>NC_140167.1:84848182-84885682 GCF_963971535.1 Notolepis coatsorum
CACTACACACTCTATATATCACCACTACACACTCTATATATAACCATTACACACTCTATATATCACCACTACACACTCTATATATCACCAGTACACACTCTATATATCACCACTACACACTCTATATATCACCACTACACACTCTATATATCACCACTACACACTCTATATATCACCACTACACACTCTATATATCACCACTACACACTCTATATATAACCACTACACACTCTATATATCACCAGTACACACTCTATATATCACCAGTACACACTCTATATATCACCAGTACACACTCCATATATCACCACTACACACTCCTGATATCACCACTACACACTCTATATATCACCACTACACACTCTATATATCACCATTACACCCTCTATATATCACCAGTACACACTCTATATATCACCAGTACACACTATATATATATATATCACCACTACACACTCCATATATCACCACTACACACTCCAGATATGGCAGCATCTAAAGCCTCTGTGGTTCAGGTGGTGTGTTTATCAAGACGCCTGTCGGGGGCAGCAGTACCCTGATGCTTAGAAAAATGGGTGTGTCACTGGAAGCTCTCTCACTCAAAGAAACACATACTGTAGACAC
Source organism: Notolepis coatsorum (assembly GCF_963971535.1). Taxonomy (NCBI): domain Eukaryota; kingdom Metazoa; phylum Chordata; class Actinopteri; order Aulopiformes; family Paralepididae; genus Notolepis; species Notolepis coatsorum. The sequence goes on from NC_140167.1 coordinate 84,848,807, forward strand.
ACACACACACACACGCACGCACGCACGCACGCACGCACGCACGCACGCATGCACGCACGCACACACACACACACACACACACACACACACACACACACACACACACACACACACACACACACACACACACACACACACACACACACACACACACTCACACACACACACAGTGTCTGTGGATGTAACGATATATTGGGATATATTGGGATTGGGACGGTATGGACGGTGGTCTGTGTTGATAGTATTGTTTGATACTTTTATTTTGAAAAGGGACTCACTCAACTTTTATTTTGAAAACGCTTCCGTGGCAAACCGGAAAGCAACAAGGTTTCTACTGACTTCAATACAGTGGTACCAACCAACCCTGTAGTGTAGTAACTTTATATGTTTTTCTGTCTTTAACTTAACATTAATGTAACCATTAGTAGCTACCAAGACGCTCTCTAGCAGCTGAGCTCTCCGCGTAACGTTGGTACAGAACACGTCAACATTCTACGAAGAGATGGTCACACTCAGAAATATATCATTCACTGGATTTAATTGTTCATCTGTCACAAAATGTTTGAAGCCACCTGGCCTTCATCAGTGTGTACAGTACAGCATGTGTGTGTGGAAGCTAACATGTTTACACAAATCATCCAGCCTTTTCACTAGTTAAAATATAATAATACATTTTTTAAATGATTATATATATATATATATATACAGTGGCTGCTCCTCCTCCTCCTCTTCCTCCTCCTCTCTCCTACTCCTCCTCTCCCTCCTCCTCTCTCCTGCTCCTCCTCTTCCTCCTCCTCTTCCTCCTCCTCCTCTCTCCTACTCCTCCTCTTCCTCCTCCTATCTCCTGCTCCTCCTCTCTCCTCCTCTTCCTCCTCCTCTTCCTCCTCCTCTCTCCTGCTGCTCCTCTTCCTCCTCCTCTCTCCTGCTCCTCCTCTCTCCTCCTCCTCTTCCTCCTCCTCTTTCTCCTCCTCTCTCCTGTAGCTCCTCCTCTTCCTCTTCCTCTCTCCAGCTCCTCCTCTTCTTCCTCATCTTCATCCTCCTCTTCCTCCTCCTCTATCCTGCTCCTCCTCTTCCTCCTCCTCTCTCCTGCTCCTCCTCTCCTCCTCCTCTTCATCATCCTCTCTCCTGTAGCTCCTCCTCTTCCTCCTCCTCTCTCCTCCTCCTCTTCCTCCTCCTCTCTCCTACTCCTCTTCCTCCTCCTCTTCCTCCTCCTCTCTCCTGCTCCTCCTCTTCCTCCTCATCTCTCCTACTCCTCTCTCCTACTCCTCTTCCTCCTCCTCTTCCTCCTCCTCTCTCCTGTAGCTCCTCCTCTCCTCCTCCTCTTCCTCCTCCTCTTCCTCCTCCTCTTCCTCCTCCTCTCTCCTGCTCCTCCTCTTCCTCATCCTCTCTCCTACTCCTCTCTCCTACTCCTCTTCCTCCTCCTCTTCCTCCTCCTCTCTCCTGCTCCTCCTCTTCCTCATCCTCTCTCCTACTCCTCTCTCCTACTCCTCTTCCTCATCCTCTTCCTCCTCCTCTCTCCTGTAGCTCCTCCTCTTCCTCCTTTTCCTCCTCCTCTTCCTCCTCCTCTTCCTCCTCCTCTCTCCTGCAGCTCCTCTTCCTCCTCCTCTCTCCTGCAGCTCCTCTTCCTCCTCCTCTCTCCTGTAGCTCCTCCTCTTCCTCCTCCTCTCTCCTCCTCCTCCTCTTCCTCCTCCTCTTCCTCCTCCTCTTCCTCCTCCTCTCTCCTGCAGCTCCTCTTCCTCCTCCTCTCTCCTGCTCCTCCTCTTCCTCCTCCTCTCTCCTGCTGCTCCTCTTCCTCCTCTATCCTGCTCCTCCTCTCCTCCTCCTCTTCCTCCACCTCTCTCCTGTAGCTCCTCCTCTTCCTCCTCCTCTCTCCTCCTCCTCTTCTTCCTCCTCTTCCTCCTCCTCTTCCTCCTCCTCTCTCCTGCAGCTCCTCTTCCTCCTCCTCTCTCCTGCAGATCCTCTTTCTCCTCCTCTCTCCTCCTCCTCCTCTTCCTCCTCTTCCCCCTCCTCTTCCTCCTCCTCTTCCTCCTCCTCTCTCCTGCAGCTCCTCTTCCTCCTCGTCTCTCCTGCTGCTCCTCTTCCTCCTCTATCCTGCTCCTCCTCTCCTCCTCCTCCTCTTCCTCCTCCTCTCTCCTGCTCCTCCTCTTCCTCTCTCCTGCTGCTCCTCTTCCTCCTCCTCTTCCTCCTCCTCTCTCCTGCAGCTCCTCTTCCTCCTCTATCCTGCTCCTCCTCTTCCTTCTCCTCTCTCCTGCTCCTCCTCTCCTCCTCCTCTTCCTCCTCCTCTCTCCTGTAGCTCCTCCTCTTCCTCTCTCCTCCTCCCAGGGAACTATAGGCCTGTGTCGATTCTTAGTGCGCTATCCAAAGTCATAGAAAGGATCATTAATGATCAAATAAACTAATACCTCTCTACAAACAACCTGTTGTACGAGCTCCAGTCTGGATTTAGAACATCATATTCCACAGACACATGCTTATTATATCTGACAGACCAAATTAGAACAGAGGTGGACAAAGGTCAATTCTGTGGGATGGTTTTAATAGACTTACAAAAAGCCTTCGACACCGTTAACCACGACATACTTTTATATAAACTGAAGGCTATGGGTTTTAACAGTATATCCTTAAGGTGGATGGAGTCTTATCTGAGAGGCAGGAAACAAGTAGTGGAAATTAATGGGACCATATCCTCCTCACTTCAACAGACGTGCAGGGTGCCGCAATGAAGTATTTTAGGACCACTTTTATTTCTTTTATATGTCAAGGACATAAAAACTGCATGTGATTGTAAACTGTTTTTATTTGCGGACGATGCTGGTCGATGCTGGATGCATGGTCTCCCATCAGGACAAAAGAGAAGTAGAGAGGTCACTCAGTCTAGACTCGCTTGTCAAGATCAGTCATTGGCTGGTCGAAAACAGGTTATCCCTCCACCTGGGTAAAACTGAAGCTATCCTTTTTGGCTCGGCCATACGACTTAAGAGGTCTCCTGGGTTCAAGGTAGTGGTAGGAGATATCGAGGTAACAGCAAAGGAGGAAGTCACATACTTAGGATGTGTTTTGGACAACACCTTATCAGGGGTGAGCATGGCACAAAAGGTGGTCACAAAGATCAATCAGAGAATAAAATGTCTCGGTAGAGTGTCCACCTATATTACCAGGTCAGCAATGGGAGTCCTGGCAGGGGCACTGATCCAATGTCATTATGACTACGCATGCTCCTCCTGGTACACTGGCATCACAGTAACACTGAAAGGTAGGCTACAGACAGCTCAGAACAAATTAGTTAGAATGATTTTAAAACTCACCTTACACAGACACATTTTAACAGCCTCAAATGGCTCAGGGTTGAGGAGAGGGTCTCTCAATTAAAACTCAACATGACACACAGGATACTCGGGAATACTGTCCCTCAATATCTTAGTGGGTGTTTTAACATGGTAAGGGATGTACACGGACATGCCACCAGGGGGAGTCCTACAGATATCGTCCCAGTGAGATGCAATAGAAAATTAGGCCAGAACTCATTCCTATATTCAGCAGCAGTACAATGGAATAGCCTACCAATGGAGTTGAAGCCCATAAACCCCTTCTCCACTTTTAAATGAGCTATAAAGAGGTCGATCATAAGTAGCAGAAGCTGGGAGTAGTGACCAAAGGGTTTTTAATATGTGTTATTCCTTTTTTATTCTTTTATTGTCTATAAAATGGAATATTATTGTATGTATTTTTCTTTTTATACCACACATCCTGACATACAGACACTACAAACACCCACGTCCGCACACCAGTACATAAATCCACTGACACCAATCATGAAGGACCACAATGGCTGGATGATAATTCATTGTAATTGTTAACTGTTATGATATTTGTGTCCTTTGTTAACTCGTCATCACTGTAAATGAGGGAAACCTCAGTGCTTCCACGAGTATAAATAAAGGTTTGAAATGAAACAATGGAAACAAGCCTATGGCTTTATTGTGTTTTATTTGAATCCTATTGGTAAATGGATAAATGTATACCTGTTCATATTGTGATCAAATGTATATGTGTGATTTTCATTCTAAATCAATAAACTATTCTATCTATCTATTCCTCCTCCTCTCTCCTGCTCCTCCTCTTACTCCTCCAATTCCTCCTCCTCCTCTTCCTCCTCCTCTCCTTCTCCTCTCTCCTCCTCCTCTTCCTCCTCTTCCTCCTCCTCCTCCTCTCTCCTGCTCCTCTTCCTCCTCCTCTCTCCTGCTGCTCCTCTTCCTCCTCCTCTCTCCTCCTCTTCCTCCTCCTCTCTCCTCCTCTTCCTCCTCCTCTCTCCTGATCCTCCTCTTCCTCCTTCTCTTCCTCCTCCTCTTCCTCCTCCTCTCTCCTGCTCCTCTTCCTCCTCCTCTCTCCTGCAGCTCCTCTTCCTCCTCCTCTTCCTCCTCCTCTCTCCTGCTCCTCCGCTTCCTCCTCCTCTCTCCTGCTGCTCCTCTTCCCCCTCCTCTGTCTCTCTCTCTCTGTCTATCTCTCGCTGTGTCTCTCTCTCTCTGTCTCTCTGTGTGTGTGTGTGTCTCTCTCTCTCTCCCTCTCTCTTTCTCTCTCTCTCTCTCCCCACACCTCTCTCTCTCTCCTATCGCTTACATTAATTGAGTGAGCACTCGATACATCATTATAGACTGTATTGGCCAACTAAACAAGTTTGTAAATGCATTATGATGACATAAAGGCTTTGTTTGCACATGTAATATTGATAAGCAATTAAAATGTATCCATGTTTTTGAGTTATGAAGAGTTACGATGGTTAGAAGAGGCTTATTGTTAATCTACAAGTAAGACTCTTGAGAATCTGAATACATCACTGATCTGACTGTGTCTTACAGAGCAATGACTGAAATATCATTGGTCCAGAGGAGAATGAAATTACTGATTAAGTCATGAAAGTAGCCTCAAAGACAGCTGAAACCATCACAGTCAGGACAGCTGAAACCATCACAGTCAGGACAGCTGAAACCACCACAGTCAGGACAGCTGAAACCACCACAGTCAGGGCAGACAGCTGAAACCACCACAGACAGGACAGCTGAAACCACCACAGTCAGGGCAGACAGCTGAAACCACCACAGACAGGACAGCTGAAACCACCACAGTCAGGGCAGACAGCTGAAACCACCACAGACAGGACAGCTGAAACCACCACAGACAGGACAGCTGAAACCACCACAGTCAGGACAGCTGAAACCACCACAGACAGGACAGCTGAAACCACCACAGTCAGGACAGCTGAAACCACCACAGTCAGGACAGCTGAAACCACCACAGACAGGACAGCTGAAACCACCACAGTCAGGACAGCTGAAACCACCACAGTCAGGACAGCTGAAACCATCACAGTCAGGACAGCTGAAACCATCACAGTCAGGACAGCTGAAACCATCACAGTCAGGACAGCTGAAACCACCACAGTCAGGACCGCTGAAACCATCACAGTCAGGACAGCTGAAACCACCACAGTCAGGACAGCTGAAACCATCACAGTCAGGACAGACAGCTGAAACCACCACAGTCAGGACAGACAGCTGAAACCCTCACAGTCAGGACAGACAGCTGAAACCCTCACAGTCAGGACAGCTGAAACCATCACAGTCAGGACAGCTGAAACCATCACAGTCAGGACAGCTGAAACCACCACAGTCAGGACAGCTGAAACCACCACAGTCAGGACAGCTGAAACCATCACAGTCAGGACAGCTGAAACCATCACAGTCAGGACAGCTGAAACCATCACAGTCAGGACAGCTGAAACCACCACAGTCAGGACCGCTGAAACCATCACAGTCAGGACAGCTGAAACCACCACAGTCAGGACAGCTGAAACCATCACAGTCAGGACAGACAGCTGAAACCACCACAGTCAGGACAGACAGCTGAAACCCTCACAGTCAGGACAGACAGCTGAAACCCTCACAGTCAGGACAGCTGAAACCATCACAGTCAGGACAGCTGAAACCATCACAGTCAGGACAGCTGAGACCACCACAGTCAGGACAGACAGCTGAAACAATCACAGTCATGACAGCTGAAACCATCAGTCAGGACAGCTGAAACCATCACAGTCAGGACAGCTGAAACCACCACAGTCAGGGCAGACAGCTGAAACCATCACAGTCAGGACAGCTGAAACCATCACAGTCAGGACAGCTGAAACCACCACAGTCAGGACAGCTAAAACCATTACAGTCAGGACAGCTGAAACCATCACAGTCAGGACAGCTGAAACCATCACAGTCAGGACAGCTGAAACCATCACAGTCAGGACAGCTGAAACCATCACAGTCAGGACAGCTGAAACCATCACAGTCAGGACAGCTGAAACCATCACAGTCAGGACAGCTGAAACCATTATGTTTGTTTACCAATGATTTTAAGTGTTATTAGTGAAATATGAGTTTATAGAAATCTCAGTGCATCGAGTCGGAAAAAGGCACTTATTGACACGAGGACTTGGCGTAACCTAACTTGAGTGTAGTCTTTTGAGAGAAGAGACCCAGGGATTTCACTGGACTTGCGAATTTCAAAAAACGACACTTCCCAGCTCACAATATCTCAAATTGCATGTGTCCGGATGGCAGAATTCAGTACTGTATCTACAAAACCTTCTGTTTAATCATCTGCCCTTTATTAATTTGCTTAGATTTTTTGTACACGTGATCTCAAGAAGGTGCTGAATGAATTGTTCATGTATGGGCAATTTTAGCATGGTGTTATTCACCATCAAAGATGAAAAAAGAAATGAAAAAAAAGATGTAATACACTGGGAATACATTCCCTGAGATCCATATATGTCCCTAGATGCCAAGAACATGCAAATTGACCTTGTAGAATTGGAGCAATCTTCCATTTACTTAGGTATGTATTTTTAGGCAGATTTTCAGAAAATAGGGCTAGGGCTTAAGAGGTGAATCCCTGAAAGGACATATTATTAAATATGAAATGAAATGAAATATTATTAAATATGAAATGTTATTAGTATTTTTTTTTTGGTAAAATAGTTAGTTGTACGGTCAGTCCAGTGCACCGTAGAGGAGATGGATCACCTTATGTATTCTTCCACACATTCTCAGCAAACAGAATAATAGCAAAATGTAATTATTCCCCATGTTGCAAGGGAACACCCCCCCCCCCCCTTTTATTTTTAAAGAAACCCAGTGGTGCCTGCTGATCCCACGACGGGAACCACCGGCCATGAAGGGAATGCCTCTTTTAAGACATATGACGAGGAACAGTCCCACAGGAAAACGCATCCAGGAAGATACTGTGCAGTTCACAGCAGAGGAGCCTCTGACGTAGAGCTGATGCTGAAACGGACCGCTTTCTGACAGCTGCTGAGTCCTGTGATGCCCTCGTCAGCCTGGACATCCCCTCTGTTCTGGAGAACCAAGTGGGGTCACTTGGAAACAAACAAACAACACAGGAAAGGGGTGAGGTTGGGCTAAAGGAGGAAGGACGCAGTAAACACAGCAGGCCTCAGTAACACCAGAGGGACAGAGAGACAGATAGTGTGTGTAGGTGGGGGGGGGGGGGGGCACACATACAATGAAATCAGGGTAATGGTTTCCCCTTTATGGTTTGAGTGACGTCCCTGGAAGCCGATAAATGTCTGGAGAGGATAAGAGAGGAGGAGAGAGGAGAAGAGAAGAGAGTAAGGAGGAGGAGAGAAGAGAAGATGAAGGAGGAGGAGAGAGGATGAAGGAGGAGGAGAGACAAGAAGAGAGGATGAGGGAGGAGGAGAGAAGAGAAGAGAGGATGAAGGAGGAGGAGAGAGGAGAGGATGAAGGAGGAGGAGAGAAGAGAGGATGAGGGAGGAGAGGATGAAGGAGGAGAGAAGAGAAGATGGAGGAGAAGAGAAGAGAGGATGAAGGAGGAGAGAAGAGAAGAGAGGATGAAGGAGGAGGAGAGAAGAGAGGATGAAGGAGGAGAGAAGAGAAGATGAAGGAGGAGGAGAGAAGAGAGGATGAGGGAGGAGAGGATGAAGGAGGAGAGAAGAGAGGATGAGGGAGGAGAGAAGAGAAGATGAGGGAGGAGAGGATGTAGGAGGAGAGAAGAGAAGATGGAGGAGAAGAGAAGAGAGGATGAAGGAGGAGAGAAGAGAAGAGAGGATGAAGGAGGAGAGAAGAGAGGATGAAGGAGGAGAGAAGAGAAGATGAAGGTGGAGAGAAGAGAGGATGAGGGACGAGAGGATGAAGGAGGAGAGAAGAGAGGATGAAGGAGGAGGAGAGAAGAGAGGAAGAAGGAGGAGCAGAGAGGAGAGGATGAGGGAGGAGAGAAGAGAAGAGAGGATGAAGGAGGAGGAGAGAAGAGAAGAGAGGATGAAGGAGGAGATAAGAGAAGATGAAGGAGGAGGATGAGGAGAGAAGAGAAGAGAGGAAGAAGAAGGAGCAGAGAGGAGAGGATGAGGGAGGAGAGAAGAGAAGAGAGGATGAAGGAGGAGGAGAGAAGAGAGGATGAATGAGGAGAGAAGATAAGATGGAGAAGAGAAGAGAGGATGAAGGAGGAGAGAAGAGATGATGAAGGAGGAGGAGAGAAGAGAAGAAGAGAGGATGAGGGAGGAGAGGAGAGAATAGAGGATGAAGAGGAGAGAAGAGAAGATGGAGAAGAGAAGAGAGGATGAAGGAGGAGAGAAGAGAAGATGAAGGAGGAGGAGAGAAGAGAGGATGAAGGAGGAGAGAAGAGAAGATGAAAGAGGAGGAGAGAAGTGAGGATGAAGGAGGATAGAAGAGAGGATGAAGGAGGAGAGAAGAAATGATGAAGGAGAAGAGATGATGAAGGAGAGAAGAGAAGAGAGGATGAAGGAGGAGAGAAGAGAAGATGGAGAAGAGAAGAGAGGATGAAGGAGGAGAGAAGAGAAGATGAAGGAGGAGAGAAGAGAAGAGAAGATGAAGGAGGAGGAGAGAAGAGAGGATGAAGGAGGAGAGAAGAGAAGATGAAAGAGGAGGAGAGAAGAGAGGATGAAGGAGGAGAGAAGAGAGGATGAAGGAGGAGAGAAGAAATTATGAAGGAGAAGAGGAGAGAGGATGAAGGAGAAGAGATGATGAAGGAGAGAAGAGAAGAGAGGATGAAGGAGAAGAGAAGAGAGGATGAAGGAGAGGAGAGAAGTTGAAGGAGGAGTGAAGAGAAGAGAGGATGAAGGAGAGGAGAGAGGATGCAGGAGGAGAGAAGATAAGAGAGGATGAAGGAGGAGAGAAGAGATGATGAAGGAGAAGAGAGGATGAAGGAGGATGAGAGAAGAGAAGAGAGGATGAAGGAGGAGAGAAGAGAAGAGAGGATGAAGGAGGAGATAAGAGATGATGAAGGAGGAGAGAAGAGATGATGAAGGAGAAGAGAAGAGAGGATGAAGGAGGAGAGAAGAGAAGAGAGGATGAAGGAGAGAAGAGAAGAGAGGATGGAGGAGAAGAGAAGAGAGGATGAATGAGGAGAGAAGAGAAGAGAGGATGGAGGAGAGAAGAGAAGATGAAGGAGAAGAGAAGAGAGGATGAAGGAGGAGAGAAGAGAAGAGAGGATGGAGGAGAGAAGAGAAGATGAAGGAGAAGAGAAGAGAGGATGAAGAAGAGAGGATGAAGAAGGAGAGAAGAGAGGGTGAAGGAGAAAAGAGGATGAAGGGGGAGGATAGAAGAGAATAAATTATGGAGGAGGAGAGAAGAGATGAGGGAGGAGGAGAAGAGAAGAGAGGATGAAGGAGGAGAGAAGAGAAGATAGGATGGAGGAGGAGGAGAGAAGAGAAGAGAGGATGCAGGGGGAGGATAGAAGAGAATAAATTATGGAGGAGGAGAGAGGAGGGGATGAGGAGAGAAGAGATGATGAATGAGGAGGATAGAAGAGAAGATAGGATGAAGGAGGAGGAAAGAAGAGAAGAGGGGATGAAGGAGGAGAGAAGATGAGATGAAGGAGGAGGAGAGAAGAGAAGACAAAACACCTGCTAGCAGAAGAATAGACAGTCAGAGTGACAAGCTACAGAAGATGGCCACAAACGATAGGACGAGTGATGAAGAGGATGAAACGGAACATTTCATTGCCCCGGAATAAAAAAGAGTTTGTACTTTTACTTTTTAGTACTTAAGTACATTTAAAAGTAGACACTTTTAACTTGACTTTTACTCAAGTGTGTTTTTAGCCAGATACTCTTTTACTTGAGTACGATTTTGAGACGGTACCCATACTTTCACTTAAGTATAATTTCTGGGTACTTTCTACACCCCTACTAAATGGTGACTTTACCAACTCTCTCTCTCTCTCTCTCTCTCTCTCTCTCTCTCTCTCTCTCTCTCTCTCTCTCTCTCTCTCTCTCTCTCTCTCTCTCTCTCTCTCTCTCTCTCTCTCTCTCTCTCTCTCTCTCTCTCTCTCTCTCTCTCTCTCTCTCTCTCTCTCTCTCTCTCTTATCATTAGCAAGCTAAACATGCATAGCACGATGTTAAGTAACTTGTGTTCCGCTGGGAAAGTTCAGCATCACTGCATACAATTAATCCAAACGTCCATTCGGAAAATCTTTATTATGAAATAAGACGGGTGAGTGTGAGTGAGTCTCTCTCTCTCTTTCTTTTTGCATGATTGATTAATTTCCTGATAATGTATGACGGTGACCCCTCCTCACCTGGACTCGTTGACTGTGTTCTGTGTTGTGTCTGTGTGTTCTGTGTTGTGTCTGTGTGTTGTGTCTGTGTGTTCTGTGTTGTGTCTGTGTGTCTGTGTGTTCTTTGTTGTGTCTGTGTGTCTATTGTGTCTGTGTGTTCTGTGTTGTGTCTGTGTGTTGTGTCTGTGTGTTCTGTGTTGTGTCTGTGTGTTGTGTCTGTGTGTTCTGTGTTGTGTCTGTGTGTCTGTGTGTTCTTTGTTGTGTCTGTGTGTCTGTATTGTGTCCGTGTGTTCTGTGTTGTGTCTGTGTGTTTGTGTCTGAATTTCGTGATTTTTGGAAACACAACATAGTATTGTGATATTCTGATATATATCACATTGTGATGTATTTGTTTCCTGTAAAATAAAAATAGAAAACGAAAAATGAAACGAAGAATTCGAGTGCCAACGTAAAGAACGAAGGTCCGAACCTTCAAACGTTTGGGCTCAGCCCCACTGCTGTCCTGAATAACATCTGGTCAAATTATTCCACATCCTGGGGGCAGACAACAGGTGACTGTGATCAAATGACAGGTGATACTCGTTAAACCACTACCATGGCTGATGGGCTATGGTTATGACATCATATGAGAAGAGAGGAGAGGAGAGGAGAGGAGAGGAGAGGAGAGGAGAGGAGAGGAGAGGAGAGGAGATATATATAAGTATAAGTAAGTGTGTGTGTGTGTGTGTGTGTGTGTAAGTAAGTTTGTGTGTGTAAGTAAGTAAGTGTGTGTTTGTGTGTGTGTATAAGTAAGCGTGTGTGTGTGTGTATATATAAGCATGTGTGTGTGTGTATAAGTAAGCATATGTGTGTGTGTGTGTGTATAAGTAAGCATATGTGTGTGTGTGTGTGTGTGTGTGTGTGTGTGTGTGTGTGTGTATATAAGCATGTGTGTGTATAAGTAAGCTTGTGTGTGTGTGTGTGTGTGTGTGTGTGTGTGTGTGTGTGTGTGTGTGTGTGTGTGTGTGTGTGTGTGTGTGTATTGAAGCGAGGCGACACGGACGACTACACACTGTCGGCATCACTTGACTTCCATGACCTCCTACAGAGAGAGAGAGAGAGAGAGAGAGAGAGAGAGAGAGGGGGGGGTCTTCTGGGTACAGTTGATGGCTGCTGCTCCCATCAAAGTGACAGAGACAACACTGCTGATGGAGAGAGAGAGAAAGATAAACTGAGAGATAGGGAGACAGAGTGAGAGAGAAAGCAACAGAGAGGGAGAGAGAGAGAGATAAACTGAGAGATAGGGAGACAGAGTGAGAGAGAAAGCAACAGAGAGGGAGAGAGAGAGAGAGGGAGAAAGAGACTGTAGGGAAAGAGAGGTGTAAAAAGAGAGAGATATATGGGAGGGTAAGAGAGAGATAAGGAGAGAGAGAGAGAGAGGGAGAGAGCAGAGGGAGAGAGAGAGCACTTACAAGAACACAGGAATGGAGCATGTTTTATTTTTAAGGCACACTAGGGCTGCACGATTAATCGTAAAGAAATCGCGATCTCGATTCATAGACGTATGCGATAAATGACGACAATTCTGATGTATTTGCATTTGCGTCAAAATGGAGATCAGTTGCATTAAAACACTCGCTCCTATTCCCCTATGCTGCATTCACGTGTTGACTTATTTGCTTCGGAACAGTCCCAGTTGCGATATCAATCACACTTGATGTAAATCAAAACACCTTATTAATTCAACATTCAATATATTTTCTTACTTTTCTGTTGACTTGTCGCCAGATTCCTGTTTTTGGATTCCAGATGAGATGTAGGAGCTGGACAACACAACGGTTCCATAGCCTGAAGTCTTATAGTCACACAGTCCAAAGTTTATAAAAATCCCATTGAAAATTAGTTATGTAGATGTTTTGTAATGTGTGTACTGGTAAAAACTGCCCTTGAGAAACGCCCTTCAGAAAACAATCTCAGACCTTTGGGCTCAAATAAAAAGGATTATACAAAAATAAATAAACATGATTTCAAACCTTTATTTTAACTTGTGAGACACTGAAGTTACACCGTGGAGACAAGCTTACAAAACAAAGACACAGTTAACGGTAGATTCAAACATATAGGCAGAACAAATAAGTATAGTCTGAGAACATACTTTTAAATGCAGCAAGAGAAGGAAGAACCTTCAGCTTCAGAATCAGTCAGAGGAGGGCATTCCTAAGCATCAAAGGAAAAAGCAGTTTTACCAAGTTCAGAGCAAACTGGAGGAACCCTAAGAACCAACCAGTCATTTGAATGTGTAGAATAGGTTCCAGTATCGTGATTATGGGTGTAACGGTACATGTATTTGTCCCGCGACTTCACGGTACGGACGTCACGGTTCGGTACATCCAGCAATACAAAGAATACGTCTCATACGACACTAGGTGAAACTAGGGTTGCACATTTTACAAATGTATGCTCAATATCTTTACTTTACTTTACAATGGCTTACTTTGATCTTTAACGTTGAATATCAAGCTTGTATTGCCACATTTAGATGATGAATAAAACGTTGAAGTTTGTAAAGGCATGATGACAAGCGGACAGAACAAATGAACAACCGCACAATCTGCACTGGGCTGTTTCTCCCCTCCTCCCCTCCCCCTTACTACAGGTGTCCCTGAAAGAAAACCATGAATGAATGATATGTTTGTAACACAGCAGGGTCATTACAATAGGCTGAAAATGTTCAGCCCAATAATGTTAACCAATGGAAAGACGCACACACACACACCCACACCAACTTTCTCCCGCGGACTTTCAGTCACAGCTGATCCGAGAAAAAAAGACAAACGCACTACATCCTTTTCCCGGACTGATCATCTGAGCTCCTCTCTAGTCGTGTTTAAATACAAAATATTGATAAGTCCTCTACCATTGTTGTGTAACATGTCATCTCTTCTCTAGAGTCTTCTTTCTCTGCTTCACGTGAAGTTATATTTCGTATTGGCATCGCGTCCCGCTCTTAAGCCATACCGAGATATACCTCATCTCATGTACCTAGTGTACTCCATCAACAAATAAAATTAAAATACACCCATCACCTGCCAGGCCCCGCCCCTAGTGGCGTACTATATAGTACTGGGCATGGCCACCACTCACTCTTCCTCTATTTTCGTTTCCATCATAGCGGATGCTAGACGCCCTATGCAACTAGTTGTTATGAAAAGTTTCGATAATATTGAGTGCTTACGGAGATTTGCTTACCCCTGGGATCTTCGGGGTATGTTCCAACGACATGTCGGGTCTATTCTGATGTTCCCTCGTCTTGTGGCAGCAGATCGAGGAACAGCGTGCGAGGTTTGGCTATCGAGCCGGCTCGCACACAGGTAGGCCCTGTGTCATCAGGCATTGATGCTAGTGTTAGTAATGCTGGTTTGTTTTGTTACACAACCGAGTTGTGTGTCGGCGCCAGGGGCGGGATGGTTTGGTGAACGTTCCCCTGAAGTGGATGGTTCCAAGCGATCCTGGAGCGTGCTGCTAAACACTAATGCTAAAGCTAATGCTAATGCTAACTGTAACTGAGGGGTACAATTCCCTGACTGTATTGATAAGTATGGTATCATTAAACCACTACCGCTTTATGTACTTTAATTACTGGCCATACAGTACATGATATATAAATATGATGAACACTTCCCACAATGAATCGGTTCCACACAAAGTGGTAATTAAGTATTTATTGCAGCAAAAGGTACATAATATACTTCTCTATTTTACTTTGGGTGCGCTTATAAGGCAAAGGAATGTGCGTAGGCAAATCAATAATGAATGTCCATTCTCTGGTTACGCAGGAGGTAATTATACAACCTGAATCTTAGGGAGTTATATCTATGGTACACTAGTAATATATAGCGGGAGATACTGGAAGGGTCCCCCCGGTTGTAAGCCAGCAGGGGTAGAGGATCTGTCGGTAGTAGAGAGTCTGGTCAACGATGACTAAGGAGACTCCAAGTACAGGAGACGGTGCAATAGTCTCTTGATCCACAGACGAATACAGCTGTTCTCCGTAGACTGTAGCTCCACAGTGAAGAAAGCTAGCCGGCCTCAGGCTCTCTGAGGCGCAGACTCGACGTGGCTCCTCACAGGGTAAATCCCACACGTGTAGGCGTCGGCGATTCTCCGCTCCATAAATCACAGGACCAAAACAAATATAATCCAGCCGCAAAGGGCTATGTAGTCGTCGGGTAGATTAATCCAGTGTACATGTCCACACGGTTCTCGTCTAGGTCTCCTCGGGTGAAAGCGCCATGAAAGCAGCCCAGCCTGGATAAGCACTCTAGCTGGTACGAGGAAGCGTTGGTGATGCTGGTCACTGTAGAACTTTAGCCGCACGATACACTATACACAAATAGACTATTACTGACTTAATAGAAATATGTCGCACTCGACGGTATAGCGCCAAACTCTGACAATTCAGTTATTAATTCGCACGCGGTCTCAATGCTCTTATTTGGGGCCAAACAGGCCATACTTCACCGCACGGAGTATTGTGGGTGAGGCTTCAACTTATTGGGTAACTCTACTTCTGTATTCACCTGCGCCATATTTATATGCACGGCGAACAATCTAGTGCCAACCTCATTTCTGTCTCGTATTCCTGGGCAAGGCCGGGCATGTACAGACATGTCTTGACGGTGGCCTTGAACCTGACTCTGGAGGCATGGCCCTGGCGCCTGTGGACCGCTGTCCAATAGGAGAATGAAATATTATGGTCTATACTAGGCTAAAGGGATATTCCGTGTATATGTACAAGGAATATACAAGGGATATCAAACGATATACAAATACCATGCAATATATATCAATCAATAAATATATATATTCGGTTTAATCTGATCCTTTGTAACAGCCGCCTCCTAATTAGTCCCACCTAATTAGCTAAGCAGAGACAGATTAACCGCACTGTCCACTACTCAATGTCTGTTGTGAGGGGTCGGGCAGTTCACAAAGTCATGGGGTCATGGTCGTCATCGATAGTATCGGGGAGCCTTGGCAGTTCTATTAGCCTCGCCACGGGTCGGGTGTAGATCCGTCCTTGGACGAGCACTTCGGCTGCTCGGACCTTTCCGTCGGCACCGGTGATCACTTTGCTTACGCGGCCAGCCGGCCACATAGCTCGGGGTAGTGACTGGTCGATAATCATGACGACTGTTCCTTCTGTCAAATTGTCTCTCTCTTTCACCCATTTCTGGCGGGTCTGTAGAGACGGTAGATAGTGGAGTAGGAAGCTGTTCCAAAACTTGTCAGCCAATACTTGACTGTACCTCCACATTCTTCGGCCGTTCGCTTCTTCAGGCCTGTACATTGTCTGTGGTAGCGCGGGGTCCAGCCGCCCCATCAAGAGTGTGTTGGGGGTGACTGGGTCGACATCTGCTACATCACTTGAGACGTAACCGAGGGGCTTTGAGTTCAATACTCCCTCGATCTCCGTGAGGACTGTCATTAGGACTTCTTCCGCCACGGTCTGGGCCCCAAGCACGGCGTACAGGGCTGTCTTTATTGAACGTACTTCTCGTTCCCAAGTTCCACCGAAGTGAGGTGCGTTCGGGGGATTAAACTGGAAGTCAATCTGGGATGGAGCGAGGTGGGTCTTAAGTTCTGGGCCCATAGCTTGGAAGCTCTCTCTCAGCTCTCTTTCTCCGCCTTTGAAGTTTGTCCCGTGATCAGACAATAATATAGACGGTTTGCCTTTCCGCGATGTGAATCTTCGGAAGGCCATAAGGAATGAGTCTGTGCTCATGGTTGGAAGGAGTTCTATATGCATCGCTCGGGTGGTCATGCATTTGAATACAATACCCCACCGCTTCTCGGTTCCTCTTCCTTTCTTTATATACAGCGGGCCGAAACAGTCCATACCGGTGGAGTGAAAAGGCTTGTCGCCGAGTCGGAGGCGACAGGGAGGTAGGTCAGCCATCCGGGGTATACTGGGCTGCGCTCGCCACTTACGACAGTCTAGACAGGTTCGCTGGAAGCGCCGCACTGCTTCTCTCCCTTGCAGTATCCAATAACGACGTCTGATCTCCGCGAAGACTCTCTCTGCCCCGGCGTGATGCACATCCTCGTCGTATTTCTTTATGATCAGCTCTGTGACCTTGTGTCGGCTGTTTAACACTATCGGGTACTTGACGTCATCCGGTAAGTCTGGAGCTCTCCGCAGACGACCACCCACTCTGATGAGACCATGGGCGTCGCTCTCGGGGGCTAGGTGGAGCAGTCTGCTGTCTGATGGGACGGGCTTTGCTCCCTGTAGACAGTCTAGCTCATCGGGGAACGAGTCTCTCTGGGCTCGTTGTAGTAGAAGAAGTTCTGCTTCTTCGTAGTCAGCTGCTGTAATGTCAGTAGTGAGCTGAACCTCTGGGTGGTGCCACAGGAATGTCTTTAGCTGCGCACTCTCTAGGGTGAGGCAATCGTCTATGTAGGGGTCTGTGGAGACGAGTGTGTTCAATCCACAGAACATAGATTTCTTGTTTTCGGCCTCCTCTTTACTCGCTTCCCGTGGGGTGGGTGTAGGCCACTCTTCTTCCGGGAGCTTGAGGAACTCTGGCCCGTCACTGTATAGATTGTGACGGGTGAGGTCATCCAGGGACATTCCCCGGGTGATGACGTCAGCTGGGTTGTGTTTTGTGTCCACATACCTCCAGCTTGCTGCTTCTGTTAAATCTTGAATCTCTGTGACTCTGACTCCCACGAAGACCTTGTATCTGCACAAATCAGACCGGATCCATGTGAGTACTGTCGTGGAGTCTGACCACAAGATTGTTCTTTGCACCGGAATGGTGAGTTCACGTTGGATTAACGTGGCGAGTTGCGCTCTTGCTAGGGCTGCGCAGAGCTCTAGACGCGGGATAGATTGTTGCTTTCGTGGGGCTATTCTTGAGCGAGCCAGGATGAAAGCAGTATGTATTTCTCCTCCCTCCTCTCGCGCACGCAAGTAGGCCACCGAACCGTAGGCTACTTCGGAGGCGTCGCTGAAGACGTGCAGGTCCATCTGGCACGTCTCCGGCCTCACTGTGGGTGGGAAGTAGCTGCGGCGTATGTTGACACCTGGGAGTGAGCTGAGTTCCGTCTCCCACTCTCTCCATGTGGATGCAAGGTGTTCGGGTATGGGGTCGTCCCAGCCCTGGTCCTTGTCCCATAACGCTCTTACAATCATCTTTGCCCTGGTGGTGTAAGGTAGAATACATCCCAACGGGTCGTATTGTCTGGCGAGTGTTCTGTATACACTCCGTCTGGTGGTCGGTAGTGCAGTCGACCTTCCCTGCTCCTTGGTCAGGGGTGTGTGTTTATAATGGAGCGAGTCTGTTTTGAAGCGCCAGACTAGTCCTAATGTCATTTCTTGGGCTTCTCCTGGGATGGTCGCCATCCAGGTCTCGCTGCTTGCTGCCTTGTCCTCGGGGGAGAGGCTGCGCAATACTTGCGGGTCGCTGCTGGCCCACTGCCTGAGATCAAAGCCGCCTTTGATCAGGGAGGCGCGGAGCTTGAGTAGAAGGGCCTCGGCTTCTTCTGGCGTCGAGACGCTTTGCAGACAGTTGTCCACGTAGAAACTATTTCCTACACTTTGTCGGACCTCTTCATCAGCTGCTGGGTCCTCTGCGACGTGTTTTTGCAGTGCAAACGTAGCACAGCATGGGCTGCATGTGGTTCCGAAAGGGAGGACTTCCCATGGATAGATGGCTGGTTGCTCATCCCCGATCCTCTCTCTCCATAGGAACCGCAGCAGGGGCTTGTCCTCCTCCACTAGTCTCACCTGCAGGAACATCCCTTTGATGTCGCCGCTGATGGCCACCTTGTCTTGACGGAAACGTAGTAACACGCCTAGTAGAGAGGGGCCGAGTGTTGGGCCGGGCAAGAGCTCTTTATTCAGATTTTGTGATCCGATCTGGTAGCTGCAGTTGAACACAATACGATCCTTGCCGTTGTGGTGGACTTTGTGGTGCGGCACGTACCATGATGCGGTCGTCTGATCGGCCTCTTTAATGTAAATTTTCGTTATGTGTCCCGCTGTGATTAGCTTGTTAATCTCAGCGCGGTACACCGTCTCTTGAGCGGGGTCTCTGGCTAGGCGCCGCTCTGTGTTCAATAGATACCGCTCCGTCGCTTCTTTTGGGGCGTGGAAGGTAGGCATACCCTCTCGCCTCAGGAGTGGAGTTGCGTATCTCATCACTCCGTTGACTTTGACTCTCTTTGTCCCCTGCTCGAGGAGGGCTATAGCGTAAATGTCTTCCTTGGAACGAATGTCTTTCTTTTCGTTCTTAAAGGGCATTGTCTCTAGTGTCCATAGCCTCTCGACATGCTGTAGGAGGGTGGTGTCTTCTTCTGTCACTCTGGAGTGGAGGCAGTTAGTGGCTGCTGTTCGGTTAAGAGACTTAGCGAGGGGGCCTTGTAATGTCCATCCTAGGCGGGTCTCGACTGCTGCAGGACAGCCTCTGGGCTCTGTGTGGACCCGGTCTATCGGGACGATGAGGTCTGCATGGTCGGAGCCTATCAGCAGGGTCGGGGTGGCACCGTCTATGAGCGGTATAGGTAGTTGACGCAGGTGCACATATTTATCCATCAGCTTGGCGATGGGGTAGGTGTACTGCGACAGGCCTATTTCTTGGCTGGTGAAAGCATTAGTAATCCTATACCGTCTCTCTGGCTGCCCGCTTGCTGCGATAGTGAAGGAGACATTCTCGCCCTTTATCGTCTTTAGATCTCTTCTTATTGTCCGAATCGTCATCTGGTTTTCGCTCCCCCGCAGCCCCAGCTGGGCCGCAGCGGACGCGAGGAGAAGGGTCTTCTCTGACCCGTCGTCAAGGACGGCGTAAGTGTCCATGACCTTGTCTTGGTAACTCAGTGTTACGCGGACCACCTTTAAGAGCACCCGGGCGCCCCCGCTGCTGGCGGGGTCAATGTACATAACACTTGCCTTTGTGCTGCTTGAGGGTGCAGGCTTTCTTCTGTTACTGTCGTGTAGGACATCTAGGTGGGCTCCGTCACACCGACTACACCTCTTCTTTAAGCGGCAATCGGCTGCCATGTGACTGCGCGCACATCGGTAACAGCGTCGGTTGGACTTTATCCATTGACTCACCTCGTCGGCGGTCATCTTCTTGAATGTGTCACATTGTGACAACCAGTGTTCCTTTTCGCAGTACGGGCACACCATCTTCCACTTCTCTTTCATCGAGGGGGTACTGTGGTTCTTGCTGCTCGGTACTGGTTCTGATTGGTGCATGACGGTCACCAATCTTCGGCCATCGTTTGCTCTCCTAGTTCCCTCTCTGGAGCTTGGGGTGCTCCGCATGAACGTATCCAACCGTAGGCTGTTGACTTCTCTCGCCAGGAAGTCGGCTAGGTCTAGGAGGGATGGCTCGGGACCGTTAGGATCACGGTGGTCTCTTTGCCGCCTGAAGCGCTCTTGTCGGGCGGGCGGAAGCTTCTCTAAAATCCTCTCGACATTAGAGTTTGCGTACAGTTCGTGCATACCCTTTTCTCTTTGCGCCCCCAGCATCCCTACCAGGGATTGTACCTTGATAGACAGGTCATCTAGTGAGCGATTGTCTGTGGCTGGGGGTAGGCGGTCAATATGCCTTATCTCTTGTATTACGTAGTCCCATATGCGTCCATATCTTTGGTCGAGTGCTGCTAGAGCCGCTGTGTATCGGGTAGTAGAGGTGGCATAGGCCAGCGCTATATTGTGCACTCGGGGCACCTTGAGGTGCTTCAGTAGGATAGCATACTTGTACGGTTCATCAGCCACATCGGACATCATTGTTTCTAAGCACATTCGTAGCTCCGTGTACTGTGCTCTGTTCTCGTGGGTGAAGTCCGGAAACGTCGGTGTGCCAATGTATGATGCCATGGATGGCTGGCACATCGGTGAGCGTTGGAAGAGAGGCCTCCTAGGCGAGTCTCCTCTTACGCCTCTTGGTGGGCTGGCCCGCGTATCCAGGTGCTGTTCCTCGGGGCTGGTCGTGCGTCAAGCTCACCCGTGAATTGAGTCGGGGGTCTGTAGCGCAGAGCCGCGGGGGTAGAGCCTGGGCTGTACTGGACCTCCTGGTCCTGTGGAGTACTGTGCTGCTGTCGGGCTTGACTCTCCTCCTCTCCCTCTTCTTCTTCCTCTGGCAGGTCCTCTAGATCCTGTAGTCGTCTATTTAGCCTCTCCGCGGTGTAGACCGTTTCTTCCTTGTAGCTGGGTCTCACTTGGACCGGTCGGGGAAGGGGTTCGGAGGGGGGTATAGGCTCTCTCTGGTGGTCGGGCTCAGGGTCGCTTGATCGGGTAGGGGAGGGTGCCCTTGACCCTTGTCTTGACGAGGCCCTGGAACCCCGTGCGGAGGGAGGGGGTGTTGCCCTGGTGATCAGCTGCTCCATTATCTGCGCTTGTAATCGGTCGCGCTCGGCTTCGCGCTTGGTGAGAGCGAGGTCGCGCTCTGCTTCTCTTTGGGCACCGGCAGCGCCGCGCTGGGCTTCGGCGGCGGCGCGCTGGGCTTCGGCTCGGTCCCTTACCATATTCTCTTCCGTCTGAAGGCGTCTAATCTCTAGACGTATACGATCTTCGTCGCTCCGTTGCTGCGCTTGAAGGCGTTCTCTTTCCATGGAAGAATGTTCGCGCTCACTAAGCGTCTGTGCTTGGAGTCGATCGCGCTCTGTTGAGGCTGCTAGGCTGGCGAGGAATGCCTGTGCCAGCATCTTGTCCGCCTCGCTGGGGGAAGACGCTGGTTGAGGTGATCCGCTCCTGGCAGTACTCGTTGGAGATCTGTTCTCCTGTGGCGAGTCCTGGAGATCCATCTCCGGGGTGCTCTCCTCTTCTTGTAGCGGGTAGAGTTCCATCCCTGGAGGGCTGTCTTTATCCTGGAGCTCTCCGGGGACTACTTCTTCGGTCTTGGCGGGGGGTAAAGTCATGTCGGGTCCCTCCTGGTCCCTACCGTGAGCTTGGTCAGTTACGTTAGAACCCACTAGGGCCTCTATTGGCGGGGTAGCCTGGTCGATAGGGTCGGACATAATTTTACTATCTACTTTTTCCGCGTTTACCGTCTGTAGAAAGCTAGGTAGTATATTGGCAACGTAATCCTCTAAGTACTGAGGTGTCTGCCGTCTACGCTGCGGGCGATCTACTTTAGGAGAACCGTTTTGTGGAGTGTTCATCATTGGCCATGTCAATATTAATACCACTATATTAATATTACACTAGTTACCCTCCGGCTCGAAGGACCAATTGTAACTGAGGGGTACAATTCCCTGACTGTATTGATAAGTATGGTATCATTAAACCACTACCGCTTTATGTACTTTAATTACTGGCCATACAGTACATGATATATAAATATGATGAACACTTCCCACAATGAATCGGTTCCACACAAAGTGGTAATTAAGTATTTATTGCAGCAAAAGGTACATAATATACTTCTCTATTTTACTTTGGGTGCGCTTATAAGGCAAAGGAATGTGCGTAGGCAAATCAATAATGAATGTCCATTCTCTGGTTACGCAGGAGGTAATTATACAACCTGAATCTTAGGGAGTTATATCTATGGTACACTAGTAATATATAGCGGGAGATACTGGAAGGGTCCCCCCGGTTGTAAGCCAGCAGGGGTAGAGGATCTGTCGGTAGTAGAGAGTCTGGTCAACGATGACTAAGGAGACTCCAAGTACAGGAGACGGTGCAATAGTCTCTTGATCCACAGACGAATACAGCTGTTCTCCGTAGACTGTAGCTCCACAGTGAAGAAAGCTAGCCGGCCTCAGGCTCTCTGAGGCGCAGACTCGACGTGGCTCCTCACAGGGTAAATCCCACACGTGTAGGCGTCGGCGATTCTCCGCTCCATAAATCACAGGACCAAAACAAATATAATCCAGCCGCAAAGGGCTATGTAGTCGTCGGGTAGATTAATCCAGTGTACATGTCCACACGGTTCTCGTCTAGGTCTCCTCGGGTGAAAGCGCCATGAAAGCAGCCCAGCCTGGATAAGCACTCTAGCTGGTACGAGGAAGCGTTGGTGATGCTGGTCACTGTAGAACTTTAGCCGCACGATACACTATACACAAATAGACTATTACTGACTTAATAGAAATATGTCGCACTCGACGGTATAGCGCCAAACTCTGACAATTCAGTTATTAATTCGCACGCGGTCTCAATGCTCTTATTTGGGGCCAAACAGGCCATACTTCACCGCACGGAGTATCGTGGGTGAGGCTTCAACTTATTGGGTAACTCTACTTCTGTATTCACCTGCGCCATATTTATATGCACGGCGAACAATCTAGTGCCAACCTTATTTCTGTCTCGTATTCCTGGGCAAGGCCGGGCATGTACAGACATGTCTTGACGGTGGCCTTGAACCTGACTCTGGAGGCATGGCCCTGGCGCCTGTGGACCGCTGTCCAATAGGAGAATGAAATATTATGGTCTATACTAGGCTAAAGGGATATTCCGTGTATATGTACAAGGAATATACAAGGGATATCAAACGATATACAAATACCATGCAATATATATCAATCAATAAATATATATATTCGGTTTAATCTGATCCTTTGTAACACTAACACTAATGCTGAAATGCTGGGCACTGTTCTAATGTTCCCCGCCGTGGGATGTTGCCGCTTTTCCCTCCTCTTAACCGGTTCATTGATGAAGGTCAGTCGGTAGCTAATGTGGGGGGTTTTGCTGAGTCCTATTTTACCCTTTTTTACGGGTAAATGGGTTGACAACAGGGTGCAGGGCGGGTGTGCCGTGGCTAGGTAGCCTAGGCAGATAGCATCGATCCTGTGCCTCGGCGGGGCTGGACGGTGTCCCACCCGGAAGCCGATGCTTGAGAGCGAGTCGGCCCGGCGGGTGGCAGTAGAGCTATACTGCTGCAGGATGGAATTTAGCGGCGGCCAGTGTTGTGGCTCAGCTGACTGTTTTCTGTCCACATTAGCGTCGAACGCTATGCTATATTGGGGCTACTGTTTCTGTTCTGTCTCTCTGCTACGGGAATGTCTGTCTATTCTACAGTCTTCCCTCCTCTCAACCATACATGCTGACGGTCAATCGGTGTCTACTGGGGGAGTAGTGCGGGGGGGTTTGTTTACCTTCATGGGTAAATGGGCTGAGGTCTAGGGCTGGTGTGAATATTATGAATGAATGCGGGACTGGTTCTCTCTGGTCCGCCTCCCCTTAACGTTGTGTGCATGGGCTTGCCCATTCTACAGTATGTTCATGGTGTTAGTTCATTTATTCATTAACCCCTTCATGGTGCACACCACAGTGGAGGTTGCTGGTTGCAACCACCACTGGTGCTCCGTGTTAGCATCAGTCCTTTGCTTTTGACATGTTGAAACAGTGCCCCGCCCGGCTGACGCCATGAGGTGGGTCGGCCCGGCGAGTGGCTGGTGGGCTGCTAAAGCCTGTACCGCCACGGTATGGAATTGGCAGCGATTAGTAACTGTGTTCGAATTGCTGTTTTTTCTATAAAAAAATGGTGTCTGGTGGCGGGGCCTTGAGGGCCAGCCAACGTCGACACATCGCGCGAGGTTGTTGACGTTATTAGCTTTGACCTAGCCGCAAGCTATAACCGCTCAGGGCTCCCCTCTCCGCAGAGGATTTTGGTCTTCCGCTGGAGCGCGGGCGGTATTTGTCCTAGGCCCCACACCGCCTCACACCGCGCAGCCAGAAGAAGAGAGAGCACGGCCTCGTCAGCGGCGATGACGAGGCCCTCGACAGGCGGCCATGTTTTCCCCCGCCAGAGGTATCCTGGGCGTTGAATCGACAGGTGTCCACAAGGCCGACAGCCTTGGCGGCCGAGGGATCGGCCATGTTGGATGCCGCGAGCAGCCCGCTCTCCGATCACTCCCTCCCCCAACACCAGCGGAAAAAGAGGGCTCTGATTGTTTCCTTTGGCTGCAGGCCGCATGCCTTCGTTGAAGCGCGGGCGGCCCCACTTTTCGCTTCTCATGGGGACAGGGGCTGACACCCAGTTGATGGCTGAGCCTGGGTCTGTCCGTGAGAATGTTGTGCTGTCAAGCGGCTCCCACACCATAAGCTGTGTTGGTTGAGCCTGGTGTTACGTCTGTCAACTATAAGTGTTGTCAGCAGGGGGGCTCGAAACCTTTTGAGGCACACAGTGCGGGCTTCCCTGGCCTCGCCTTCGCCAGGCCAGGTATCATGTTGGTGCCTCCCACTCCTGAAAGATTGGCAGTGGTCTCGCAGGCGCGCGTGATTTGGGTGGTAGTAATATCACTGCAGGGCTACGGTGTGTAGGAACCCATGGGGGCCTCACACCTTGCATGTCCGGCTGCAGAACAACTCCTCAGCATGTTCTGGAGGGGTGTTCAGTGGGGGAGCTTTTGTCACCTAGAACTGATGTCAGCTTCCCCCGTATCAAACCGCCCCCTTGGGTGCGATTGCCTCGTGGGTAGTGTCGGGGTCAGATGTCCCGACACGGAACGCTCTGCTCGCACGGGTCCAGGGTTGGCTACGCACAGCGGGTGGGACCGGGCCGCCTATCTACAGTTCCTTGCGGACCTGCGCCACATGGCGGCGGGTGCGTTGGGAGTGTCATCACATATGGCTACAGCAGTACCATATGTCGAGGTGGATGGAGAGAACGCTGAGGCGGGGACTTGTATTTGCACAACCCCACCCGTTTTCGGGTTTGGTACAGACCCTATTGTCAGGGTCACCAGCAGTGACAGCTCTGGTCGACGAGATCTGATCTTTGGGGACGAAGCAAGCCATCGTCGTGGCATTTTCCTCCCGGTGTTCTCTGGTGCCTGAGAAATCGGGAGGGGGGGGGGGTGTCAGACCCATGTTGGACCATGGGAAGGTTCAGTATTTTTTGGATCGTCTCCTACCTGTTGAACACTGTCAGGTGGGGGTCTGGTTCTCCTCCATAGACCTGTAGGATGCGTATTCGCATCCCCGATCTTCCATCCTAGGGCTTACCTACGCTTCCTTTGCAGGGTTTAGTGTACCAGAGGCTGCCGATAGGCTTTTCTCTGGCTCCCCGCATCTTCACCAAGTGCGTGGAGGCCGCACTGGGGCCTCTGCGTCGTCAGGGGTTACGAAGTGTATTCTGCCCTGCCGACGTTCTGGTCCTTGGCGGTCAAGGTGGATCGTCAGGTCTCATGCCAGGCAGGGTTCCTACCAGCCTGGGGTTGCTGTAGACTGGAAGTAGAGTACTCCTCTTCCCAGTCAACGGGTGGAGTGCTATGGGCATCCCTCTCAGAGCGTGTTGCGACACGCTCGGGAGGTTCCGTCCTAGGACGGTTACGGCGCTGTCCGTGATACGCCTGCTCGGTATGAGGGCATCTGCTCATTCCGTGGTCCCTCTTGGCCTCCTCTTCACCCCAGGAGGAGGTTACAGAGGTGGTTATTTTCCAGTATGGAAATAGACCCGGTGAGAGGCAAGTCAGGACGGACAATATGACGTCAGTGTCGTATATCGACAGACAGGGAGGAGTACGCTCCCCCCGTCTGCACCGGGCGGCGGGCGGCTGGCTATGGGCGTTCTCCATCTGCGCGGCCTGAGGGCTCCCCACATCCCCGGCAAGGTGAATGTGGGTACAGGTGTAATGTCGCGGGGCGTTCCTCACCCTGACGGGTGGGGATTACGTCCGGACATAGTCAGGCAGGTCTGGGACCAATGCCGTGCCGCCTGGGATTATTTCCCCATACATCTGTTAGGTCAGTTGTTGGGGCGGGTACGTTGAGGAGCGCAGGTCCTTGATCCTGATTGCGCCGGACCGGGGCGCAGCTGTGTGGTTCCCGGTCCTGATCCAGCTACTGGTAGCTCCGCCATGGCCTATTCCTTGGTTGGCGGAGGCCCTCACTCAAGCACACGGGTCGCTGTTTCAGCACCCGGTGTTGTGCCAACGTCTGATGGTTTGGCTGGTGAGAGGGTAAGTCTGGAGAGGATGGACCCTTCTGTGGTTGATACCATCCGGAATGCGCATGCTCCCTCCACTGTCGCGCTTTACGCGGGCAGATGGCGTATGTTCCAAGAGTGGTGTAAGGCGGGGGGCAGGGACCCAGTGTCCTGCCCCCTGGATGCTGTCCTTGTTTACCTCCAGTCTTTCCTGCTTGGCGCCCGACGCGTTAAGCCGGTAAAACGCTCTTTGGCTCCGAGTTGGGATCTTCAATTGGTCCTCGGTCGGTTGTCCTTGGCCCCGTTTGAGCCTCTTGAGCAAGCGCCGTTGGAACAGCTGTCGTTCAAGACCGCGTTCTTGCTGGCCGTCACCTCCGCTAAACGCGTGGGTGAGCTTTGTGCTCTCTCGGTACGACCAGAGAGCCTGTCTTTTCGTTCCGATTGCAGTGCCACTCTGCGGCCTAATCCTGCCTTCGTGCCTAAAAATATCCGGAGTTCCTTCCGCTCCAGGGATATTGTGGTTCAGGCGTTTCATCCACCTCCTCACGCTAGTGAGTTGGAGGCGGGCCTTCACCTGTCATGTCCGGTCCGGGCTTTGGGGATTTACCTCAGACGTACTCAGGGCCTCAGGGCTACCGATCAGCTCTTTGTCTGTTACGGTGGTTCTCGTGCTGGTAAGGCACTATCGAAACAGCGCCTGTCCCATTGGTTGTGCGAGGGCATTGCCCTTTGCTACACGTTGGCCGGGCTGGCTCCCCCTGGGGGCGTCAGGGCGCTCTCCACTCGTGGGGTGGCAGCCTCTGCCGCTCTGCTGGGTGGGGCCTCGGTGGAGGACATCTGTGCTGCAGCTTCATGGTCCTCCCCGGGTCCCTTCGTAAGGTTTTACCTCATGGACATGACCGGGGGTTCTGTCTCCCAGGCGGTTCTGAGGTCTGTGGCCTCTCCTGCTTCCCGTCCCTTGGTGGGGTAGCAGGGGTGTGTGGGTGTGGGCCACAGTGTGTTGTGTCACACGTGGTTCCGCCTGTGCTGTGTGTTCAAGGGGTTCTAGTTCCCTCTTGTTCACACTCCGGTGGAGTTGACTGCGCCCCCTCTTCATTAGGAAGGATGGGGTGACGGGACTCCCCTCCCCCCTGATGTGGGCTTACGGGTCCTCAGGGGGTGCATTTGTCGGGCCTCGCGTCCGCTCTACCCCATATCTCGGTATGGCTTAAGAGCGGGACGCGATGCCAATACGAAATATAACGACAGGTTATGTATATAACCTAGTTATATGAGTACTGGCTAAGCGTCCCGCTCTTAGCGTGCCCTGAGTTCCCTTGGGGAAACTTTTCTTTGGAAACGATTTTTTCCGAGGAAGAGTGAGTGGTGGCCATGCCCAGTACTATATAGTACGCCACTAGGGGCGGGGCCTGGCAGGTGATGGGTGTATTTTAGTTTTATTCGTTGATGGAGTACACTAGGTACATGAGATGAGGTATATCTCGGTATGGCTTAAGAGCGGGACGCTTAGCCAGTCGTTAAATCTACTCTAGAAGTGAAACTGAAACTTAAAAAGCTACACAGTGGGCGCGGTAGGCAATTAATTTACTCAGTGGATGCCTGAACACAGAATGACACCGGTATCACTGACTACCGCGGAAAGCCTATGTGGAACTAAGTATAAGGGTGCTTTCACACTAGGCATCCGGGGCCGTTTCCGAGCACGATTTCCCCAAAAGTAGTGTAGTAAGAACGCTGCGTCCCGTCCCCGGGAGCGGATAACCGCTCTGTCCCCGGGACCACTTGAAAAGGTGGTTTGGGGAACGATTCTGGCGAGATTGGTAGTGTGAAAGCTGGCCAGCGGGGGAGTGGGAAGGGGGCACTATCGTTCTCGGGAACGGAACGGAGGCAACCGTTCCTAATGTGAAAACGCCCTAACTTTATTATATTTAATAATAATAATAATAAATATATAATCATAACTATGAGTAATTCTTTCCTGTTGTACCGAACTCGTACCGAACCGTGACCCCAAAACCGAGGTACGTACTGAACCGTGGCTTCTGTGTACCGTTACACCCCGACCGTATACAGTACACACTGTAACTTATATTGTTATTGCACTTTACTGTTACCATGTACTCTCTGTACTTCTTTTCTTTTTTTAAAACTTAATTTTTTAGCGTTTATCGCTTTTCTGGTCAAGCATGACCGACAGATACAGGGTGAAACGGGATATAGAACAGGGGAAGACATTCTGGCAAATGACGGCGGGTCCGGGAATCGAACTCGGAGTCCACCAGATCCGTGACGCAGCACGGTTTTCCCCGACGCAGAAATAGCGCCGAGATATGCGATGAGCTACTGGAGCTCCCCCCTCTGTACTTCTTTTCATTGTACTTGTGCTGTTTTAATGACAATACAATCTAATCTAATTTTGAATAGTGTAATATTGAATAGTGTGATATTGAATAGAATAACAAATAATTTATCAATTAATAATAAAAGATCCCCCATCTCTCCCATTGCCAGAATGTTGCCGTTACAGATTGGAAAAGCACCTCAGTTCAATGTTTTCACTGCTCTTAGTGAGGCAGCCAGCCAAGTGACCCAGAGGCCCCAGGGTTGAGGAAAAAACTCTGACTCCGCTGTAATTATTATCCTGGGTCGCCGACTACAAAAAGATACACCCAGGGAAGAGACGCGTACAAGAAACAGAGAGAGTGATGAGATGATGAAAGAGAGGGATCTGTTGAGGAGGAGATGATGAGAGGGAGATTAAGGGGATAGAGAGAGAGTGTGTGTGAAGATGGGGGGGGGGGGGGGGGGGGGTCGTCTGCCTGAGGCAAGCTGCTGCTGTAGCTGTGATGTCACTGAGAGACACCAGCTCCTCTGTACCAGATCACAAGGTGACAATATAAGAACAATGTAGAACTATGTCAGGATGAATCCACCATGAAACACCAGACACATGTTAATAGTAGTAGTAGTAGTAGTAGTAGTAGTAGTAGTAGTAGTAGTAGTAGTAGTAGTAGTAGTAGTAGTAGTAGTAGTAGTAGTA
Source organism: Notolepis coatsorum (assembly GCF_963971535.1). Taxonomy (NCBI): domain Eukaryota; kingdom Metazoa; phylum Chordata; class Actinopteri; order Aulopiformes; family Paralepididae; genus Notolepis; species Notolepis coatsorum. Next base: position 84,878,310 of record NC_140167.1, read on the forward strand.
GTAGTAGTAGTAGTAATAGTAGTAATAGTAATGGTAGTAGTAGTAATAGTAATAGTAGTAGTAATAGTAGTAGTAGTAGTAATAGTAGTAGTAGTAGTAGTAGTAGTAGTAGTAATAGTAGTAGTAGTAATAGTAGTAGTAATAGTAGTAGTAGTAATAGTAGTAATAATAATAATAATAATAATAATAATAATAATAGTAGTAGTAGACAGTAGTAGTAGTAGTAATAATAATAGTAGTAGTAATAATAGTAGTAAGGATAAAAGCTGTTCTATAAACGCAGTCCGTTCACCATCTAGTCAGGCTTGTTGGGCCCAAGGGATGACTTGTGATGTGACTCACTGGTTCTAACTGTCTTATCAGGTAGGGTCTGTCAGTCAGTGTGACAGTTACAGTAATAAAGGGTATGTCAGTCAGTGTGACAGTTACAGTAATAAAAGGTCTGTCAGTCAGTGTGACAGTTACAGTAATAAAGGGTCTGTCAGTCAGTGTGACAGTTACAGTAATAAAGGGTCTGTCAGTCAGTGTGACAGTTACAGTAATAAAGGGTATGTCAGTCAGTGTGACAGTTACAGTAATAAAAGGTCTGTCAGTCAGTGTGACAGTTACAGTAATAAAGGGTCTGTCAGTCAGTGTGACAGTTACAGTAATAAAGGGTCTGTCAGTCAGTGTGACAGTTACAGTAATAAAGGGTCTGTCAGTCAGTGTGACAGTTACAGTAATAAAGGGTCTGTCAGTCAGTGTGACAGTTACAGTAATAAAGGGTCTGTTAAGTCCGTTGGTGAATGAGACCCAATAATCTTTTGGGAAAAGTAGATAATTAAATTTTTAGTCCAGTTCTTTACCCTCCAACAGAGTGACAGACGCGAAGCCTCCCCACGACGCACGTGTGGTGTAGTAAGGCCTACTTGGCCCCAGTATAGGCATTGAGATATCGTGTAGATTAATAGTTGAATAGTCATAGTTTGGCACTATACCGTCGAGTTGGACGTATTCTATTAAGCTAATAATAGTCTATTTATGTATGGTGCATCGTTCGGTTAGAGTTCTAAAGTTATCAGTACCCCCATCGTTCCTGACGTTATCTGGACGCTTAACCAGGCTGGGCAGACCCCTAGTGGTGCTTGCATCCGAGGAGCTCCGGGCCAGGGCGACCGGACCTGTATATTGGATTACTCTACCCGGACGACGGCGAGCCTTCCACGGCTTGGATTATGCTTTGGGTGCTTTGATTATTCCATGGATAAAGGCCAACACTGCGGAGTGTTGGAACTACCCCCCGGAGAGGACTCCAGGTGAGACGGCGCTCTACACCAGTGAGGTCGCCTCACGTCTCTCCGTTGTGGACCGGCAGCCACCGTCCACAGAGGGTCCAGCTGTATTCGTCTGCGGACCGAGGTTCTGTGGGCACCGTGTTCAAGACTTTGAATTCTCCCAAGACACCGTCGGCCAGATGGGATACCGCCAGCGGCTTCTCTAACCCCCCCCTCCTACTGTCTTACAACCAGCGGGACCCCCCCCCCCCTTAGTGTATCCAGCTATAATCATTTAAGTACCATCGCTATCGTTTCCTAAATATTCCAGGTTGTATACTTACTCCCTGCGTAACCAGAGATTGGACATTCAATGTTGATTTACCTACGAATACTCATTTGCCATAAAAGTGCATATTTCATATTTCAAATCATAAATGTAATTAAGTGAACGTTGTATATACCTTTTGCTATATTAAACCTTCGATTTGGTACATTTGTGTGGATTCGTTTCATCAGGTGGGAAAGTGTTCATCATACTTATATCATGTACTGGATGGCCAGAAGTTAAAGTACAAGAGGTAGTGGTATTAAATATCATATCTAACAATACAGTCAGGGAATTGTACCCCTCAGTTACAATTGGTCCTTCGAGCCGGAGGGTAACTAGTGTAATATTAATATAGTGTTATTAATATTGAAATGGCCTATGATGAACACTCCACGAAACGATCCTCCTAACCTAGAACGCCCCAGACGCCGCAGACGACAGACACCTCAGTACTTAGAGGCTTACACTGTCAGTCAACTACCTAGCCTTCGACAAACGGTAAACGCGGTAAAAGTAGAAAGTAAAATTATGTCTGACCTTAACGACCAGGTTTCCCCGACCACAGAGGCCCTAGTAGGTCCTAATGTAACTGACCAAGCTCACGGTGGGGACCAGGAGGGAGCGGACATGCCTTTACCCCCCGCCACTACCCAAGAAGTAGTCCCCGACCAGCCCCGGGAGGAAGACGACCCTACAGAGAGAGAACTCTGCACGGAAGAAGAGGAGGAGAGCGCCGAGGAAATAGAGCTCCAGGACTCCCCAACGATTACCCCCAGGAGCGGCTCACGCAGGAGCGGCTCACCTCCACAACCGCCTTCCCCCAGCGAAGCGGAGAGGATGCTACAACAGGCATTCCTCGTCAGCCTGACAGCCTCTACCGAACGCGATCGACTCCAAGCACAGGCGCTTAGCGAGCGCGAACAACTCCAAGCGCAACAACGGAGCGAAGACCAGCGCACACGCCTGGAGATGAGACGCCTCCAGACAGAAGAGAATATGGCAAGAGACCGGGCCGACGCCCAGCGCGCCGCTGCCGGTGCCCAAAGAGAAGCAGATCTCACCAAGTGCGAAGTCGAGCGCGACAAGTTACAAGCGCAGCTAATGGAGCAGCTGATCCGCAAGGCAACACCCTCCCCCTCCGCCAGGGGTTCAAGGAACTCGTCGAGACAACAGTCAAGGGCAGCGTCTCCTCAACGAGCAAGCGACCCTGAACTTGACCAACAGACCGAGCCTATACCCCCCGCAGACCCCCTTCACAGACCGGTCCAAGCGAGACCCAGCTACAAGGAAGGAGCGGCATACACTGCGGAGAAGCTAAATAAACGATTACAGGATCTGGAAGATCTGATAGAGGAAGAAGAGGGAGAGGAGGAGAACCAAGCCCGACGACAGCACAGTACTCCACCGGACCAGGAGGTCCCATACAGTCCAGGCTATACCCCCGCGGCGCTGCGCTACAGACCCCCGACTCTATTCACGGGTGAGCACGACGCACGACCAGCCCCGAGGAATAGCACCTGGACCAGCGGGCCATGGTACCCTGTCAGTACCAGCCCACAGCGAGGCGCAAGAGGGGACTCGCCCAGGAGGTCTCTCCCCCAACGCTCGCCGATGTATCAGCCATCCACGGCGTCATACATTGCCACGCCGTCATTCCCAGACTTCGCCTATGAGAGTCGAGCACAGTACACGGAGCTCCGGATGTGCTTAGAGACAATGATGGTGGATGTCGCTGATGAACGCCACAAGTATGCAATATTACTGAAGCACCTGAAAGTACCGCGAGCGCACAATATAGCGCTAGCCTATGCCACCTCTTCGACACCATACACAGCGGCCCTAGCGGCGCTGGACCAGAGATATGGACGTATATGGGATTACGTAATCCAAGAGATAAGGCATATTGATCGCCTACCCCCAGCCACAGACAATCGCTCACTAGACGACCTGTCAATCAAAGTGCAGTCCCTGGTAGGGATGCTGGGAGCGCAACGGGAGAAGGGCATGCATGAGCTATACGCCAACTCTAACGTCGAGAGGATTTTGGAGAAGCTGCCACCCGCAAGACAGGAGCGCTTTAGGCGGCAGAGAGATTACCGGGATCCCAACGGCCCCGAGCCATCCCTCCTTGATCTAGCCGACTTCCTGGCGAGAGAAGTCAGCAGCTTACGACTAGATACATTTGGGCGGAGCACGCCAAGCTCCAGAGAGGGACCCAGGAGAATAAATGATGGAAGAAGATCGGTGACTGTCATGCACCAATCAGAGTCAGTACCGAGCAGTAAGAGTCACAGCACCCCCTCGAGAAAAGAGAAGTGGAAGATAGCGTGTCCCTACTGTGAGAAAGAACACTGGCTGTCACAATGTGACCTATTCACAAAGATGAATGCAGAAGAAGTGAGTCAATGGATAAAGTCCAACCGGCGCTGTTATCGATGTGCGCGGCCCCACATGGCAGCCGAATGCCGCCTAAAGAAAAGGTGCAGCCGGTGCGATGGAGCCCACCTAGATATACTACACGAAAGTAACGGAAGACGGCCTCCACCTGCCCCACGGAGCGGCACCAAGGCAAGTGTCATGTACATTGACCCCGCCAGCAGCAGCGGCGCCCAAGTGCTCTTAAAGGTAGTCCGTGTGACATTGAGCTACCAAGATAAAGTCATGGACACTTACGCCGTCCTTGACGACGGGTCAGAGAAGACCCTTCTGCTCGCGTCCGCTGCGGCCCAGCTGGGACTGCGGGGGAGCAAGAACGAAATGACGATTCGGACAATAAGAAGAGATTTAAAGACGATAAAGGGCGAGAATGTCTCCTTCACCATCGCAGCAAACGGGCAGCCAGAGCAACGGTACAAGATTACAAATGCTTTCACCAGCCAAGAAATAGGACTATCACAGTACACCTACCCTGTCACCAAGTTGATGGATAAATATGTGCACCTGCGCCAATTACCTATCCCGCTCATAGACGGCGCTACCCCGACCCTGCTGATAGGCTCCGACCATGCAGAACTCATAGTCCCGATTGACCGGGTCCATACAGGCCCCCGAGGCTGTCCTGCAGCAGTCGAGACCCGCCTAGGGTGGACCCTACAAGGCCCCCTCGCTAAATCTCTCAACCGAACAGCAGCCACTGGCTGCCCCCACTCCAGAACGACAGAAGAAGACACCACTCTCCTGCAGCATGTCGAGAGGTTATGGACTCTCTGGACTCTACTAGGCGTGCTACTGCGCTTCCGCCAGGACAAGGTGGCTATCAGCGGGGATATCAAAGGGATGTTCTTGCAGGTGAGACTAGTAGAGGAGGACAAGCCTCTGCTGCGGTTCCTATGGAGAGAGAGGATCGGAGATGAGAACCCAGCCATCTACCAGTGGGAAGTACTCCCCTTCGGAACCACATGCAGCCCGTGCTGTGCTACATTTGCACTACAGAAACACGTCACAGAGGACCCAGCAGCAGATGAAGAGGTCCAACACAGTGTGAAGAACAGTTTCTACGTGGACAACTGTTTACAAAGCGTTTCGACTCAAGAAGAAGCCGAGGCTCTCCTAATCAAGTTACGCGCCTCCCTGATCAAAGGCGGCTTTGATCTCAGGCAGTGGGCCAGCAGTGACCCGCACGTATTGCGCAGCCTCTCCTCCGCGGACAAGGCTGCCAGCAGCGAGACCTGGATGGCGACAATCCCAGGAGAAGCCCAAGAAATGACACTAGGACTAGTCTGGCGCTTCAAAACAGACTCGCTCCACTATAGACACAAACCCTTGGCTCCAGAGCAGGGAAGGTCGACGGCGATACCGACCACCAGACGGAGTGTGTACAGAACACTCGCCAGACAATATGACCCGTTGGGATGTATTCTACCTTACACCACCAGGGCAAAGATGATTGTACGAGCACTATGGGACAAGGACCAGGGCTGGGACGACCCAATACCCGCACACCTTGCCTCAACATGGAGAGAGTGGGAGACGGAACTCCGCTCACTCCCAGGCGTCAATATACGCCGCAGCTACTTCCCATCCACAGTGAGGCCAGAGACATGCGAGATTGATCTACACGTCTTCAGCGACGCCTCCGAAGTAGCCTACGGATCGGTGGCCTACCTGCGTGCCCAAGAGAAGGGAGGAAAGATACACACTGCTTTCATCCTGGCCCGCTCAAGAATAGCCCCACGTAAGCAACAATCTATCCCACGTCTAGAGCTCTGCGCAGCCCTCGCAGGAGCGCATCTAGCCACGTTAATCCAACGTGAACTCACCATTCCGGTGCACAGAACAATCTTGTGGTCAGACTCCACGACAGTACTCACATGGATCAAGTCTGATTCATGCAGATACAAAGTCTTCGTGGGAGTCATAGTCACCGAGATTCAAGAGTTAACAGAAGAAGCGAGCTGGCGGTATGTGGACACCAAACACAACCCAGCTGACGTCATCACCCGGGGAATGTCTCTGGATGACCTAACCCGTCGCAACATCTACAGTGACGGACCAGAATTCCTCAAGCTCCCGGAAGGAGATTGGCCTACGCCCACCCCGCGGGAAGCAAGTAACGAGGAGGCTGAGAACAAGAAACATATGTTCTGTGGACTGAGCACTGTCGCCTCCACAGACCCCAACATAGATGACTGCATTACCCTAGAGAGTGCGCAGCAAAGAACATTCCTGCGGCACCACCCAGAGATTCAGTCCACCACTGACATGTCAGCAGCTGACTACGAAGAAGCAGAACTTCTTCTACTACAACGAGCCCAGAGAGACTCGTTCCCCGATGAGCTAGACTGTCTACAGGGAGGAAACCCCGTCCCATCAGACAGCAGACTGATTCACCCGGCACCAGAGAGTGACGCCCATAATCTCATCAGAGTGGGTGGTCGCCTGCGGAGAGCCCCCGATCTACCAGATGACATTAAGTACCCGATCGTCCTGAACAGCCGACACAAGGTTACAGAGCTGATCATAAAGAAATACGACGAGGATGTACACCACGCAGGAGCAGAGAGAGTCTTCGCGGAGATCAGACGTCGTTATTGGATATTGCAAGGGAGAGAAGCAGTACAGCGCTTCCAGCGAACCTGTCTAGACTGCCGTAAGTGGCGCGCGCAGCCCAGCATACCACGGATGGCTGACTTACCCCCCTGTCGCCTCCAAATAGGCGACAAGCCATTCCACTCCACAGGCATGGACTGCTTTGGCCCGTTGTATATAAAGAGAGGAAGAGGCACCGAGAAGCGGTGGGGTATTGTATTCAAATGCATGACCACCAGAGCGATACATATCGAGCTCCTTCCGACCATGAGCACAGACTCATTCCTTATGGCCTTCCGAAGATTCACATCACGGAAAGGAAAACCGTCTACATTGTTGTCTGATCACGGGACCAACTTCAAAGGCGGAGAAAGAGAGCTGAGAGAGAGCTTCCAAGCTATGGGCCCAGAACTTAAGACCCACCTCGCTCCATCCCAGATTGACTTCCAGTTTAATCCCCCGAACGCACCCCACTTCGGTGGAACCTGGGAACGAGAAGTACGTTCTATAAAGACAGCCCTGTACGCCGTACTTGGGGCCCAGACTGTGGCGGAGGAAGTCCTAATGACAGTCCTCACGGAGATCGAGGGAGTATTGAACTCCAAGCCCCTCGGTTACGTCTCAAGTGATGTAGCAGATGTCGACCCAGTCACCCCCAACACACTCCTAATGGGGCGGCTGGACCCCGCGCTACCCCAGACAATGTACAGGCCTGAAGAAGCGAACGGCCGAAGAATGTGGAGGTACAGCCAAGTACTAGC
>NC_140167.1:84890682-84910682 GCF_963971535.1 Notolepis coatsorum
AGCAGAACTTCTTTTTAAGTTCTCACGCACCGCATAACTCATCTTGACAATAACAGAGGTCCACAACATGGAGCCTGAAAAGAACTCACGGAAGTCTCACAACCAATAGAAACGCGCCCAGTGATGTACTCTATGGCGGGGGGAATTCCGTGACCCACCTGCCCAAATATGGCGTGGGACCAGGGAACTCCCCCCCCCCCCCCCCCCCTCCCAACCCTGTGACGCGCTGACCCAGCAGCGTGACAGGAAGCCCGAAGGACAGGAGGTCCAACCCCCTGACCAATCAGAAAAAAGGGGAGGGAGGGTTTATCAGTTCACCCCCTCATGACCCCTCACCCCTGATACGATGCAATGACAAAGCAGAGCCATGACACCAGTCATAGCGTGCTACATGAAGCGCATGTATACCTGTTCAAGGTAACAGCTTCACATAGGCTCATGTGCGAACCTGCCACCTGAATTTTTACACCTTTACCCTAAAGGAAGAAAAAACACAGACTAAGAGAGGGGCCAAGGGCCCTGGTACAAGTGCTTACACATGTAACTTCTGTAGGCCAACACCTAACCCAGTTGTGGATCTTAAATGTGAAAACGATACACACAACCCTCCATCACAGCTAATGACATAACAACTGTACACCAACATGCATACAGGGCAGGTCATTCGACCAGTACTGCTTTGACACAAATGTCTGATAGTTGGCTTTCAGCTATCGATAGTTCAATGCTGGTGGGTGCTATTATGTTAGACTTCAGTGCCGCATTTGATGTGATTGATCACAATCTTTTAATACAAAAACTCATTTGCTATGGTTTTAATAACTCAGCAATTTTATTTTTTAGGAGTTATTTGTCCTCGAGGTCTCAGAGGGTCTATTTTAATGGTGCTTTGTCAGGCAGTAGAGGGTTAGAATGCGGTGTCCCACAGGGGAGTTGCCTGGGGCCCCTCTTATTTTCTATTTTTACTAATGATATGCCTTTTTCTATTCATCAGGCTAGTCTGACTTTATATGCTGATGATTCAACCCTTTATTATGCTGCAGCTACAAACTCTGAGCTCAATCAGGTTTTGGCTGGTGAATTGGACATTTTATATGACTGGATAAAAACAAATAAGCTGGTGCTTAACATATCAAAAACTGTTTGTATGCTTTTTGGGACCAATCAAAGATTGGCACGTAAACCTACATTGGTTCTACAAATTGCAGGTCAACCTATACATCAGGTTGAAAAAACTAAGCTTCTAGGCCTTTGGCTTGATAGTACTTTATCATGGTCTGATCACATAAACAAAACTGTTTTTAAAATGGGTAGAGCTATTGCTACTGCCAGGAAATGTGCACCATTCCTTCCATTTGCACTGTTTAATCAGATTGTTTGTGCTTTGGTTTTGTGCCACTTGGATTACTGTTCTGTAGTGTGGGCTTCTGCTTCAAAGCAGTCGCTAAATAGGTTACAAGTGGTACAAAATAAGGCAGCAAGACTCGTTCTTGGTTGTTCATATAGGACTAGTGTTGTTCAAATGCATGAACGTCTTAGTTGGAGGAGTGTTGAGAAAAGACTTTCTGCTAACCTTTTAATTTGTTTTCATAAAGTGATCACAACCCACAGTCCTAAATATATCACGGATAAAATAATTTACGCCTCAAATGTGCACATGCATTTTACCAGAGGGGCAAGTAGAGGGCAGATTATTCTACCCCATACAAACACTAACAGTATGCAAAGAACAGTTTTATATAGGGCTATCAGGGCATGGAATTATCTTCCAAGTGACATACGTGACATAAGAGGTGTAGCAAGCTTCAAAAATAAATTAAAATCTTACATGTAGCCAATATTGACAATGCTGAGATATGCAATATGTTACCGTTGATGTACATATTTAGATATAATATGTTTGTGTGTTAATGTTGTTGTGGTTCCTCGGTTGGTACGTCTTGCTATGTTGTGTTTCCTTATTTGGTATGTCTTGCTATGTTTTAATTGTATTATGTTTTAATTGCAATGTATATGTTGTAATGTTTTAATGTTGTCTCGGACCCCAGGAAGACTAGTTGACGTCTTGGCGTCAGCTAATGGGGATCCTTTGCTAATAAACAATAAACAACAAAAAAAGGGCAAAAGTACACTCTCACTACTGTAAGAGGAACGCTCTTCGAACATCGTTATTAACAAAACATTCGGGAGGGGAAGGAAGGAAGAGTGGGGTAATGTCCAATGGACATCTTACCTGCACCAATGAACGCAGGGCGAAAGGCCACAACACAGGTCTCCACGTTGACGAAAGGCCTCTCGCTGGCAGGGCAAAAAGAAGCTATGGCCGGAGCGGCTCTGGCGAGACACCCCCCTCCTGCAGCCGGTCATGGTGCAGGCCCAACTACATCTTCTGTCAAAGATGATGTCGTAGTCAGAGTGCCAGGGCCTGCTATTCTCACGGCTAATGTCAATGGTTGTAGCACAAGCTAACAGCTAACTCTAGGCTAACTGATAGCATCAAGCTAACGTTCCCAGCCGAGTGAAAACGGGCAGTTAACGTCGTAGCTAAACAGCTAACTGGCTAACAGTTAGCTCAACCCGGCTATCGCTAACCACTAGCTAACGCAGAAGCAAGCTAAGCGGCTACCACTGAAAACTGTACAACGTGAGAAAAGCAATACAGGCCAACACTTCAGACAGCCGCTGTCTTTTCCTCTTCTCATCCGAAGAGAGAAGGGAAAAAGAAGGCAATACACGTCCCACTACAGAACGGTGTTTACCATAGCGGTGCCGGCAACAAGTCCCTTGCGGACTATAGCCGACCTGAGCATGGAGATATTCTCATAATGAAACACCAAGCTCACCTCCCTCGCACCGGGTGCTTTTAATTTTTTTGAAAAAACGGGGCCAGCACGGCGACAGTGGGTATCCGCTTGTCCAGAAACCCGGGGAATTGAACCGCAGATTCATCACCTTCATACATTACCTTTGTGTGAGCATACAATACAATGTTTGACATACAAAAAATGCCCAGTGAAAAAACCTTGTGTTTTGTTGAATAACTGCATTGTTTACCGGGGAATTTAGCTTTTTTCAACATGTAAAGTTATATTTAGGTGATTTGAACCTGCATGTGAGATGTAGTGGGGGCAGTGGTGAACTAAAGGTTAGAGAAGCGGGTTTGTGACCGGAAGGTCGCTGGTTCGATCCCCCGGCCTGCAGGAAAAATCTGGACTGGGGAAGTGAATGAATAACTCTCTCCCATACCCTTAACACCAATCGGCAATCGCTGAAGTGCCCTTGAGCAAGGCACTAAACCCCCAACTGCTCCAGTGGAGTTGCTCAGTGGCCAACAGTGTCAGACTGTGGTTGTACTGGGCAGCTCCCACGTGTGAATGTAACTGTGTGAATGTGAAGCAGGGCGTAGCTGAAAAAGAGCATTCATGCTCAGTGAACCTACTGTTGTAGCTGATGGTTGTTTAACACAGCAGGAGACGATAGTTCCAATTTTAACAAGTAGGTAATTTATTTAGGAAAAGAAGTTCTTAACAGCAAAAGCTATGGATCGAGCAGAGGATCACCACAGCTTGAACAAAAAACACTCTAACTCCCAATCCCTCTGCTTGTCCCCTAAATCCCCTCTCAGTCCTGCCCCCCCATGACAGATATGATGACGTATCATATCATGTCAGATCTGACATGACGTACATTAAGATGATACGTAGATTTAACATCGGAGAGAGATAAAAACATTAAGAACATCGAAGAGAGATAAACAAGATATGATGTACACACACGATATGATGTAAAACATTAAGAACATCGAAGAGAGAGTGAGATGTGTGTGTGTGTGTGTGTGTGTGTGTGTATGTGTGTGTGTGTCTGTGTGTGTGTGCGTCTGCGTACAGACGTGTGTGTATTGTATGTGTGTATTGTGTCACAGGGAATGTGTGTGTGTGTGTGTGTGTCGGTGTGTATGTCTGTGCGACTGTGTGTGTCTGTGTGTGTGTGTGTGTGTGTCTGTGTGACTGTGTGTGTCTGTGTGTCTGTGTGTGTGTGCTGTGTCTGTGTGTGTGTGCTGTGTATGTGTGTGTCTGTGTGTCTGTGTGTGTGTGCTGTGTCTGTGTGTGTGTGCTGTGTATGTATGAAAGAGAGAAAAGACACAAGATTAGAGCACACGATATGATGTACTGAAATGTCCATCTGCCTATCTTGAGGCTGTTTTAAGAACATCAGCCAGACTGTCGCCCGTGTCTTTGAGCCCTGCTAGTTGACCTATATTAAACTAGTCAAGACTAACCCCTCTCCTACCTCCACCCCCGTGTACACATTTTCCACAACATTCCCCCATTTGGGGCTATCCCTAGTCCCACCCAAATCATATAACCAAGAAAATGTGAACGTCTAACTAAACGAGAAACCACAATTATATAATAAAAGTTTAAATGCCTAATCTAAACCAGAAACCTTACTTCATTCACTGGACCCCTAACGGACCAACAAAGGCTGACTACCGTTCTTACCAAAACACAAAACCGATCCAAACAAGAGTAATAATAAAACCGCTTTGACCCTTTTAACCTCCTTCCAGTTAAGAGTACCCTCCTCCCGTTCGGATGCACTCCTTCCCCTACTTAGATGCACCTCTCCCCGTAAGGTTTAGGCAGTCCGCTACGACGCAACAACCAGCTCCTTTCTCAGGACTGCCTTGTCCGACGTCGGCCCCTCTCCCCCAACAGAGATGCAGGTCTCCACTTCCGGCGGTAAGGTCTCCTCTCATGAACGGAAGCAGTCCCCTTATTTTACCTTCAGGTGCAGTTTAAGGCTGGGTCCCTTTCCAACCTTAGGAGAGACAATCCAGATTCCTCTGAATTGACACCCCTTATCCTTCTGCTTCCCAGTGGTTCTTTTCAAACCTGCTGATCACAGAAGCACAACTCGCCTACTAACCCTGTATCGGTTAGTAAGGTTACTGTGGCCTGACTGTACATTGAGCCAGGTGCATTCATGCCACTGTTGTCCAGTCACTCACGGTCCCACATCCCGCGTCTCTGTGACTATAAACAGGGTCATAACGCTCTCCCAACCGGCTGGCGACCCAGTCGATAGGGACCTCATAGTCCGTCATCAAGTCAGGACCCCAAGCGGCTGACTGTCCGTAGTACCTATCAGCCACTCAGTTTAGAAACCGACGGTCTTGTCCCCACCCCACTTGCTCTGGGCATGGAAATATTGACCGTTTTCGCCAGCCTTGCCTGTTCACGGCAGGAGCTGTGCCCCTTCCGGTGCACCGCCCTGCTCCTAGGTGTGGACTGTCGCCCACGTACCACCCAGTGCCCACACCAACTTACGTGCGACGTTTCCTGGGCCGACTAGACGGTACCACAGTGGTATGTTATTTCATACCTCGTTACGCACGAGGGCCTTCAGTTTCTCCCCAGCATTATAGGTATGTGTTTAACGTGCGCCCAGACTCTTGCGAGCCCACTGCCGCCTGTTGTTGACTAGAGGTTCGGGGAGCCTACCCCCTCCCTAATCAACAAAATACCCCCCAATTTATAATCCTAACCTGACAGACAAATCCCCCCAACCTCCACCGCTTACCAAATGAGCCACAGTTCCGGCCGGAAACCGCGACTCTCATCAGGGAAAGGAGAAGTTGACCGTCAGAACTAAACATAGAACATCCCTCCCAAAAAAAAATGACATTGTCTCTTCCATAACATTGAGTCCCAGTGTCCATCGCTCAGCCCCCCTTCCATGCCCACGCCATAGTCTCCTCACCGTATTGCCAAAAGTCACATTTTGCCAATACAGCAACCACCACGCCACACCTCCAGTCCCCGTAGAAGCGTGTCCCCATACCTGGACGGGAGGCGCTGGTACCGACCTCACCACGTGTCCCCCCATCTTCGACGGGAGGTGCCCATCTTGCCCACTGCGTTAGCCCCCCCCTTTGTCCCTCCAGTCCCCAGAACCGATCCCCAGAACACTTCTTCTCAATGCTTCCTCAGGCTCAGAACCGACACTCTGCCGATGCCCCTTCCCATTCCGGTTTGACCAGGACCACGAGTAAAATAAACAAAAAATAATAAAAAAATAAAAAATAATGCAATGATTTTCAATGGTTGCAATCTCTATGCCGAAGGATCATTAGAAAATCAGACTAAAACTCCTAGTTAAAGGAATAAACCAACAAAACTGCACTCAGACCATCCCCCGTCACTCTTAACACTTTGACTGCCGGGAGCCGTCTTTAGACGTCTTTGCTGGCCATGCTAAAGTTGCCGGGGGACGCTGTACGTCGTCTTTATATCAATATTTCAAAAATCTGCGATCGGATTCATAATGTCCCTCCGCTGGCCTGAGATACACCAGCAGGACCCACTGAGCTCTCTGGCGGTTCAGGAGCGCCATCTGGTGGCCGATCGCGCAACCGCTTAACAGGAAGCGCAGTAGAGGTTGTGCTAGATGTCCGTATTGCTTCCGGCCACTCGGGATAGGTTCCGGCACTCTAGCTCGTCACACTACATAGCGATCGATTGCCAATAACTCGATAAACAACATGATTTGGACGTATATACCATTATACAAGCTGGAGATGGACCGGGTAATAATATATCCCATAATGATAAAATTTCTACTCGACGATGATCGCCCAACGGCGCGCGGAGACTGGGGTGAGTTTCAGCGTGTAACGTTACCGTCTTCGATAATAACTGATATTATCAACATTTGACCCACATTAGATGATTGGTATAACGCTGCCCACGGAATTATAAACGCCCCCTCGCCCATCCGGTCAACATCAGATGACGTGTAGTAACTTCTAGAAGTACGTCTAGTTGGAATTTTTTATATCGCGCTGATTGCCATCAAACTGTATTTCATCATCAATATAATGCATTTGGGGCTATAGATCACGTTCTGGAGAAAGCTGCAGAAAGAGATGAAAACATACTTATACATTAGACCATACTTTACTATGAATATGTGAATGAAAAAGTTTAACGTTGCTTCACCCTGAACAATACATATAGGACTTTGAATGGGCCCTAATAATGGCAATGTAGCAATAGAATTTAAAAAGTTATAGCCCTGCAAAGAAGGGGACTTTCTCCATAGACAAATAGCGCTGGCAATCTATGGTATATCATTAATTTAACCTTAGGCAACCAAAGTGTTAAAGGAAAGAACCAACAAAAAGAAAATGTCCCTACCTCACCATACCCCTAATCCTCTATCCCCTCGTCTCCCTCTAAGGCAGCATAAAGCTGAGGACATGGCCCGATTTGTGGCTCAATCTCTTTCTGTCCCACCATCAGCATTTGGCTTGTTACGTGTGAAGTTACCAGCCTACCCAAGAGAGGCATACCACAACAGAAAAGGAGAACCAATATCAACCCTGCCACCCCAATGGATATCCCCGTCTGCATCACTATGCTTCCCCACTGTCCCAATCTTTCCAACACCCCACTCCCCCACCATTCTTCATTCCGGCCAGAATTCCCCCTCAACTCCTCCCTCAAATCCTTCAGCTTAGCCATGGCCTCGGAGAACTTTCCCCCTGGCCCCACATTCGTCGGAATGAATGTGCAGCAGTACTGTCCAAACATGGAACAGACTCCACCCTTCTCCGCCATTAACCAGTTCAGAGCCTGTCTATTCTGCCACGCCACCGTACTGGTCGCGTGCATCTGGTCCCCCATTGCATCCAACGCCTCCTCGGTGTAGTTGAGATACCGCTGCTGATTGTAAAACAAATAGTTGATCCACCCGGTGTTCTTATTGACCGATATCCATGGCAGAATAGACTCAAACCCTGCCGCAATCTCATTCTTAGCCATGAACTCGGCTGGAATGCCCCTTGGCTGTCCTATGCTGTCCAGATACACCCTTGGGTCTGCCTTGTAGCTACGCTTCGTTCGAGAGATAGGAGACTCAGAAGGTCCTTCCGTCACTGATAATGGTAGGACCACCATTGGCATGATCGCCTGAACCCGGGCACATCTACCTGACCAATCTAAAGGAAGTGTATTCCTCAACCTCCTACCGCCGCAGAGCCAGTATTGGTCCGCCAGTGCCATATCCTGGACATGAAAAGGGCAAGCTACAGGCCGTGGGTTGGTATCCACTCCCTTTAACACGACCCCGTGTCCACACTTTCCTTCTTTCGTGCAGTTAGTCGTGATGCTCCAAATAGTAGTGCACCGCCCCTCTGCCACCTCCCCTACATCCCGGGTCCCCTCCTTTTGCAAGCACTCGAAATCCTTGGTCAGCCATAGTTTGACACCTCTGGGTATTGGCAACCCCGTCGCTACCCCCTGCACACGTACATCCAATTTCCTACAACGTTCCCGCATAGTGACATCCTTGAAATCCGTGACGTTTCCTGCCGCCTTAAAACGACTAGAGCCGAGAAACCCCAAACACTCTGCCTCGCACCAAGGGCGACTATTATGGGGCCCCTCCCATGCCTCTGCGTCCCTGTCACACTGAGCCCAACTGAACTTCGTGCCCTTCACCAGCAGCCTATCCGGACGTGCCTTGGAGCAGACATAACAATCCTCTATCTGATTCTGCGCGCTCGTGTACTGGACCCACTTAAACCACTCATTCCCTAAAGCCGCCCTATACATCGGGTCAGCCTCCGGGTCTTCCTCGTCATAGTCATAGTCGCCCCCATCTTGTTCCCCGGAAGGAAGCAAACCCCTCAACCTGGCCCAGAGTGAGCCCACTGAGTCCCTCAACGTTCCGGCTGTCCTCTGGAACATATCCTGTCCCCCCACCTCTTCCGACTCAGTGTCCTTGACCTCCCTTTTTCCCCTCACCCCTGTCCCCTGTGATTGGTTCGGGACAGGCTCAACCCTCCTATCTACCCCCACAACCCGATCCTCGTTAGTATAATGGTAAGTATCCCCGCCTGTAACGGGGGAATGGTCAAAATCAAAAACATGCCCTTGCGGTCCTACGGGAAACACCCCTTTTGGTTGTAGTCTTATCTTCTCCCCCCCTTCCTCGATGGAGGGAAGAGGGGGCGCCTGATTCTGAGCCTGGTCATGAAAGCCTGCTGGTACTTGAGCCTGAGCGGGACCCCGTGGGACTCCTACCCACTCAAACCCGTCATCCTCAAGGACGGGTCGACCGTGACGGTTCTCAATGACGTCGTTGTGCCCGGCCGACCGTCCGCACACTGCTGCCAACATCTGCGGGAGCATCAGCAGGCACTGCACCTTCCAGTTGCCGTCTCGGACCCTCCATGTCGGGTTCTGCATAACTGCGATCGATTGTATCCCCCAAGAGATCGCCGCTGGCCTTTATGCAGTGATTGAAGTGGAACCAGGTCGCTGATCCTTTGACTTGGACTGCCGTTCCAGTCGATCGGATCACCTCGTACGGGCCCTCTCTCCGGGGTGATGACCACTTTCTCTTGTGGACCTTTACGAAGACCAGGTCCCCAGGGATCAGTCTCGGTTTGGTGGCTTCCTTCTCCGCCTCCTTCACCCCCTTTCTCTCCTTTCTCTGCTCCTGTCGAAACACAGCTTCATGTATTTTAGTCACTTGCTGAAGATATTTTTTCAGATCTTGCTCAAAAATATCTAATGCCGGGCCCCTAGCCAGGTGTCTAAATGGCGGTGCTGGCATGCTGCGGCCTGTAAGCATTTCATGCGGTGTTAGCTGTGTTTGGCGGTTTACGCTGCTTCTAATAGCCATCAGAGCAAGTGGCAAAGCATCAATCCAGTTAAGCTTAGTTTGCATACAGATTTTCAACAGTTTGTTTTTAATGACCAGATTGGCCCTTTCCACCTTCCCCTGCGACCCGGGACTATAGACACAGGAAAGGCGCTGTCTTATACCTAATTTCTGCATCAGCCCTTTAACCACCTTGTCGATGAACTCGCGGCCATTATCGCTTTGTAATATCGTGGGAATTCCAAATCTCGGAATGACCTCGCGACACAGGAACTTGATCACTGTGTCCGCGTTCTTGTGTTTAGATGGAATGGCCTCAATCCAGCGACTAAAGCAGTCCTCTACTACCAGGAGGTATCGTTTGCCCTGCACTGGCGTTATCATGTCTGTATAGTCCATAATCAGATGTCTGAATGGTCCCTCAGGGAGGGGTGTGTAAGCCGCCACTGTCGGTACTCCTTTGCGCACATTGCCCTGTAAGCATGTTAAACACCTGGCTAGTGTAACGTCAATTTGTGCCTGAAGCTTTGGGGACCAAAATCCCATTTTCGTGATTCGTTTCAGGGTCTCTGCTCTTCCACAGTGATCAACACCATGAGCCTCAGGTATCACTAAGGACAGAAGATCGATGGAGGCGACTATCAAACCGTTATGACTCCTCCACAGACCATCTGCCCCCCTTACAGCCCCCCTCTCCGTCCACGACTGTTTCTCGGCCTGCGTGGCTGAGTCCTGAAGATCACTCAAATTATCCTCAGTTACCTCAGTCGTCAGTTCGGCCGCAAACATCAGAACAGCCGTGGACGGCACCGCAGCCGCCGCCTTCGCGGCCTCGTCCGCCGCGTTGTTTCCCGTCGTCACAAAGGACAGGTCTTTTCTGTGTGCCTGGCACTTTACGATAGCAATGCTTTTGGGCAACTTTACAGCCTGAATAAGCGCCACAACCTGCTTGTGGTGAAGGATCGGTGAGCCGTCCGATTTCTTAAAGCCTCTTGCCTTCCAAATGGCCGCGAATAGGTGGCATACGCCATGCGCATACGCAGAGTCTGTAAAGATGTTAACCGTGCGATCTTTAGCTATTATGCATGCTTCTGTTAGTGCTATTAGTTCTGCAAGCTGGGCCGAACATGGTTGCATGCATTGTCCGGCCTTTCTTGTTAGTGTTTCTCCGTTAGGTTTGCACTGTACGACGGCGTATCCTGACCTTAAATTTTCCCCCTCCCGATAGCAGGACCCATCCACAAAAAGTGAGAGTTCTGCTATCGCGAGCGGGTCGACTCCCAAATCAGGACGGAGTTTCACGAAAGCCTGTACCTCCACCTCACACTCATGCGGTTGACCCTCGCTCGGGAGTGGTACCAGATCCGCCGGGTTACTGCCGTGGCATGTTTTTATCGTAACGTCCGAGTACTGCAGGAGCCTCATGTAAGCCTGTTGCCGTTGGCTGGTCAGAACAAATTTGCCTCTTTCAATCAAGTTTGCCAATTTGTGATGTGTCCAAATGCAAATGTCATATCCCATTGTCACGGCCGTTGCCTTCTCATACATCAAATGTGCTGCGGCCAGGGCCTGATAACAAGGTGGCAGACCCTGCTCCACCGGCGAAAGAGCTCTAGAGTAATATGCTATCGGTTGTTTTTTCCCACTCCCCCCCTGTGTTTGAGTCAGGACAGCTGTCGCATGCTGCGCTCTATGTGAGACGAATAGGTGGAAACACTTCTCATAATCCGGCAGCGCCAGGGCAGGGGCCTGTAACAACAGACGCTTAATGTTTATGAACGCGTCCTCCCCCTCCTCGGTCCATGTCAAGGGAGCGCGAAGCTTGTCTGTACCCGCCTCTTTTATCATCATCCTCAACGGCGCTGTCGCTATCGTATAGTCCTCCACCCACTCAGAGCTGTACCCAGTCATCCCTAAAAACGTCATCATCTGTCGGACCGTCAATGGCCTAGGTGCCTTGGATACAGCTTCGAGTTGCGTGGGTGAGATGTTTTTTATGCCCTTTTGAATGACGCGAGACAAGTACTCAACTTTTGGCTGGCAGTACTGCAGTTTTGAACGGGATGCCTTGTGGCCTCCCACGGCTAATCCACTCAAAACTTTGATGGAGTCCTCATGGCACTGCTGACGTGTATCCGAGCAGATTAGAATGTCATCTGCATACAGTAAAACCGTGCTGAGTAGTGTGTCGCACACTCCTTGCAAGTCTTCCTTGAGCGCCTTCGAGAAGTAATGCGGCGAGTGCGCGAACCCTTGTGGCAACCGGGTGTAAGAGTATTGTTTCCCCCTGTGGGTAAAAGCAAACAGATACTGAGACTCTTTTTCCAATGGAACACTGAAGAATGCCTGCGTGAGATCAATGACCGTATAGTACTGCGAGCTACTCGGGATGTTTGTCAGGAGGGTGTGTGGATTAGCGACTTCCGCCTCTGGTCCAGACACCACGTCGTTCACCGCCCTCAAATCGTGTACCAGTCTGTACCTAGCCCTGTCCGCCTTTAGCACTGGGTGGATAGGTGTATTACATCTGGATTTGAAAGGGACGAGCACTCCCCCCTTTAACAGTCCCTCAATCTGATGTGATATAGCTTCCTCCGACTCTGGCTTCATTGTATACTGTCTGATAAAGGGTGGTCTACAACCCTTCTTTAACCTGACCTTCACTGGCTGTGCCGACAATATTAGACCCACATCTGTGTCGTGTTTTGACCACAACCGTTCCGGGGTGCGCGCCAACATGTCCTGTTCCAGCAAAGCATCCGCCTCTGGAATAACGCAAGGGTCTCCTGGTAATCTGATTACTTGCGGTTTTGCCAAAACTGAAAAGGAAATCATTATTTTTATGAAACTCCCATCTGCGCTGTTCCAAATTAGCGGAGATTCCGTGGAGACCCACCTTTGAGTCTCGGATTCCTGTATCATTGAACCTAGATGTTCGGATTCGTAACCAGGATTTATTCTCAGAGTGATGTGTGGGGCGGCGTCTCTTAGTCTATGTTGTTCCCGTAGATACTTACCCGTGTTAACCCTCAACGCCGCGCCCTGTCTCCCTACAATTATCGTAGATGAGTCAATCTGCACCTGCTCGGGCTGTCCCTGCAACCATGCCTTGTTCCTAACTAGGTCACTATTCGTCAAATATTGTAGTGTGCAATGTGCCTCCATGTTTGTTTGTCTAGACTGAGGCAGTTGGGTTTTCAGAAATGGCTCCCAGGGGTCACAGACCCTTTGCAGCTCTGCATCTATGTTGCCCAGCCAGAACACAGTGGCCTCTTTCTCCCCCGTCCCTTGTAGCATCATTTGGTACACGTCTTGTTCAATTTGAATCCCCTCAGGCGTACATAGGATTTTACAGCCTAGTTTACACATTGCATCTCGTCCCAAGAGATTGCGCGGGGTGCTGTCCGAAATTAATACAGGTATTGTTATGGTCTTGTTGTTATACGTCATAGAGATTGGATCTGATGTGGGTATTAATTGTGTTTTTCCCGAGAATCCGACCGTCCGAACATACTGTCCAGACTGGGGTAAGTGAGCGGCGTATTTTTGCTTTATGCAGGAAAAACCTGCTCCAGTGTCTGCCATCATCTCTGTTAATTTGCCCTCCACTAGGACCTGCAGAATAGGTTCTTGCTCAGCTCCCTTGGAAACCACAATCATTTGATTTCCCCCCGTCGCATTCTCTGGGCACCCCTAGTGATTACCCCCCTGGTTTCGGGGCCCTCCTGTCTCCCCCTGGTCGTGGGGCCCTTGTGACTCCCCCTGGCGCACGGGTCTTCCATACTCCGAGCCGGGACGGTATGGTTGCCTACATCTCATTTCCCTGTGTCCCTGCATGCCGCAGTTCCAACAGTGGAAACGGGGAAACTGTTGTTCGTTCCCCGGTCCCTGTGTAAACCGTGGGCCTGATTGCCCATTCCCTGCCTGCCGCCTGGACGCCTGGTTCTGTGAACTATAGCCATAGCTTCTCACTACCTGAGGTGCAGGCGGGGGTCCCTGGTCCTGCATGGGTGGAGAGGTAGCAGATGACACCATTACTGCCTGCAACCTCCTTTGGGGCTGCAGTTGTTGCTGAGTTAACTTCCTTGAGTCATTTCTATCCTGATCCCTGACTTTCTGCTCCTGAGCCCTTTGCTTCTCCACACTATGTGTTACATGTGCACAGAACAAAGGATAAGTCATGTCCATTAACCCCACCACGTCTTCCAGTCTATTCTTAACCACCTCTGGAAGCCCTCTCATCACACTTTCTCTAAACATCGCCCTCTGCAACGGGTCTATTTCTGGGTTGTGTCCTAGCTCACCTCTCCACTCCTTCAGTATTTTGTTCACATAGGTGCCAGGCCCTTCCGTCTCCATTATGGGGTTGCCCGCCAGTTTTGCCGGATTAATACGTGATGGATATTGATTCCTGAGTTTGTACCACAACGCCGCTCTATGCGCGTTGAATATGTCTCCATCATGGGCCTGCGTGTCGCATGCCACTCGCATCGATGTATCACCCATGATGTCCCGGCAGGCACCAATTCCTAGCAAGCGCGTCAACAGGGATTTGACGTCACCCACTGCTAGCAGAAAAGATGACGTATTTTCCTCAAACTGCGTGATCCACCTGGAGGCTCCTTCTGAAAGGTCCGGTAGTCTTGCTATTATGCCATCGATGTCTAGAGGTGACCATGGCATGTGAAAGATATCGTTCCCCTTTATTAGCAGGGGAAACTGGCCTGTACTTGTCACACTTCCCAGGAATGTAGGGGCGAAAGTCAGGGTTCCTGTAATGTTTCCTTTCTCCTGTGCTGGTTTTGTGTCGTTCTCATCTTCCTCATCAGTCAAGCGGCACGGTGGTGTAGTGGTTAACACTGTCGCCTCACAGCAAGAAGGTCCAGGGTTCGAATCCCGCTTGGGGACCAGGTTTCCATGATGCCAGTTACCCAGGTGGGGTATCTCCCAGGCCTTTCTGTGTGGAGTTTGCATGTTCTCCCCGTGCTCGCAAGGGTTTCCCCCCCCGATAAGATAAACCCAATGGAAAAACATGCACAACAACAAGATCGCTAACGCTGTGGCGTCCTTGACGAAGACGGACAGGAGCACTTGGATTGGTCCCCTGGCGCGGCTCACGTGGCGCCTGTCTGCTCCCGGCTGCCCTTGGGGGGGAAGGACGACGGGATGGGTTAATCGCAGATACGCATTGTATGCATGGTTCGCATGTGTGCCAAATGATGACCTCGGAGCAGGTCCTAAATTATTATTATTATTATAACAGTTTGGTGTGGCCACACGCCCCGTGTTTCCCTGATGTCTGCTGTGCCATATTTTGACGGGCCTCTTCCTCTATCTTCCTCCCGACTCCCTCCCTCTGCCTGCCCAGGTTCTCTACCTCCTCTTCCTCTGCATCATACAACTTCCGACATACTGTCTCGCCATATGCCGCCAGGACTTTCGGATAGAGATCCTGCAGGGTCAGTTTGGGGGGGGTATCTCGCCTAAGGGAGGTCTCTGATCTAGCGGAGGTTTCTGACCTAGCGGGGGTTTCTGACCTAGCGGGGGTCCCTAATTCCGTCTCCTCATATTCTCCTCTTATTGTCACCGTGCCCACCGGCAATTGCGTGACATAAGGTGGGGATGTTGGTTTCCCTATATCCGTCTCTCTCTGATTTAGCGCTAAAGCTTCCTGCCTGTATGCTCTCCCCTTCTGGGCGTAGAGCTTCATTACCCCCAACTCTTCTGTCCTCTTTTTCAACCTCTTTTTGCTGCTGTCGCCTGGCTTGTGGTTACGAATCATTACATTCATCTCTTCGCATACGTCGAGATCAAAAGTACCTCCGGAAGGCCATTTTGTGTCCCCGGCCTTTGTACGCCTCTGCCACCGGACACCAACCTTAAGAATTAGGTTCTTTATGAGCGGGTTCTGGTCTAACAGTATGTCCTCTGCTGTATGCATCGTTGTTTAGTGTGTATGTGTGTTTATTGTGTTGTGTATGTGTGTGTGTGGTTGTACTTCAACTACTACTACTCTACAACTACCACTCCAGGACACAGTTAACCTAGATCTACTACTACTCTACTCCAGGACACAGTTAACCTAGATCTACTACTACTCTACTCCAGGACACAGTTAACCTAGATCTACTACTACTCTACTCCAGGACACAGTTAACCTAAATCTCTACCCCAGGACACAGTTAACCTAGATCTACCACTACTCTACCCCAGGACACAGTTAACCTAGATCTACCACTACAACGCTACTACAACTCGGTGTGTGTGTGTCTGTGTGTGACTGTGTGTGTGTGTGTGTGTGTGTGTGTGTGTGTGTGTATGTCGGTGTGTGTGTCTGTGTGTGTGTGTGTGTGTATGTGTGTATGTCGGTGTGTGTGTGTGTTTGTGTGTGATTGTGTGTGTGTGTGTGTGTGACTGTGTGTGTGTGACTGTGTGTGTGTGCGTCACAACCCGCTGTCTACCGGGACACAGGAATGTGTGTGTGTGTGTGTGTGTGTCGGTGTGTGTGTGTCTGTGTGTGTGTGTGTGTGTGTGTGTATGTATTGTATGTGTGACTGTGTGTGTGTGTGTGTGTGTGTGTGTGTGTATTGTATGTGTGACTGTGTGTGTGTGTGTGTGTGTGACTGTGTATGTGTGTTTATGTGTGTGACTGTGTGTGTGTGCGTGTGTGTGACTGTGTGTGTGTACGTGTGTGTGACTGTGTGTGTGTGTGCGTGTGTGTGTGTGTGTGTATTGTATGTGTGACTGTGTGTGTGTGTGTGTGTGTGTGTAGGACAGCTAGCCTCTCTGTAGCAACAACCTCACAAGCCAATAAGAAAACGAACAATAGTGTATCCGTAAACGTAATTAGTTTGACACAGAGAATGCCAGCTGTGATAGTGTGTTTTGAATAACAGCAGAGCGGCACCGGTTTTTGTTTTGAAAATTGAGAGTCTTATCTACAGAGGACAGAAGGCACAGTTATGTGTGTATGTGGAGAGTGTCGTAAAGAAATCAGGGAAAGGGGTCGGGGAGAGGTTTGAAGAGATGGAGAAAAATTTGACCAGAGGTCGAAAACATGCAATTAAAATTGATTAGTGGCGCACTTATAGCCTGTTAAAAGAGGAATCGCCCCAGTGTAAACACCTCACCAGTCGTGTTCGTTTTAGCCGTCCATCCAGACCCTCGTCACACAGTCAGCTCAACTTTTTCCTCCCTCAGAATCTCTTACGGATATTCTAATCAAAAGCAAAAATGCTCACCTGTGTTTGTTTGTCGACACCGCCAGAATTTCTACGGGAGAGGTCCGGAGCTGGCCGTGTGAGGGGGCCCGGCAGGGCGGTCTACAGGTCAAGGGTCACCAAATGTTGTAGCTGATGGTTGTTTAACACAGCAGGAGACGATAGTTCCAATTTTAACAAGTAGGTAATTTATTTAGGAAAAGAAGTTCTTAACAGCAAAAGCTATGGATCGAGCAGAGGATCACCACAGCTTGAACAAAAAACACTCTAACTCCCAATCCCTCTGCTTGTCCCCTAAATCCCCTCTCAGTCCTGCCCCCCATGACAGATATGATGACGTATCATATCATGTCAGATCTGACATGACGTACATTAAGATGATACGTAGATTTAACATCGGAGAGAGATAAAAACATTAAGAACATGAAGAGAGATAAAGACATTAAGAAGAACATAGATTTAGATAAAAACATTAAGAACATCGAAGAGAGATAAACAAGATATGATGTACACACACGATATGATGTAAAACATTAAGAACATCGAAGAGAGAGTGAGATGTGTGTGTGTGTGTGTGTGTGTGTATGTGTGTGTGTGTCTGTGTGTGTGTGCGTCTGCGTACAGACGTGTGTGTATTGTATGTGTGTATTGTGTCACAGGGAATGTGTGTGTGTGTGTGTGTGTCGGTGTGTATGTCTGTGCGACTGTGTGTGTCTGTGTGTGTGTGTGTGTGTGTCTGTGTGACTGTGTGTGTCTGTGTGTCTGTGTGTGTGTGCTGTGTCTGTGTGTGTGTGCTGTGTATGTGTGTGTCTGTGTGTCTGTGTGTGTGTGCTGTGTCTGTGTGTGTGTGCTGTGTATGTATGAAAGAGAGAAAAGACACAAGATTAGAGCACACGATATGATGTACTGAAATGTCCATCTGCCTATCTTGAGGCTGTTTTAAGAACATCAGCCAGACTGTCGCCCTAGTGTCTTTGAGCCCTGCTAGTTGACCTATATTAAACTAGTCAAGACTAACCCCTCTCCTACCTCCACCCCCGTGTACACATTTTCCACAACACTACCCTGGGTAAATAAAGGTTAAAAAAATAAAAAAGAAAGAAAGAAAATCTTCAACAGGTGATTAGCTTCAAACGCATCAAATCCTTCACTATCATTGTCATCATCACTGTCCCAGCATTCTGGCTCCTGAGTCCTTTTCATTTATATTATCTGAATCCTCAACATCCAAGTTCCAATGCTTGTTGAACATTATACCTCTTTGTCTTTTTGCCATTTTATTATAAAACGAGGCACAAGCTTTTCTCTCTATCCTCCGTTACACACAAGCCTGTCTGACGGCCCGATCTGCAGAGCGCACTGGTGTATAGAGAAACAATAGGAATTTCCCATTGGTTCTCCCAACCCACGTGACCATTTCTAGCATTTCCATTAGCTATAGGCTAAAGCCCATTGACAAATATAGATATAGATAGATTTCACATTAGATTATCACAAACAGTTCCAAAGATATTTCATGTTTTGCAAAACATGTCTAGCGACACTCAGCTTTAGAGGGTTAATACTACAACTCTGATATACATATACATCTGATTAGCACCATTACTCAGTAATACTACTTTATATATTTGATATCCAGCTTTAGAGGGTTAATACTACAACTCTGATATACATATACATCTGATTAGCACCATTACTCAGTAATACTACTTTATATATTTGATATCCAGTTTTAGAGGGTTAATACTACAACTTTGATATACATATACATCTGATTAGCACCATTACTCAGTAATACTACTTTATATATTTGATATCCAGCTTTAGAGGGTTAATACTACAACTTTGATATACATATACATCTGATTAGCACCATTACTCAGTAATACTACTTTATATATTTGATATCCAGCTTTAGAGGGTTAATACTACAAATTTGATATACATATACATCTGATTAGCACCATTACTCAGTAATACTACTTTATATATTTGATATCCAGCTTTAGAGGGTTAATACTACAACTTTGATATACATATACATCTGATTAGCACCATTACTCAGTAATACTACTTTATATATTTGATATCCAGCTTTAGAGGGTTAATACTACAACTCTGATATACATATACATCTGATTAGCACCATTACTCAGTAATACTACTTTATATATTTGATATCCAGTTTAATCACCTGTACATTGTATATTGCTGTTGCACTTTACTGTTACATTTGCACTCTGATTGGATGCCATACTTATTTTCGTTGTGCTGTACTTGTGCTGTATGATTACAATACATTTGAATACATTTGAATCTAACATAATCAAATCTAATAAGAACTGGGACATGATCTTGTGATATGAAGGTCGCCAGTTTGATCCCCTTCACTCAGGGACTGTCGCTGATGTGCCCTTGAGCAAGGCATGGAACCCCCAAACTGCTGATCGGTTGCCAATAGGAGAAGACTGTGGTTGTACCGGGCATCTCGCAGGTGTGTGTGTGTGATGATGAGCTACACAACAACCTCTAAACTGATGAATTGAGGTCAGAACTTAAGACCCCGTCATCAGAGACCTGGTCTATCGGCTGCAGCGCTGAGCTGGAACACCTCCCCCAGGGCCAGAGATTAGCTAGTGGTCACACGGCCTGTGTACGGATCAGTATTATACTCTACTGTACTGTGGCAACAAACATGGACTACAGACAAACATCCATGACAAACAAGCTGTCTTTAAATAATGTTTTTTCATCTTTCTCTCTCCTTCTTTCCCTCCTTATTTCCTTCCTTCCTTCCTTCCTTCCTTCCTTCCTTCCTTCCTTCCTTCCTTCCTTCCTTCCTTCCTTCCTTCCTTCCTTCCTTCCTTCCTTCCTTCCTTCCTTCCTTCCTTCCTTCCTTCCTTCCTTCCTTCCTTCATTCCTTCATTCCTTACTTCCTTCCTTCTTTCCTTATTTCTGTCCTTCCTTCCTTCCTTCCTTCCTTCCTTCCTTCCTTCCTTCCTTCCTTCCTTCCTTCCTTCCTTCCTTCCTTCCTTCCTTCCTTCCTTCCTTCCTTCCTTCCTTCCTTCCTTCCTTCCTTCCTTCCTTCCTTCCTTCCTTCCTTCCTTC
>NC_140167.1:84913182-84964339 GCF_963971535.1 Notolepis coatsorum
GTGTGTGTGTGTGTGTGTGTGTGTGTGTGTGTGTGTAATTCATCTAGCTTAATGATGAAGTCAGTTGGTACCATGGTAATTTGTGTGTGTGTGTGTGTGATATATGTATATGTCATTCAGTGATAAAGTCCTGGAAGGAATCAATTGGTTCCATTGGTAATTGGTGTGTGTGCATGTGTGTATGTGTGTCTGTGCGTGCATGTGTGTGTGTGTGTGTGTGTGTGTGTGTGTGTGTGTGTGTGTGTGTGTGTGTGTGTGTGTGTGTGTTGTGTGTGTGTGTGTGTGTGTGTGTGTAATTCATCTAGATTAATGATGAAGTCAGTTGGTACCATGGTAATTCGTGTGTGCGTGTGTGTGTGATATGTATATGTCATTCAGTGATAAGGTCCTGGAAGGAATCAATTGGTTCCATTGGTAATTGGTGTGTGTGCATGTGTGTATGTGTGTCTGTGCATGCATGTGTGTGTGTGTGTGTGTGTGTGTGTGTGTGTGTGTGTGTGTGTGTGTGTGTGTGTGTGTGTGTGTGTGTGTGTGTGTGTGTGTGTGTGTGTGTGTGTGTGTGAAGTGTGTACATGTGGTTGAATGGTAAGTGGAGTGGCTCAGTCCATGTTAATTAACCTACTGTGTTCTAAACCCAGATTATGTTTCCACACATAGACTGGTAATTACATGGAGCTATCAGAGAGAGAGAGGGGGGGGGATAAGGGGAACTAAGAGAGAGAGAGGGATAAGGGGAACTAAAGAGAGAGAGAGGGAAAAGGGGCAGAGAGAGGGAGAGAGAGAAAGAGAATGAGAGAGAGCTGGAGAGAGAGAGAGGGAGAAATAGAGAAAGAGAGAGAGGGGGGGGATGGAAAAAGAGATAACGGGAACTAAAGGGATAGTGAAAAGGGGGCGAGAGAGAGAGAGAGAGAGAGAGAGAGAGAGAGAGAGAGAGAGAGAGAACAAAAGGGAGCTGGTCTTACTAGGGCCCCTGTGAGGAGACTGACACGTGGTCTTCAAGACCTGTCATATAAATGCTAATATTCCTAGCTGAGAGCATGCAAACCTCCTCACAGAGTGGTCATGAGAACTGCGTATGAGTTCAGGTTGAACAAAGAGGTTGCAGGTATAAGCGGACGCTGTGATGTTTGTACATATAATTGTATCATTAAATTGACCCATATGAGGAAATGCACGACACATCACATGATACTGCGAATCAGTGGCGGCTGGTACATAGAGGGCGCTAGGGCGCCGCCCCCCCCCCCCCCCCCCCCCCCCCCCTGGTGGAAAGAAGAAGAAAAAAGAATTCTTTGCGCGTCCTATTCATCCCCCGGCCCCTAGCCCCCTCCACTCCCTTTTCATGGGCGCTCCACCTCAGCTCCACCGTCAGTGCGCAACTCACAGGGCAAAATGCAACTACATTTAATCCAATCAGCGGCGTCAAATATGATATCCAAGGGCGCTTTCCTCTAGCGCTCGAAGTAGTCACTCTATTGGATGAGAGTGGCACGTGACATCACGTCCCTAATCACCTCTAGTAGGAAAATACGCTTGGCTAGTAGTTGTCGGAAATTTATTAATAATCACAAGATACTGTACATTCAGACAGTGTTGGATCTAACTAAATGGATTTATATGGACACTTTTATGGAAAGTTCAAGCCTGGACCACAAAGCTTCTCGAAGGGTTAAGGCTATACTCGGTCTTAGCTGGTTCGGTAAGAACATGTTAGGGTTTGAAACCGACCTCAAACGCAGGGCACAGACAGGTAGTTCAGAGTTAGCCAAATACTAGGGCGTATTTATTTTCAGAGTAAAAAAGGAACAAGTAACAATCTTGAGTTATCTGCGGCTCTGCAGATCCTCTTGGTGTTCGAGGTGGGGAAACGGTGTTGACGCCGAAACGGCTCTGCAGATACTCCCAGCTTCAACTCGAGGTGGAAAAGAGAGAGAGAGAGAGAGGTCAATAACAGTCCACATCACACAGAGGCAGTGCGGTCTCATCCTCCCTTAGCTGAGTCCAGAACAAACAAAACGATATCTTCAGTGTTCACCACAACACACAATTTAGCTGAGGCTCAGTGCAAAACAAAAACGATAAACTTCAGTGTCTCTTCTAAACACACACCCCAGCTGAGTCCAGTGCAGGCAAAAATAGAACTCTTCAGTGTTCTTCAAAACACACAAAACAGAATAGTCCAAAAAGGGGTTTGGTTCAAACTCACCAAAGCGCAAGAGTAAAGCGGGTAAAGGAGGCGCAGCTCAAAACGGGGGACAAGGTCTTCACCAGCGGCAATCCACAGATGTCCTGGAGGGAGAGTAGACGAGGCACAGCAACGGGGAACAACAGGCAGAAACAGAAGTATTCAAAGCAGTAATACTCAAAATGACCCGACATCGAATGACAGAAGGTCAGAGTATATGAAGCCACTGGAGCGCTGATTAGAACACACATCAGGTGCGTGATGGTAATTGATACTTGACCTAGAAGTGTACGTTAGGCAACAGACCAATCATCACAGTACTTTAAGAAGCGTGTGGCGGGGAATGAACCAATCCTCACAGTACCCCCCCCCTCCACGGGAGCCACCCGGCGACCCACTCGGCCCCGGCCCGCCCGGATGGGACCGAAGGAAGCCGGCGATCAGGGGCACTGGAGAGGGGGACAGAGACAGAGGCCCGGAGAGGGGGACCGGAGACGGGGACAGAGGACCGGTGAGGGAGGCTGGAGACGGGGACAGGGACCCGGTGAGGGGGGCCGGAGAAAGGGACAGGGAACCGGCGAGGGAGGCCGGAGACGGAGACAGAGGCCCGGAGAGGGGGCTAGAGACAGGGACACAAGGGGAACCCCGGGGCGAAGGACTGGACGCCGCCTGAAGATACTGGGCATGACAGGAGGGGCTCCACCCCCTGATGGTGCCGGAGGACCAGGCGATGTGGGGCTCATGCAGCGCGAGCCAGGGCCGACCCAGGACTACCGGGACAAGAGGGGATCTGGTAATGAAAAACTGGAGTCTCTCAACGTGGTTACCAGCCACGGTGAGGAGGACAGGACAGGTGCGTTGAGTGATGTCAGCCAGGCGGCGATGATCCAGCGCAAAGACCTCCAAGGGCCTCTCGACGTCCTCAAGTGGAATGTTGGCCCGGGTGGCAAACTCAACGTCCAGGAAACTCCCATCAGCACCAGAGTCAATGAGTGCACCCACCGTCGCCCGCTGGTCCGCCCAGGCTAGGGTGACGCTTGTCAGACGGTTAGGTGGTGCATGGGTGGGGGAACAGGAAAAACGGCTCACCAGGATCTCCCAGGGTCCCGGCGAGCCTGGTCTTCTTGGCCGGGTAGGCCAATTGGAGACACGGTGTCCATCCCGGCCGCAGTAGAGGCAAAGGCCGGACCTGAGCCTGGACTCCCGTTCGGCCGGGCTGAGGCGGGTGCGTCCCAGCTGCATGGGTTCCTCCTTAGTCACAGCTCGGGAGGGAAAAAACCCACCAGTCACGGAGGGGGCAGGACGGTCAGCACTGTAGAGGCGGCTGCCGGGAAGGGGAGCCCCTGAGCGGAGGTCGAGGGCACAGTCGTAAGGCCGGTGAGGCGGAAGGGCCTGAGCCCGGGACTTACTGAAAACCTCCTCGAGGTCGTGGTACTCGGGGGGTACGTCTGGGGGTCCCAGTCGTGCTCGCTCACGCCTTCTCTCCCGGAGGCGTCCGTCGATGCGGATAGCGAGGCTGATCAGGCCCTCGAGAGAATCGGGCTCCTCTTGGGTCGCGAGCTGGTCCCTTACTGCGTCGTTGAGCCCCCTCAGGAAGGTGAGACGAAGCGCTTGATCGTTCCAACCGCTCTCCGTTGCGGCCAGTCTGAACTCCAGCGCGTAGTCTCTGACACTGCCACTGTCCTGCCGGAAGGTGCCCAACCGAGCTCCTGGGTCCTGGCCACGAGCTGGGTGGTGGAAAACCCTTCGGAGCTCTGCCACGAAGTCTGGGTAGGAGAAACAAAAATCGGCCCTCATAGCCCAGGAAGCAGTGACCCACTGTGCTGCTCGGCCCGTGAGCAGGTTAGTCATGTAGGCTACTCGGGCTCCCTCTGACAAAAAACGGCTGGGTTGATGAAGGAACTGAGTTGACCAACTCGATCTGGACCGCCAACGCTGCCCTGACCCTGTCTGTGTCGGCTGAGGTCGTCATGGTCGGGTCGTAATGTTAGGGTTTGAAACCGACCTCAAACGCACGGCACAGACAGGTAGTTCAGAGTTAGCCAAATACTAGGGCGTATATATTTTCAGAGTCAAAAAGGAGCAAGTAACAATCTTGAAACAAAGGGAGACTGCCTTCAGCAGAGTTATCTGCGGCTCTGCAGATCCTCTTGGTTTTCGAGGTGGGGAAACGGTGTTGACGCCGAAACGGCTCTGCAGATACTCCCAGCTTCAACTCGAGGTGGAAAAGAGAGAGAGAGAGGTCAATAACAGTCCACATCACACAGAGGCAGTGCGGTCTCGTCCTCCCTTAGCTGAGTCCAGAACAAACAAAACGATATCTTCAGTGTTCACCACAACACACAATTTAGCTGAGGGTCAGTGCAAAACAAAAACTATAAACTTCAGTGTCTCTTCTAAACACACACCCCAGCTGAGTCCAGTGCAGGCAAAAATAGAACTCTTCAGTGTTCTTCAAAACACACAAAACAGAATAGTCCAAAAAGGGGTTTGGTTCAAACTCACCAAAGCGCAAGAGTAAAGCGGGTAAACGAGGCGCAGCTCAAAACGGGGGACAAGGTCTTCACCAGCGGCAATCCACAGATGTCCTGGAGGGAGAGTAGACGAGGCACAGCAACGGGGAACAACAGGCAGAAACAGAAGTATTCAAAGCAGTAATACTCAAAACGACCCGACATCGAATGACAGAAGGTCCGAGTATATGAAGCCACTGGAGCGCTGATTAGAACACACATCAGGTGCGTGATGGTAATTGATACTTGACCTAGAAGTGTGGGTTAGGCAACGGACCAATCATCACAGTACTTTAAGAAGCGTGTGGCGGGGAATGAACCAATCCTCACAGAACAACAACAACAACAACAACAACAACAACAACAACAACAACAACAAGCAACAAGCTATATGGCTAGCTGGATGCAGTCATGTAATGCGTATTTTGCTTTCCAAAATCATGCCTGCTTTTTCAAATGACGGGGACAGATACAACATGCCCATGGACTGTTACTGGAGTAAAGGATATGAAACACTTCCGGAAAGACTTCCGGTTTAGCTGCAATATGTAGCGCACGCAATTGGTTACAGCTCCGCTCCCGTTATCGTTAATTTCGTTTAAAAACCTTATTTGGACAATACCAAAAGAGATTAGACCACATCGTATGTATTGATAAGACCCTCTACTAACTATATCAAAAGACAACATGGATAAGGATAAGAAAAAGGGTGGAAGGAAACAAGACACAGCAATTCTAACGGCGCCGATTGAAACACGTTCAAGGAAAATGACAGGCGACGCTGTGGCAGATCCGTTGGTGACAAGCCCCGACGCGGGGAATATAGAGGAGAATACACAGGGACCAAGGACAACTGGCCCCGAGAGGGAGACAATAGATGACAACATAACAGGAACATCAGAAAAAAGTACCGTGAAGGAAAAAGCAGGCGATTTTGAGAAGATAATAGCAAAAACATCCATCGGATCCCTCACTGCTCCAATAACATCAACTGACACAAGCAGTTCAATTACACAACCCGACTTCAACTCTCTGACTATCCTGATAAAAGAACAGATGGTCGCTTTCAAAGCACACGTTGAACACATCGATACTAAATTCGAAGAGGTTATGAGCAATACAATCGTCAAATTTGCTGACGACACAGTGGTGGTGGGCCTGATCTCTGCCAACGACGAGAGGGCCTACCTGGAAGAGGTCAAGGTCCTGGCGGGATGGTGCCAGGAAAACAGCCTCTCCCTGAACGTCAGCAAAACAAAGGAGATGATTGTGGACTTCAGGAGGTCGGGGGTCAAGGACTACAGCCCCCTCAGCATCGACGGGGCACCGGTTGAGAGAGTCAACAGCTTTAAGTACCTCGGAGCCTACATATCCGAGGACTTGACATGGACCACACACATTAACAGTGTTGTGAAGAAGGCACGACAACGCCTCTACTTCCTCAGGCGCCTAAGGAAGTTCCAAGTCAGCCAGAAGATCCTTAAGAACTTCTACTCATGTACAATAGAGAGCATCTTGACCGGCAACATCACCTCCTGGTTTGGGAATAGCACTGCACAAGACCAAAGCAGACTACAAAGAGTGACACGTTCAGCCGAACGCACAATTGGAGGGGGGCTCCCCACCCTCCAGAACATTTACTACAAGCGTTGCAAGGGCAAGGCTAAGAGAATCATTAAAGACTCCAGTCACCCGAACAACTGCCTCTTTGAACTGCTGCTGTCAGGCAAGCGATACAGGAGTCTCAAGGCGAGCACAGAAAGACTCAGAAGAAGCTTCTATCCCCAGGCCATCAGGCTGCTAAACGAACAATGAATGAACACTACACAACAACAACCACCAAACGCACATAGCACACACATCCACACGCACACACTCACTTTAAACAAACACACTGTAGCACCCACTCCACACACTTATAGCACACACCCACTTTAAACAAACACACTGTAGCACCCACTCCTCACACTTTATATTTATGGATGAAGGATTGCACTACAACTCGTACACCTTACTGTAAATTGTACCTAAAATTGTACCTCATCCCATTTCTGCTTTGCACTAGATAGTACTGTACATTAGTACACTGCATAGTATTGTGTATTGTATATTATATGGTAACTCAGAACATTGTACATATGTCTATACCGAACACTGTGACCTCATTTTCTTCTTCTAAATTCATGCTATATTATGTTATTATGTTATTTGATACTATCTTGTCTAGCACAGTCTCTGGAGCGTAACAGTAAGAAGCATTTTGTATGAAAGTATTCTGTACTTCTGTATGACAACTATTAAAGAACTTGAACTTGAGAGCGGTCGCTTTACAGTCCATGCGAATCACGACAGTGGAGAATACGGTGACAGAAATTACACGGGCAGTCAAGGCGAACGAAGGTGGCATGACAGAGATGGGAAAAGAGATGGAAAGTGTGAAAGAAGAATATCGGAGGGAAATACAAGGGCTTAAAAACGAAGCGACGGAGAGGCTACTAGAAACCCAGCGCTACCACAGGCGGAATAACATCCGCATTGTAGGGCTTGATGAAGCAGTAAACTGCGAAGATCCCAACTTTCCAACAGTGTTATCAACGATTTTGGGTAACATCGATCCAAACACAGTGCCAGAAGTGGACCAAGTTTACAGAATCGGTTCTCGGGGGCA
Source organism: Notolepis coatsorum (assembly GCF_963971535.1). Classification (NCBI taxonomy): domain Eukaryota; kingdom Metazoa; phylum Chordata; class Actinopteri; order Aulopiformes; family Paralepididae; genus Notolepis; species Notolepis coatsorum. The sequence continues at coordinate 84,920,549 of NC_140167.1, forward strand.
AAGAATCAACGGGCCAAGAGTCATCATTGTCACTCTGCGGAAGACTACAACAAGGGATGACATCATCAAATTTGCTCGCAACCAACGTGGGAATCTGAATTATGGTGGTAAACCAATATTTATCTACGAAGATTTGAGCAAAGATGCCATCATCCGACGTCTACCATACAAGGAGGTGATGCAAAAGCTGTTCAAAGCCGGTTACAAGCCAAGGCTATCATACCCGGCGCTGTTATCATTCTTGGGCAGTGACGGCCGCAGGTCAGGTATATACACACCTATTGAAGCTGAGGATTTTCTGAATCGAAATGGAGCAAATAACCCAAGGCAGGACGAAAATGCCGGAAACAGATAAGCCTCTTTCTCAATGTATACCAGTGTTAGAATGACTTTATTGTGTTCATCAAGGTAGCAGACGATATGCAAGCCGTCTATAACAATGTGTACTGTGTATAATACGATTCATAATACATTATAATTTCAGTCTCTAGTCTCTGAGGAGACAAATACATATCATTGCAAAAAGATCTATCTGGAATATTCTGGGTTTATCGCTCAAATGCCCTGGGTCTCTTAGATCATTCTGGAACATAAAATAGTCTAGGCACTAGTATACTCTACAACCTTCTAGAATATAAGGCACCATGACAACGAAGCCTACAACTCTAACAATAAACATCCGGTGTGTATACACATAGCAGATAATAAATTAAATGAAGTTCAATCAGTCCTTAATAATATTTTAAAAATTAACCACACCTAAACGTATGAACACTACAAGGTTATTCTAACAATTTAAGTAATCACTCCATTGAAGGCACATTGAAGCTCTAAAAGGCGCTGCTTTTCTATCTTATCTAATCTGTTAATTCGGTTCTAGTGGCTTCTCCACGTTGATAATTATTCTATCTCTCATTCCTTATCTATATCTTTCCATTGATTTTTATTTTATTTAATTTTTTCTTCTCATTACTCTATATTTTTTAAAATATATTTTAACTTACATTGTTCTTTTCCAATGTTCTTCACATTAAGGTGTCAATATTGCTCTACAATCTTTTCCTTTTTTCCTTTTTTCCCACACGTTAGTAGAGGGTTCAAATGAATATGTCGATGAAAGTTTATTCTCTTTTTTTATTTTTTATTTTATTTTTTCTGTCATTTATCACAATACTTCATTACAGTAAGGGAAGGTGCAAGACCAAAAGCGACATTCTATTGCAATAGAATGGAAATGTTAGATCCTATGGCAATTAGCATAGGAAGATTAAGATTACAATGCTCAGTTTGGGCAATCCGGTGGACCATGGGAGAAAGTCAATCGCGGAGGATGTGTTCTTGGAACACAGGCCTGTACGACTTTCTGGGTGAGGGGAAAATAGGGGACTTTTATTTGTATATATATATGTTTTTAAGCTCAGCTCTCAACGGGACCTCATTAATTGGATGTACATCTATTGTAGCTTCACACTCCAGAAGCATTACCAAAAACTACACAAAAACATGCATAGATTATGGCTAGTTTGAATATAATGGTATGGAACACCGGTGGGATAAACAAACAACACAAACGCAAAAGCGTGCTCACACTGATGAAAAAAGAACATGTGGACGTGGCTCTATTAAGCGAAACGCACATTTTAGAGGAAGACATAAATACGTTAGCGGATAACATATACCATAATATTAGTCACTCTTCTTTTGTTACGAGAACTAGAGGGGTAGCCATAGTCGTCAGACGCAAATTAAATATCGAATTGAAAGGGGTATGGTCGGATGCTGAGGGGCGCATAACTATAGCTAGGATTGTACACAATAACAGGAAAATTGCATTGGCAGCGGTATATGCCCCAAATTTGTACGAAGTGGGTTTCTTCACTTCACTAACCGGAGAAATGTTAAACCATCCCGAGTACTCATATATAATAGGTGCGGATTTTAATGCCATTTGGAACCCAAGGATGGACAAAACTTACCTTACCTTTTCCAGCGAACAAAAAAATTCATCTAAAGCATTAAAAGATTGGTCGAAATCAACAGGGGTAACTGATTTATGGCGTTCACTTAACCCCATGACCCGCAAGTACTCCTGTCGTTCGACGAGACACAACACACTATCCAGAATTGATTACGTCTTTGCATCCCCGAGAATATTTGATAAATATGAAGTGGAAATGACACCCAATGCGCTATCAGATCACTGCTACTTAATCCTGAAAGCAACATTTGGTACACTATCTTCCCGGGCCCCAAGATGGCATTTTAATTCTATGCTGCTTAACAACAATGAATTCATTACACAAATTAAAGAAGCTCTCACAATATTCCTACGGGATAATGCTAACTCGGTGCAAGATCCCAGAATATTATGGATGTCGGTAAAGACTATGATCAAGGATTTCTCGGATAGATTTTCCTCCATATTGCGCAAAAATCAAAACACAAAACTATCTGAAATGGAAACGCTTTACTCAACGCTTTTTAATTCTTTAAAATACAACAACTCTACTAGACTAGAAAACCAAGTTAACATTCTAAAGACAGAGATCAAAGCAATATACAGACAAAAATCGGAATTGCAAATACGCAGCACAAGACAACAGCAGTACTTCCAAGGCTCTAAACCTAGTCACCTATTAGCCATGCGACTAAGAATTAATGCAACATTTGCAGATATAACTGCCATTAGGAAACAACAAGCTCTAGTAACAGAACCCAAAATAATAAACGATACATTCAAAGAATTCTACTCCGATTTATATAATTCAGAAACGACCTTTGATCAAGACAAATTAGACACATATCTTAATCAAATTACTCTCCCTAAACTTACGGAGGACGACGCTAAACAGTTAGAAGTACCGATCACATTAGAAGAACTCAAGAAGGCCATATCCGGAATGAAAAACGGCAAGGCTCCGGGAATTGACGGTATCCCATCAGAAATGTACATTTCTTGCTGGGACATATTTGGACCCTTATTACTAAATATGATCTTATACTCAGTCAAAGAGGGAAGCTTCCATAAACACCAAAATATCGCACTCATTTCAGTTCTTCACAAAAAAGACAAAGACCCCACTGAGTGCGGTAGTTACCGTCCTTTAAGCCTCCTCGGAACCGATGTCAAACTGTACTCTAAGATATTAGCCATCAGATTGCAAAAGCATATGACGTCTTTAGTTCATCCGGACCAAACAGGCTTCATAAAAGGTCGCCTGATCAATGATAACATAAGGCGAATACTGCACGTACTAGATGCAGACAAAGAGGACACCACACCTAAGGCGATACTATCCCTGGATGCTATGAAAGCATTTGACAGGTTGGAATGGTCGTTTCTATGGGCAGTATTAGAAAGGATGGGGTTAGGAAAAGGATTCATTGATATGATTAAAGTACTATACAAGGACCCATCGGCCAGGATTACAACAGGCACATTCATCTCCGATATCTTTCCGGTATCACGCTCAGCCAGACAGGGTTGCCCTCTTAGTCCCGGACTATTCGATCTATCATTAGAACCTGTAGCACAATTTATAAGACAATCCCAACACATAGAACCAATAGTAATCAAGGGCACACATCATAAAATTAGTTTATATGCGGACGACGTAATATTGTTCATGCAAAACCCCAACAACACATTGCCGCATATACTCAAGTTGATAGAGAACTTTGGTGATTTATCGGGATTTAAAATAAATTGGCCTAAGTCGGCTTTTCTTCCTCTTAACACCAGTGCAAAAAAAGACACAACCCTCCCAGGTGCGATACCCATGGTCAAACATTTCAGATGCTTGGGTGTGGAAATATTTCCCACCATAAGACAAACGGTGAAGCACAATTACACAAAAATACAGAACAAAATCAAAGACGACCTGGACAGGTGGGCAAAACTTAAAAACTCAGTACAGGCAAGGGTATCAATAGTTAAGATGGATGTATTACCAAGAATCAATTTCTTCAGCTCAATGCTTCCGTTACCTCCTCCAGAGGGCTACTGGAAAAGATTACAAACCTCCACATACAAATTTATTTGGAATAACAAACCACCTCGCATAAAAAGATCCACCGCACAGAGAAATAAAGCAGACGGTGGCATGGCAGTCCCAGATTTTTTACAATATTTTAAGGCCTTCACATTAAGACCATTGAAGATATGGTTTGACCCCCAGGCTTTGGTATCTTGGAGAGAATTAGAAGAAAACATAGTAGCCCCACAGAGACTGAAAGACATAGCACACACTAAACTTTCAATCAAGCATTGTGAGCGAGAATTTGGCCCAATAATTACCCATGCAATCAGAACATGGCGGGAAACACAAAAGAAATATCCTAACCCTCAAGAATGGCATAATCACACGCCCATATTCAATAACAATGCACTCTTAATGGGAAAACGACCTATAAGATTCCCTATATGGGAAGAGAAAGGCATACACTCATTAGGGGATATTTTTAATAACAAGGGCCTCTGTAGTTATGTCGAAATATGCATAAAGTTTAACCTCACCGAGTCCACATGGCTTTTTTACATACAGTTACGACTTTGTATGAGATCTCACGGTGTTCCATTACTCATACCAATTGAACACCACAGATACCACACATTTTTCTATGAAAGAGATACATTGGGAGGTTTTGTATCAGGTTTTTATTATCAATTACTAACGTCCTCGTATGAAACCCTTCAACTAGACACTGTCTGGAGGAGGGATATACCAGACCTGGAATATGACTTTGATTGGCAAGGAGCCTGGGCAAATGTCCGACTTACATCAAGGAACCCGGATCATCAACAAATCAATCTGAACTATATTCACAGGACATACTTGACTCCTATAAGGCTGTGCAAAATGGGGCTTATACAAGACTCCAAATGCTCCCAATGTACAAATGGGGACGAAGGAACATTTATGCACATGTATTGGGACTGCCCACCAGTTAAGGCATTCTGGAAAGATGTGTCCCAACAATTATCAATACTCGTATTTTGGAATATACCTGTACACCCCGCGGTATTACTATTGAATGATGTTTTTTAGTTTGCAGTGAATCCACAACTAAAAAGATTGGTTTTATCGGGTATCACAGTAGCTAAAAAACTGATCGCATCACGTTGGTTTCAACCGGAAAAAATTTGCCGAAAAGTGTGGTTTCTTACATATCTCGATGTGATATATCAAGAAATATCTACAGCAAGAATTCTGGGGCTCAATGAATCCAAAATGTCAATGTGGTTAGAAGTGGTGGAGAGAATAAAAGCTAGCTTATAATGGTAGTGTCTGGTTAGGAGTGAGGGATAATGGAGGTACTATCCAAGAGGGGGTCCGGGAGGGGGGGGTTTGAGCTGGAGCATATGTGTATAGGGTTTTAGAAAATAGGTATTAGGGGTATATTATATACTAACATTTATATAATTGTAATTTCGCTGGATATACACTGTATACGGTTAAAATGTTATTATAGACTATTTTTGTTTTATCCTGTTTCTGTACTTGCATATATTTTAACCACCTTTACTGAAAGTTTCATTATGCATTGTGTGTTGAGTACTGACTTTTAATAATTTTTTGTTTTGCAATAATAAAAAAAATATAAAAAAAAAGAAACACTTTTTTTTTTTTTTTTTGACAGCTGAATGTCAACTCTTCTGATGGTAAGTCATGTTTAATTTACGCCAGCCAGCCTTGGCTCTTTTAGCAATATGCAAAATATGCTGTACTCGATCGGGGGATCGCCCAGGGGAGAAACAGGATGTAGAAGCTGGTGCTCATTTCAATTCGGTCCGATCACTCGCTATAGGTCCCGGGACTCGAGCTCGACACAATACATAGCGATCCGTTGCCAATAACTGGATGAACAACATAATTTGGACGTATATACTATTATACAACCTGGAAATGGATCGGGTATTTCTCCATCCCATAATAGAAAACATTCTGTTCCACGCTCATCTGCCAACGGCGCGAGGAAGCTACGGTGAGTTTCAGCGTTATTTTCTAATGTCCTCTATACTAACTGCTCTAATGATCATATCACCCACACTAGATGAATGATATAACGTTGCCCACGGAATTATAAACGACCCCCCGCCCATCCGGTCAACATCAGATCATACGTAGTAACTTTTAGAACTACGTGCAGTTGACATTTTTTATCTGGCACCGATCGCTATCAAACTGTATTTGATCATCAATATAATGCATTTAGGGCTATAAATCAAGTTCTGGAGAAAGCTGCAGAAAACGATAAAAACATACTTATACTTTAGACCGTATTTTAGTATGAATATGTGAATGAAAAAGTATAACGTTGCTACACCCTGAACAATAGATATAGGACATTGAATGGGCCATAATAATGTCAATTTAGCAATACAATTTAAAAAGTTATAGCCCTGCAAAGAAGGAACTTCTCCATAGACAAATAGAGCTGGCTAGGGATGGTAAATTATGAATTTAACCATGGCGATCAAAGTGTTAATGCTGTGTGAGAGAGAGCAAGAGAGAGAGAGCAAGAGAGAGAGAGATCATCGATCTCTCTCTACCTCTCTCTCTCTCCAACGCAGTAAGCTCTCCGTAGTATGATCATGTTCATTACATTATGATCGACTGGAATAAAATAATAGCTTTACAATTTACATACTGTAGCTGTCCCTTTGTTCATTAATGTTACCTAAATGTCATAAGTGAATTGTATAGAAACAACTCACCAAAATTGACTATTGCGCAATTTATTTGACAAAAAAATCTACGAAGGGGATACCCCCTCGTCACCCCTCTTCCCCCTACCCCCTGCGCCCTTCCTACTATACATAGCACCGGCCGCCACTGCTGCGAATTGAGTTTAACTGAATCATACCGAATCTAATTTATGCAATATCAAAATGTATAGCATTGTTACATGGTTAAACGTGCTATAGATACGATTTGTATGTAGAGAAAACATTTAAAAAATATAATACATCCACAGAGCTTTTAGAAAGATGTGGAATAAAAGTATTGCTTTCCCCCCAAAAAAAACAAATTTTTTATTGGTGAAACAACTGCTGTACAAATACAAAATCAGTATCATTCACCATTTTCCCCTTTTTTATATAATCTCTACCCAACCAACCTACCCACCCGCCCATCCCCCCATCCACTCAGCCCCGCACCCACCCATAGATCTGAACGTGGAAGTCCAAATTGAAGACATAATGGAGTTAAAACTGGTGAAAATGTCACCATCATATAGATCTTTGAAACAGTTTATTCCCAGTCTGCCCCAGCGAGCCCCCCCCCCCCTTTCTTCCGCGCGCCCCTCCGAACTTCACGTGTAACCGGCCGCCACTGCAAAAGATCAGTCCCGAGTGGGGGGAACAAACAGGTGGTTATTACCAATAGGCCCCGAGACAGACGCTGAACAGAGTTTCAAATTACGACGAAACTGTATCCAAATATTTAACCTCTTAAGCCCGTGTGGTCCGGTACTGGACCGCAAATGAAAGAATATTCCAATTGTCTGATCGTGATTCCAAGTATTGGTGTCCATCGTGTCGCCAACATAATCCACCACAACACATGCATCGGGGGCATTTGACGCTTCTCAATCTGATCGGGCGAATGGCTCGACTCGCCTGACCCAGAAAACTGCGCCCCGGAGGGATTTGAACGTAACACAGAGTAAGATACAAGGTTTCAAAGGGTGCTCGATACTGCCTCCCAGCAGGATGCTGCCGGTATTGCACTTTTGCGATCTCAGGATGATTCCCTGTGGTAACCTGAGTTCCGTGTTCCTGAAATGAATAGAAATATCGAATAAAAGAAATAACGATGAAAACCCGACTACACTTGGGTTTTCGGGGGTCCTTGCGCTCAACGCATGGCGAGATAACCCGACAATCCTCGGGTCTGGCGCTGGTGCTTTTATTTAATAATTTTTTTTTACAATGCTAGTTACTTGAAGATTCTGGACAGTATTTCTCATTGTGGCTATAAATAAACATGCATTTTTGCATAAAGCAAGCATTTGTCGACTCTCATGTTGATAAGAGTATTAAAACTTGAAAAAGATCAGTTTAAGGTAGATTTAGAACAGATAAAAAATATTAGTTAACTATGGACAATCATGTGATTAATCAGATTAAATATTTTAATCGATTGACAGGATTACTTTGGAGACAAGAAAGCTGTATTTACGCGGCTCCTTGCTGCTGTTGTGGAACCAGACTCATCGATTATATATCGAAGAATGATCTTCTGATCAAAATAGGTTTAATAGTAAAAACAATGAATACAAATGACATGTGGGTTAAATGAGCTTTGGCTGAGAGGAGTGCTCTCCTCTGGCCAGCTAGGAGACACTGAAGAAGAGGCAGAGACACTTGTTCTTAAGTATAGAGGGGTGGGGGCTGTAGTCTTTGTCCCATCTGTTAGGTAAATGGTAAAAATGGTAAATGGTGCATTTATACAACAGCTTTTATCCAAAGCGCTTTACAATTTTTGTTCCTCACATTCACCCATTCACTCACACATTCACACACCGATGGTGGAGGCGACCATGCAAGGTTCCAACCAGCTCATCTGGAGCAGGGGTTAAGTGTTAAGTTAGGGGTTAAGTGTCTTGCTCAAGGACACATCAACACGCTGCCCGGGAGGAGTGGGAATTGAACTGGGAACCTTCTGACTACCATACGACCACTCTACCTCCTGAGCTACTGTCGCCCCAGCTAGGTGTGAACTAAGCTATTGTTTGGGGCAACCAAAAGGGATTCCACAACACTGCCCTCTAGTGGTCCGGAAATTAATAGTGCAGCTTTTAACATTTTTGCATGGTATCACAGATCTACGAGCCACATACTGAATTGTCTGAGAGGGATAGAGACACGTCCTGTCTATAGCAACAGGATCCGTGTCAATCTGCCCGGCGCTCTGCCCAATGAGACAGCATTGCATGCTGGGATTGGAACCTCCTCTAAGACAACACCTGCGTCAGAACCAGGCAGGGGGTGTGTCCTATTTTAACCCTCAACCAATCAGCTGATTCACAGCTTGGCAACAACCTGCAGCCTCAATATTGGAACAGATGGGTGTGTGTGTGTGTGTGTGTTTATGCATTTGGATGGTCTGTTTGCAATTGTGTGTTTGTTAGTTATAAACAAGGAAACTAGCAAAATAGTGATGAGAGCAACGGCTGCTAGAGATCCCTGCTGTGCTGGCGCACGCGCACACACACACACACACACACACACACACACACACACACACACACACACACACACACACACACACACACACACACACACACACACACACACACACACACACACACACACACACACACACACACACACACACACACACACACACACACACACACACACACACACACACACACACACACACACACACACACACACCTCCTGCTGTGATAGCCTACTGCTGTTTGACATTTGTTTATAGCTGCTCCTGTCCAACACACACACACACGCACACGCACACACACACACACACACACGAGAGAAGAGATGAGGTGAGGAGAGGAGAGGAGAGGAGAGGAGACTCTTACTCCAGTCCCATGTCAGTCTCACGTCTTGACGCATAAGTCTCAAGTCAAGTTTCCTTAATGTCAAATATCATGACTTAATAATAATAATAATAATAATAATAATAATAATAACTTTATTTGTATAGCACCTTTCATACAGGGGATTGCAGTTCATAGTGCTTTACATCAGTAAGGTTAGGGTTAGACAGTGGCTCAGGAGGTAGCGCGGTCGTCTGGTAATCTGAAGGTTAGGGTTAGACAGTGGCTCAGGAGGTAGCGCGGTCGTCTGGTAATCAGAAGGTTAGGGTTAGACAGTGGCTCAGGAGGTAGAGCGGTCATCTGGTAATCAGAAGGTTAGGGTTAGACAGTGGTTCAGGAGGTACTGTAGAGCGGTCGTCTGGTAATCAGAAGGTTAGGTAGAGCAGTCGTCTGGTAATCAGAAGGTTAGGGTTAGGCAGTGTCTCTGGAGGTAGAGCAGTCATCTGGTAATCAGAAGGTTAGGGTTAGTTAGACAGTGTCTCAGGAGGTAGAGCAGGTCATCTGGTAATCAGAAGGTTAATAATAATAATAATAACTGTATTTGTATAGCACCTTTCATACAGGGGATTGCAGTTCAAAGTGCTTCACATCAGTAAGAAATAAGACATTGTCACAAACAGGTAATTTATGACAAATAGGGAGTCCACACGTGATAACAATTTAACAAAAAATGATTTATTTAAACCTATCTAAACAAACAAAAGCATAAGGACATGAACAATAAAATGTTTTGTATTAGAATCAGTGGTGAGTGCAGTGTGTGGATGAGTGAGTAAGTATGCTGTGGTGTGTGTTTGGTGTAAGTATCAGTGCTATAATATGTCAAAGGATGCAGCTTGGGTGTTGGTACAACCTGTGCCTGGGAGTGGAGAAAGCAGACAGAGAGGGAATTAGACAGAGACACATATATTCAGGTGCAGGCAGCTCTGCTCTGCACAGGTGAGTCTCATACAGTTAACGAGCCACCCACTCCACCATGCTTCCTGGTGAGTCAACAGACTCTCCATTAGCAGGTAGGGTGGGGGTCGTCACACCCTCCCCCTAAAGAAAAGGGTTCTTCCCTATTAACAAATTACATTAATATTTACAAGTGACTAACCAAACTAAATCAATACATAAACTCAAGCAACACAATATTTTGTCCCCTATATTCAAATCAAAATAAACATTGTTTTACCCTTCACCCATTCCCCTCACCATCCTGCCTCCGCTCTCAGCAACATATGGCCCTAAGAAGCTATTTAAGAGAGCAGGAGACAGTAGGGATTGGGGAACAGATAGAGAGAGGCAAAACAAAGTATCCTCATGGGACCAACTTAGGGTATGCGGGACAATGCGTCCGCAATCACATTCTGAGACCCTTTAATGTGACGAATGTCCAAAGAATAGGGCTGTAAAAACAAAGCCCACCTCATCAACCTCTGGTTGGGATTTTGGAGGGACTTTAAAAAGGTCAAAGGATTATGATCCGTGTACGCCACCAGGGGAGTCAACCCTGACCCCAGATACACGTCAAAATGTTGGAGTGCCCAAATCAGTGATAACGCCTCCTTCTCGATAACTGAGTAGTTAAGTTGGTAGGTGTTAAATTTCCTCAAGAAGAAGGCCACCGATTTATCCACCCCATGCACATCCGCCTGCAGGAGGACTGCCCCTGCCCCCACGTTGGAGGCATCCACCTGTAATGAAAAGGAGTCATTTAAACATGGAGCAGTTAACACAGGTTCAGAGCACAATAGGGCCTTCACATTTTCAAATGCCACTTGGCATCTGCCTGACCAGACATACTTGGAGTCTTTCCTCAACAAGTTAGTCAACGGCTCTACTACGGATGAGAAGTTGCGACAAAAACTCAGATAATAACCCACCAAACCCAGAAAACGCATGAAATCCTTTTTTGTCGTTGGAGGGGGATAATTTACAATAGCCACAACTTTATCCTGAACCATGCGCACGCTGCCCTGACCGACCACCTTTCCTAAATAGGTGACAGTGGCTCTTGCAAATTCACATTTGGCCAAGTTAATAGTTAACCGTGCCCAGACCAATTTTTTGAATAGTGCCCGGATACGCTGAAGGTGTTCAGACCATGTGTTGCTGTAGATCACCACATCATCCAGGTAGACGGCACACCCATCCAGACCAGCCACTACTTTGTTCATAAGGCGCTGGAAAGTAGCGGGGCGTTTCGAAGACCAAACGGCATAACTAAGTATTTGTACAACCCAGAGAGAGTGAGAAAAGCGCAAACCTCCTGGCCACGCTTAGACAGCAGGACTTGCCAATAACCTTTTAAAAGGTCAAACTTACTCACGTAAGTAGCCGATCCCACCTGATCTACACAGTCTTCCATGCGGGGAAGAGGAAACACATCTGGTTTGGTAATGTTATTCACTTTACGAAAGTCAGTACACGGTCTATAGGTTCCGTCGGGTTTACCGACCAACAGGCAAGGCGACGCCCAACTTGACGAACATGATTCGGCAATTTGGTTGTCCAACATATACTGAACCTCATTGTCCAAATGCTTGCGTTTCTCGGGTGAGACACAATAGAAGCGCTGCTTTATTGGGGCTGCCTCTCCCACATCCACATCATGTTCAATTAGATGTGTGCGTGAGGGTACATCTGAAAATAAAGCTGTGCTGTCCTAACGATGAGGGAGCTCACTGGGCTTAGGGAGAGGAAAAGATACATCATGTTTAAAGCCATATAATTTTAACTGTTTACTATTTTTAAATTTTTTTTTTACCCATGTTTAACATTCATAGCCTATTCTCAAGATATCTGTAAAAAATTACACATATTTTCGAATTTTAACCACTTAAATTAGTGTTTGTTTGATACCACGTCAGTTTTTATTGAAAAAATATGTCTTTTCATCGAAAAAGACGGATACTTGTTTGTTTTGACCATATTTCTAATATTTATTTTTGATAAAGACCAATTAGGAATATCTCGACGAATTACCTCTGAATATGAATCAAAAAAAATATTAAAGATTCGCTCATTAGTTCGACCACAAACGCAGTTGAGGCGAAACTTTACCAAGTGGGCAACTGCGTATTGCGTTTCAAAAGAAACGACTACATGTTGTTTTTGACCATATTTCGAATATTTATTTTTGATAAATACCAATTAGGAATATCTCGACGAATTACCCCTGAATACGAATCAAAAAAAATATTAAAGATTCGCTCATTAGTTCGACCACAAACGGCGTTGATGCGAAGGTTCTGTCTTGAAAATTCACTCGCTTCCCGAGTCACCCCCCCCCCCCCCCACCACAACAGAGTTTTTCATCGAAAAAGACGGATGAATGTTTGTTTTGACCATATTTCTAATATTTATTTTTGATAAAGACCAATTAGGAATATCTCGACGAATTACCTCTGAATATGAATCAAAAAAAATATTAAAGATTTGCTCATTAGTTCGACCACAAACGCAGTTGAGGCGAAACTTTACCAAGTGGGCCACTGACCTGCATTATCCTCCGGGCGCTCGATGTACTGCCCCGGCCAGAATATTCGGCTCGGCTCGCTGGTGAAACAAGGACCAGAGGTGATCCGCGCAGTACACTTCCTCGTTGGCGCGTGCCGCCTATGGGGGTCCTGTTTTTTCGGCGTGTGGCGCGCTGCAGACTGCGCGGTCCGTTCGCCTCTGGTTCTGTCTTGAAAATCCACTCGCCGGCCCCCCCCCCCCACCACAAAACCTGTGTGCCGAGTTTCAAGCACTATCAGCCCGCCACAGTCTATTCACCTCCCCTGACTTGTGGCAAAGTTATCTGTGGAGCAATGACGCCACCATGAGTTTTACATCGGTAACAGCACACCCCAGCAATTGCAGGGTCCTTGTCTCGTGGAATATTCAAAGCATGGCAAGATATATAGAGAATTGAACGAATAAGAGCAGATTTAAAAATGCTTAAAAATGCCGTTTTAACGTTGGAGTGGATGAGAGTAGAAATAGTAACTAGGGGTGAAGAAGGCACTAAATCTGTCTCTCCTATTTCTAGAGTGTTTCATGTTCTAAGCTTTTCACACAATGAACATATATGTAAAATTAAGATATTTACCCAATTTCATGAAATAATAATAAACACAGACACCGCTGTGCTCACACACACACTCAAAATATTTCAAAAAAGTAGAAAAAGCGACTAGGGGTGCACAAGGGTCAGATCTATTAACTCAACACGCTTCGAGTCATCCAAATCTGCCAAATCAAAGACACATACCATACTCTCTGATGATGTCGCCGAGCGGTAGCATATAGAGAGAAAAGAGTAATGGACCTAAACAGCTGCCTTGTGCAACCCCGTAGCGGCTTTCATGTTTCTCCTAGATTAACATAAAACACCCTTCCTCTGATATGTTTTGATCCAGTTCAACACACAGCCAGAGAAAACAATAAGCTTTTCAAGTTGATTTATTAGGATGTTGTTTTTTTTTTTTTTTTTTTTTTTTTCCCCTCCATTTTCCTCCGATTTTTCTCCCATCCCAATGTTAGTCGTATGCCAATTCCCAGTCCCTTCCTGGTCGCTGCGCACTTACCCCCCACAGTCAGATCATCTGGGAGAGTGGAGGCTACCACGTGCTTCCTCCGACACACGTCCAGCCAATCACCGCTTCTTTTCACCTGGCAGCGCGGATTCTCATTGAGAGGGCGTAGCGTGTGGGAGGACCACACTATCCCCCTCACGTCCAATCCGCGCTTAGCAGGCGCCCCGACCGAACTGTAGGAGTCGCTGTTTACAACGACCCGGACCCACCCCGCCAGCTTCTCCCACCCTCTGATACAGCCAATTGTATCAGTGCAGACGGCCAGCCAAGCTGGTGACAACCCCGGAGCTGTGAGCTGGATTCGAACAGGCAAATCCAGCTCAGCTCCGGGGCTGGTGACGAACGCAATCTCCGCTCGGCCACCTAACCGCCTATTAGGATGTTGTGATCAATAGTATCAAAAGCTGAACTGAGACCTAATAGGATAAGAATGGAGATTTTATTTGCATCGGAGTTGAGTCTGAGGTCACTAATTACCTTTGAGTGCAGTTTCTGTACTGTGGTATCTTCTGAAACCTGACTGAAAGACTTCTAAGATGTTGTTTTCTTTAAGATAGGAATGAATTTGGATTGAAACTATCTTTTCCATTATTTTAGTGATAAATGGTAGATTTTATATTGGTCTGTGGTTTGCTACTGTGTTGTTATCCAATTTAGGTTTCTTTAATAAAACAACAGCTGTTTTAAAGGCATCTGGGAAGATGCCAGTTTTAAGGGATGTGTTTATAATGTCCAGGGCCCTCAATTATCAACAATTCTTAGAAAGTGTTCTATTTTCGTTTTTAAGCACAGAATTTAGAATGTGTGTACGTACAGAAAAATCTGGATTTATCACACGTGCGTAGACGTGTCCCACGCACACCTGCAAGTACTCTGTGTTGATAAATATCACTTGATCTACGCTCCATGCTCATGCACGGTTTTACGTATTTGCATATAGAACCGCCCGTAATTAACCATATACGGTAAGGAAACACCCCCATGAAATGTGGAAAAGTGGACTAAACCGAGCGAACGCCTCAGAGAAATACGCGACAGGCTGACAGACATGTACACCGTGATGTCGGAAACAGTCGGATATGATATCTATTAACTTCCTGAAGACCATTGCTGCCTGGGCAGCGCACACACTAATAAAGACCGTTAACCACTGTTTGGCGTTGGTGTCATTAATAATAACCATGCTGGAATATGAATGCCCTTTTTCGCTTCGTTCTTTTAAAGGTCGATTACCCAGGGATTAAAGTTCTCCGTCAATTTTCTACCTGCATGGTTTAATATGATTTGTAGAGGCATACAATCTATTTTGATGTCGGTATTAGGTATAGCCTATATAAATTATATATGCATAGCCTACATTATGCAACAGTAATTTGCGCATAACACAGTATGGCACAGACATAGCCAGGAAGACTAGCTGGTTGCCATGGCACCAGCTAATGGGGATCCGTAATCAAATCAAAAACATGTCACACGGAGCCCCGCGCCTGCAGACAGTAAACTAACTTGATCGTTAATATAACTGTTGTCCTTGTATCTTTAGCTTATGAAAACATTAAATAATATGTATAGGCTATAGGCCGTCGTTTTGCCTTAATAGCCTATATGTTGTGGTCCACCCCTGACTCTGAACAATTCTGAACATTACCCTCTGGCACCTTCCGGTGGCCTTTTGGCGGTACTACTCCTGCTAGAGCCCCGGCTGCTAGCCCTTTAGTCTCGTCCGCTAGAGCTTCCACTGCTAGCGCCTCAGACTTGTCTGCTAGAGCTTCCACTGCTAGCCCTTTAGCCTCGTCCGCTAGAGCTCCCACTGCTAGCATTTCAGTCTCGTCCGCTAGAGCCACTGCTGCTAGCATCTCAGCCTTTCCGCTAGAGCTTCCGCTGATATCGCCTCAGTCTTGTCCGCTAGGGCCTGCTAGCATATCTGTCTCGTCCGCTAGAGCCCCTGCTACTAGTCTTTTAGTCTCGTCTGCTAGGGCTCCCGCTGCTAGCATCCAAGTCTTGTCCGCTAGAGCGCCTGCTAGTCTACCCCAGACGGCTAGTGTAGCCTCTTCCGCTAGCACTCTAGGCCTCACGGCCAGTGTTGGCCCTGTAGTTAGCACGGGCCCTGCAGCTAGTACTCGTAACCCTTCAGCTAGTCTAGCCCCTGCTAGCTTATCTCGGAGTGCTAATGTAGCCTCGTTAGCTAGCAATTTTGTCTTGTCCGCTAGAGCTCCTGCAGTTAGTGTTCTAGTCCCGTCTGCTAAGGTTCCTATGCCTAGCACCTCAGTGCCGCATGCTAGAGTTCCCACTGCTAACTAGGGATGTCCCGATCAAATTTTTTTGCTCCCGATCAAAGGAAATGCGTTTGTTTTGGCAAATTCTTCTGCTCTGTGTGACAATAAATAAATGAATGATGATATGTAATTTTAAACCAAAACTAAGGCCTCAGTATGAATTTAAGACGTGAACATGGTCATGTTTGTTGAAAAAAAAAATGAAAAAAAAACAATAATCCCGATTAATTTTTTGATCCCGATCTTCTGAAAATCACGTGATCGGCCCCCGATCCCGATCACGTGATCGGATTGGGACATCCCTACTGCTAACGCCTTAGCCCCGCCGGCTAGTGTAGTCATAGCAGCTAGCACCCTTGTTCCTCCTGCTGGAGTCACCCCGACTGCTAGCACCTTAGCCCTGCCTGCTAGTGTAGGTACTACGGCTAGTCTTTTTCGTCTCTTGGCTAGGGTAGCCTCTGCAGCTAGCACAGGCCCTGCAGCTAGCACTGCTCGGGCAGCTAACCCAGCCTCTACTACCAACCTAGCCCCTGCTAGTGTAGCCCTTGCAGCTAGCACAGGCCCTGCAGCTAGTACTGCCCAGGTAGCCAACCCAGCCCCCACTGCCAGTCCCGCTCCCGTTATCCGAGCTCCTATCGGGGGGGGTCACCTTGTTCCCCACGGCTAGGACTGATCTTTCAGCTAGTTTGTCCCCAGCAGTCAGCACTGCCCAGAAGGCTAATAATAATAATAATAATAATGGATTGGATTTATATAGCACTCTTCTCTGACTCAGAGCGCTTCACAGAGTCCATTATTCGTTCATACACAGTCATACCGGTGGTGGTAAGCTACAATTGCAGCCAGAGCTGCCCTGAGGCAGACTCACGGAAGCGTGGCGAATAATCATCGCCTACGGCCCCTCCGACCACCACCAACATTCATTCACATGCATACACATTCATACGAGGCAAGTAGGCTTAGCTTCCACGGCTAGTTTAGCCCTCGCTAGTGCGACCCTCCGGCTCCCGGGAAGATCCTGACCTCTGGTCCGGCTCATGCTTCCACTCCCGTCCCCGGGGAGTCACCTGTTACACACCCCACACACGCACCACGCACGCTTACTCCATTCACACACACACACGCACACACACACGCTGCACCCATGCCAACTTCGTTCCTCCGGCTCCCGGGGAGCTCCTGACGTCCGGTCCGGATCATGCTCCTGCTCCTGTCCCCGGGGAGTCACCTGCCTCTGTCTTCTCATCTGGTCTCGTCTCTACCTCCGGCCCGGCCTCCACGCCCGGCCCTTCCTCCTCGTCTGATCCCGGCTCCTCGTCCGGTCCCGGCTCCTCGTCTGGTCTCACCTCAGCACCCGGGCCTGCGTCTTCTACTGGTCCCGGCTCTTCGTCTGGTCCCGCCTCTACATCCAGGTCGGCTTCTGCGTCTGGTCCAGTCCGACGCCGTGGTCTGCGCCATGGTCGACGCCGTGGTCTACGCCGGGAGAGACCCCCGTCTGGGGTCCTTCGCCCAACCCCGAGGTCTACTCCTGGAGAGGCCCCCGTCCGGGGTCCCGCTCCGGGGTTGGCGCCCTCGTCCCTTTGTCCCGACGCCCCACTCCAGGCCTCTGTCTTCATTTTGAACACACACACGCCCACACCCAGACTTCTCCCAGTCCTTGCCCCCTTCGTCCTGGTCTCGTTCCGTCTCCGACCCCCCCTCGGTGGCCCTCTGTCTTAGTCTCCAGCCCCCCCTCATCTGGCCTCTGTCTCCGTCTCGGATACACACACACACACCCAGACATCTCCCGGTCCTCGTCCCCTTCGTCCTGGTCCTGTTCCGTTTCCGGCCCCCTCTCGGCGGCCCTCTGTCCCCGTTTCCGGCCCCCCTCGCCTGTTCCCTGTCTCTGTTGCAAACACACACACCCACCCAGTTCTCTGTTACAAGAGAGAGGAGACCCAGGGTTTTCGATGGACATCAAACTGTCATAAAACTACACTACCCAGCTCACACCAGCCTCTGTCAAAGCTGTTGAAAATATTATTTGCGAAAAATTCGGACATTATTTTTGTGATTATATCTCACGGGTCGAACAAACCTGAGCGTTATTGCCACAAAATAGAACATAGTTTGTTTCTTTACCTTTCTGTGAATGTCTAGGAAAAAAAACTCTACTTGATCTGATGGAAAATGGCGGAGCTATGGACATTATAAAAAAGTAACTGTACCTACAGTAGATTTCATTCACTGTATTTGTTGCCCTGTCACAGGCGCCTGGTGGTACTAAATCCAGATTGAACTCTGTCATTGGAAAGAGGAGATTTGGCCCGATCCATAGATGTATTATGTACTTGGCCATAATAAGGTAATTTATAGGTCTGATATTTGTATTTGTATTTTTATTTTCTTTCGGTACTGTATCTACAAAACTGTAAATCATCTGCCCTTTATTAATTGGCTTAGGATTTTTATACATGTGACAAAACACGTTACCACCATGTGAGAAGGAGCTGTATAGAAAGTACCTTTGTACAACGACAACCTGGATATGAAAAGAGAGAGAGAGAGATAGAGAGAGAGAGAGAGAGAGAGAGAGAGAGAGAGAGAGAGAGAGAGAGAGAGAGAGAGAGAGAGATGCTTGTTGCCATAGTGACAACGCCCCACGTGTATGAGCAGTGATGTTGAATAGACGACCTTGGGTAGTCAGACTACACACACACAATGTTGTCAGCCCATTGACAGTTTTGAAAATACATCAATGAGAAGAGAATGTCAAGCATAGAGAGAAACAGAGAGAGAGGGGGAGAGAGCGAGAGGGGGGGCAGAGTTTCTGTTGATTTTGTACAGGAGGGGTAGAGAGACAGGCCGTGTGTCTGTGGTCTGTGCTGCAGTGTCCTGACACATCCTGACGCGTGAACACTTTCCCTAAGCCAGTTGTACTTTTGCGCGATCTGATTGGCCACTGACGTTTCTGGTCATGTGACATGTGCGCCAATCCTGGGCCAGCAAGTTCTGCGCCTATTTTCTGGGTCTAACAGCCTGCAAACTACCTAACGCCTAGTTTATCACTGGTTAAGCTTAGGCGACTCTTTCGAAGTTGGTTAAGGTTAGAGTTTGGAATCAGGGCTGGTGTTCTATCGGCCTGCTCTAAGACAAACTCTAACCTTAACCAACTTCGAAAGAGTGCCTAAGCTTAACCGGTGGCAGAACTTGCCGTCCCACGATTGGCGCACATGTCACATGACCAGAAACGTCAGTGGCCAATCAGATCGCGCAAAAGTACAACTGGCTTAGGGAAAGTGTTCACGCCGTCCTGACACATCCTGACACATCCTGACACGTCCTGACATGTCCTGACACATCCTGACACATGTTCTGACACTTCCTGAGAGTATGAGTACCAAGCCACTCAACATGAGGATGCTTCAGGAACACCTGTTAATTAAATTCAAAGGGGCTTTATTGACATGGGAAACATATGTTTACATTGCCAAAGCCAGTGTTAAAACAAACAAAACTAAGCAGAACAATCAAACAGAGAAATCAGAAGAAATCAGTATAGTACAGAAGGAATTTTTTGTGTGATTGTCTTAATGGTGGTTGTATTCCTTTGGATGTCCTTTTCTTGTCATATCAGCTCACAAATCTTGCTGCTGTGTTTGCACATTGTTGTATTTCTCCCAGTAGGTATGGGAGTTTTGAGTTATTTGCCATGTTTTTAAAGTCTGTTTGGGTGTTTGCAATTTGTGGGAAGTATATGTCTCTGATATCTTGGTATAGTGGGCAGGTTGTTAAGAAGCTCGGTTTCCACCTCTTCCCTTTTTTTTTTTTTTTTTTATTATCTTTTTTTCCCCTCCTTTTTTCCGATTTTTCTCCCATCCCACTATTAGTTGTTATGCCAATTCCCAACCCCCTTCCTGGTTGTTGCGCACTCCCCCCTACTGTTGGTCCGAGAGGCCGGAGACTGTCACATGCTTTCCTCCGATGCATGCGCAGCCAGCCGGCAGCCAGCCTGGCCGCGCAGATTCTCACTGGGAGAGTGTAACGTGTGGGAGGCCGCACTACCTCTCTCCAGATCCTACCCTTGCTGAGCAGGCGCCCCGACCGAACTGTAGGGGTCGCTGTCCACAACGCCCAGGACCCACCCACGGCTCCCCTCCCCCTAACTCAGCCAAACGAGTTAGTATAGCGATCAGCCCGAGCCAAGGCAATGCTGACTCTCCGGGAGTCGAGACCGCAGCCTCTTGCATTGGTGACGAGCACAATCTCCGCTACGCCACCTGACCGCCTGGTTTCCACCTCTTCTTGTGTGCGGTGGGTGCACAGTTTGTCTTCTCTTGGGAGCCAGGTCTCGATGGCTAGGCTGTGCTCGCTGAGTCTGTACCTAGTCAAGGATCTTCTTAGTTTTGGGTCAGTCACAGTGCTCAGGTATTCTGCCACTGTGTACTCTCTGTTTAGGGCCAAATAGGATTCCAATTTGCTCTGGTTTTGGGTTGATTCTTTCCAATGTGTCAGATCGTTTTCTTTTTGTTTTCTTATAATTTGGTTTAGTCCAGTGTGGTTTCTGTCTGGTGGCTCTGCTTCTGTTTGTGAGCAGAGTCCCAGGTCCAACTGGCTGAGCAGGCATCTCTATAGGGTCTCTCTGTAGGTGAGGGCTTTGTTATGAAGTGTGCCACTTTCCTTTAGGTGATTATAGAATTGAAATGCTCTTTTTTGGATTTTGATAATTAGTTGGTATCTTCCTAGTTCTTTATTTGGTGTTTTCCATTGGGTGCAGAGAATGGATTTGCAAAATTCTGCATGCAGACTCTCAATCTGGTGTTTGTCCCATTTTGTGAAGTCTTGGTTTGCAAGTGGGCCCCAGACCTCGCAACCATACAGGGAAATGGGTTATATGACGGAGTCTAATATTTTGAGCCAGGTTTGAATTGGAATGTCTATCTTGATGTTCCAATCCAATCCAACTTTATTTATGAAGCGCTTTAACAGCCACAGGGGCACAAAGTGCTGTACAGAGGGAGCATATTAAAAACTATAAGCAGCACTAAAAATTGATAAAAAAAACAACAGTACCAAAAAAAAGAGAAAAAAAAGGTAAACATAGGCAGCAATACAAATTTAAATAGATCAGAGTACTTAAAAAACATTTAAAAGCAAAGGACACAGTAACAAAACGATACAACAATAACACAGTAAGACAATAAGATCATAAAATCAACAAGCTACATGGTGTCGAAAGCCAGAGAGAAAAGGTGGGTCTTAAGGAGGCCTTTGAAACGGGGCAGTGATGAGGCCTGCCTAATCTGCAGTGGCAGCTCGTTCCACATTTTGGGGGCGACAACGGAGAAGGCACGGCCCCCCCTGAGCTTACGCCTAATTGTAGGCACTAGTTGTATGTTCCTTTTGATAGCATAAAAAGCCCTTCTTGCTTTGTCTCTCAGGTCGTTCACAGCTTGGTTGAAGTTCCCTGTGGCGCTGATGTTTAGGCCGAGATAGGTGTAGTTTTTTGTGTGTTCTAGAGAAATTGTGTCTAGGAGGAATTTGTGTTGTTGTAGGCTGAGCCTTTTTTGGAATATCATGACTTGTTTTGGTTAGATTTACTGTCAGTGCCCACTGCCCAGGTCTGGGAGAATTTGTGTAGAAGATCAAGGTGCTGTTGTAGCCCTTCTTTTGTTGGAGACAGCAGCACCAGATCATTCTCGAAGTCAACTTCCTGTCTGTTATTGCTACGCAACTGCAGCGTGGGGGGAAACTGCCCCGCCTGGTACATTGTGTACACTATTTAGTGGAGAAACGGATAGTTAAAGCGGCAAATTAAAGACAATCAAGCAGACTTTTCTTCAGTCCTTCACAATGCCAAAGAACTGCTGTGTTACGCGTTATACTAATGACAAAAACAGAAATCCAAATCGGAAGTTTTATACCATCACAGAGGAAAAAGTGGCTGGTGGCTAACGTTCGGCTAACTCGCTCTGATGTTGTGGTCGTGGTAATCAGGGGGAGTTTCTTTGACTCATATCTCGCCTTAGAATCACCAGAAAGGCTTTCGAAATAGTGAAATGCCATGTTGGCCTCAATATTTTCAAAACAAATCGTATGAAAATGTTATGAAATGAACAAGAATGTGATAAAACATGTAATAAAAACGGAGCTCAATGCATGGATTTGATGGTAGAAATCCGTATGGTCGACCGTCCCCCTATACCAAGATGGCGGCGGTCTCGTGACATCAGAGTGTCTTCGAGAATCTGCAAACAGCAGGCATTTTACTTCTGTGTTTTCTAGGGGGATGCCAGGTGCTGCAGCTTGTTCCAATGTTTTTGCCAGTTTGTTGATGTATATGTTGAAGAGGGTTGGACTCAAACTGCACGCCTGTCTAACCCCACGGCTTTGAGGAAAGAAGTTGGTGTGTTTTTCCTCAAACCTCACAGCACATGTGTTGTTGCTGTACATTGACTTTATGATGTCGTAGGTTTTCCCTCCAATGCCACTTTCTAATAGCTTGTACAGCAGACCCTCGTGCCAAATTGAGTCAAATGCTTTTTGGAAGTCAACAAAACAGGAGTATAATTTGCTTTTGTTTTTATTTATTTGGTTGTCGATTAGGGTGCTGAGGGTGAGAATGTGGTCTGTTGTACGTGATTTGGTAGGAAGCCAATCTGTGATTTGCTCAGGGCATTGTTGTTTGTGAGGAAATGTATGAGTCTGTGGTTGATGATCATACAGAGGATTTTTCCAAGGTTGCTGTTGACACAGATCCCACTGTAATTGTTTGGGTAAAATTTGTCTCCACTTTTGTGGAGCAGTGTTGAGTCCTTGGTTCCAAATATTGGGGAAGATCCCGCAGCTAAGGACAATGTTAAGGAGTTTTAGCCAATTGGAATTTGGAGTCTGTGAATTTGATGATTTCATTTAGGTATACCATCCGCGCCACAGGCCTTCTTGGTTTTAAGTGATTTTATTTTGTCCTATAGTTCTTGTAGTGTAATTGGGGAGTCTAGCGGGTTCCGGTAGTCTTTTATGGTTGACTCTAGGCTTTATAGTTTATCTTGTATGTGTTTTCGCTGTTCATTATTTTGTATTGGGCTAAAGAGATTGGAGAAGTGGTTTACCCATTCTCTCTCTCTCTCTCTCTCTCTCTCTCTCTCTCTCTCTCTCTCTCTCTCTCTCTCTCTCTCTCTCTCTCTCTCTCTCTCTCTCTCTCTCTCTCTCTCTCTCTCTCTCTCTTAGCGTGTCCTCAGGGTACTTTCAAGTCGTCTCAGGGCTCAGGTCTCTGCCAGCAGTGTCCAGCCAGCAGCAGGTCTACAGTGGAGGCTGCCATGCTGTGTGGCTGCCGGACCGGGTATTACCGCGGAGACATGGACCAACCAGAGGACGCATGCACCAGTGAGTGTCTCTCTCTCTCTCTCTCTCTCTCTCTCTCTCTCTCTCTCTCTCTCTCTCTCTCTCTCTCTCTCATTCATAGACCTATGCAATCTAATTTCAAAATTATGACGATTTTTTTTTATAAAACAAAATACGTATATATTTAAGATTTTTTTTTTACTTTTTACTTTACTTATTTAAATGATGACGATTCTGACTTGAGTTATTTTGTATGTTACAAGATACTTAAGTTTAAGCACTTTCATATATGTTATGTTGTCTGTTTAAGAAAAGTGCAATAAATGATTTTATTGAAAAAATAAGAATCATGTGAGAGAATCGTGATCTCAATCCTTAGAGAAAAATCGTGATTCACATTTTAGCAAGAATCGCCCAGCCCTAAGTCAAAGTGTATATTTTCAGCATTATGTTTGTTTACCAACTGTTATTAGTGAAATATAAGATTATAGAAATCTCAGGACATGGGATTCAGAAACCGGCGCATTACGAAAAACTACACTACCCAGCTCATGCCAGCCCCTGTCAAACTTTGAGCCGTGAAACGTTATTGGCATAAATTAGAATGCAGTTAATTTATCTATCTTTCTGTGAACGTTATAGGCCTGATATTCTATATTCTATAATCATATTTAAAATTGCATGTGTCCGGATGGCAGAAACGACATTACCCAGCTCATGCCAGCTTCCTGCAAGCAAATTACTTGTGGATGCATTTTTTTTATTTCTCTTATTATTATCTACCTCAAAACTGAATGTTATTGGCATATATTGGAGTTACATTAGTTTGTCTACCTTCTGTGAGCGTTTAGCAACAATCCGCGTTTCAAACCGAAAATGGCGGAGCCGTATCCATTATAAGAATGGAACTGTCCATACAGTAGATTTCATTCTCGGTTCTTCATGCACGCCTGGTGATACTAAATCCAAATTGAACTCTGGCATTGGAAAGAGTAAATTTGGCCCGATCCATAGATGTGCAAGTTGACTATAATAGGGTTAGGGTTAGGATCATTTATATTTTCATCAATACGTTTGTTTACCAATAGGTTTAAGTGTTATTCGTGAGATTTTTGTTTTTGAAAATGTGTTGTTGTGATCACGGAAATCCGCCATTTTGAAAAAGCGACCGTCGCTGAATGTAGTAATTTTGAGTCATTTTGAGAAGAGGACATCCAGAGCTTTTAATGAGCATTGGAATTTTTTTAAACTACACTTCCCAAAGGCTTCTAGCTCCCTGCAAGCAAATTACTTGTTATGAATTCTTTTTAATTCTCTTATTACTCTGGATTACATACCACAAAACTGAACGTTATTGGCATATATTGGAGCGCAGTTAGTTTGTCTCCCCTATTTTGAGCATTTAGCAACCATCCGATTTGAAATCAGTTTCAAAATGGCGGAGCTCTTGCAAGAATAAAAAACCTACTGTACATACAGTAGATTTCATTCTCTGTTCTTCCTAAATCCACTAAAACTTGGCCATTTGAAAGAGAAGATTTTGCCCAATCCATAAATGTGCGAATTGGCTATAATAAGGTAATTTATAGGCCTGCTATTCTATATTATTTTTTTGTATCCACTTTTTCTCCTCCTGTTTTTCTGTGTTTTTCTCCCATCCCAATTTTTTGTCATTATGCCAATTCCCCCCTCCCCTTCCTGGTCGTTGCTCGCATGTGCCCCCCACTGGTCGGTCTAGGGAGCCCTGAAGTCTATCAGATGCTTCCTCCGAGACATAGGAGACAGCCAGCAGCATCTTTTCACCTGCCAGCGCGGACTCTCATTGGTGAGGTGTAACGTGTGGGAGGTCACACTACCCTCACCATCTCCCTCCCTCGCTGTGCAGGCGCCCTGACCGACCTGTAGTAGTCGCTGTTTACAACGACCATAATACCACCCCACCAGCTTCCATCCTGCTGACTCTGCCAATTGAACCAGTATGACGGCCGGCCAAGCCGGAGGCAACGCTGACAGCCGGATTCGATACCAGTGTCTCTCGCGTTGGTGACGAGCGCTTAGTCCGCTGCGCCATCCAGCCACCCTTGCTATTCTATATTCTATAATAATATTTCAAATAGCATTGGTCCGGATGGCAGAATTCAGTACTGTATCTACAAAACCTTCTGTTTAATCATCTTCCCTTTATTAATTTGCTTAGATTTTTTGTACACTTGATCTGAAAAAAGGTGCTGAACGAGCTCAGTGGCAGTTTTTCATGTCTGGTCATTTTTAGCATGGTGTTATTCACTGTCAAAGATGCAAAGAAAAATCATAATTTATATTCTCCTTTGTTTCATCACAATTTACTCAAGCCTAGTAACAGACACAATATATCTGACACTGGGAATACATTCCATGAGATCCATAGATGTCCCTAGATACCAAGAACATGCAAATGGATCTTGTAGAAGTGGAGCAATCTTCCATTTATGTATTTTAGGCGGATGCGTGCGTGTGTCAGGGCGGTGATCAATTTGATCCCAACGCCTGAAGCTTTGGATCTACTGTATGTCTCTTGAGGTGGTGGACTACAATGGGTTTAGGTGTTTACACTGTTAGAAACCTGTCTTGTTTATACAAGTTAGCTATATATTTTTTTTGAAAAACAGGGTTTTTGAGGTGATGAAATCACTCCACCCAGGCAGCAGTGGTTTGGCAAAAAATAATTCTGAGTATATATCTGCTTAGAAAACAAAAATGTCAACGCCTGTGTGTGTGCGTGCATGCGTATGCCTGTGTGTGTGGTATATGGAAAAGGCAGGTTTGGTGTCCCTATTTACTCTTGTAAATTAAATAACATATCTTTTCACACCTGGCTTAGAACTCTAACCGAAGAGAGATATTTTACTGGTCTAAATAGGCAGTACCTGGCTTTGGATCTAGCTTTGGAGCTAGCTTAGATCTAGCTTTGATCTAGCTTTGGATCTAGCTTTGGAGCTAGCTTAGATCTAGCTTTGGTTCTAGCTTTGGTTCTAGCTTTGATCTAGCTTTGGTTCTAGCTTTGATCTAGCTCTGATCTAGCTTTGGATCTAGCTTTGGAGCTAGCTTAGATCTAGCTTTGGTTCTAGCTTTGGTTCTAGCTTTGATCTAGCTTTGGTTCTAGCTTTGATCTAGCTTTGGATCTAGCTTTGGAGCTAGCTTTGGAGCTAGCTTAGATCTAGCTTTGGTTCTAGCTTTGGTTCTAGCTTTGATCTAGCTTTGATCTAGCTTGATCTAGCTTTGATCTAGCTTTGGTTCTAGCTTTGATCTAGCTTTGGTTCTAGCTTTGAACTAGCTTTGGATCTAGCTTTGATCTAGCTTTGGATCTAGCTTTGATCTAGCTTTGGATCTACTGTATGTCTCTTGAGGTGGTGGACTACAATGGGTTTAGGTGTTTACACTGTTAGAAACCTGTCTTGTTTATCCAAGTTAGCTATATATATTTTTTGAAAAACAGGGTTTTTGCGGTGATGAAATCACTCCACCCAGGCAGCAGTGGTTTGGCAAAAAAAAATCTGAGTATATATCTGCTTAGAAAACAAAAATGTCAAGGACGGCCGGGTAGCGCAGCGGACTAAGCGTCTGTCTACCACCGCAGAGACAGTGGGATCGAATCCAGGTGCGGTACCTCCGGCTTGGTCGGCCGTCCATACTGACACAATTGGCAGTGTCAGTGGGTGGGAAAGCCGGTGGGGTGGGTCCTGGTCGTTGTAAACAGCGACTCCTACAGTTCGGTCGGGGCGCCTGCACAGCGAGGGAAGGATCTGGGGGAGGTAGTGTGACCCTTCCACACGTTACACTCCCCCAGTGAGAGTCCGCGCTGCCAGGTGAAAAGAAGCGGTGGGCTGGGTACACATGTGTCGGAGGAAGTATGTGATAGTCTCGCCCTCCCAGACCGACGGTAGGGGGTAGAGTGCGCAACGACCAAGAAGGGGATTGGGAATTGGCATAACAACTAACATTGGGATGGGAGAAAAACGGAAAAAGGAGGGGAAAAAAACATTGGAGGTGGTTGGGTGGGTGGGGTGGGGGGGTTGGGTAGGAGGGGTGTGTGTGTTCTATATATAGAACTTGTAAGTCACTTTGGATAAAAGCGTCAGCTAAATGACTAAATGTAAATGTAAATGTAAATATATAATATACTGTATGTGTGTGTGTTCTATATATAATAAATATACTGTATGTGTGTGTGTTCTATATATATATAATAGATACTGTATGTGTGTGTTCTATATATAATATATACCGTATGTGTGTGTGTTCTATATATATAATACTGTATGCGTGTGTGTCATATATCTATATAATATATACTGTACAGTATGTGTGTGTTATATATATATAATATATACTGTATGTGTGTTCTATATATAATATATACTGTATGTGTTTCTGTATTTATGTGCATGTGTGTGTGTGTGTAGTGTATTTTTCTCTTCTTTATGAAGTCCAAGGTTGAATATGAGCCTGTTTTCCATATGAATGTCTGACACTTCAAGGCGTGTGTGTGTGTGTGTGTGTGTGTGTGTGTGTGTGTGTGTGTGTGTGTGTGTGTGTGTGTGTGTGTGTGTGTGTGTGTGTGTGTGTGTGTGTGTGTGTGTGTGTGTGTGTGTGTGTGTGTGTGTGTGTGTTGGGGTCATCATTTCTTTGTGATGTCACTCTGTGTCTCTTAATGTTTGATCTTGTAAAAGATCTGTGAGCTCTAAGACTGAGACTGGCACTCCAAAAACGGAATGTGTGCAGACCAGTAGTAAAGGCGGAAAATGGGCAGTGCGATGCCCCCACTTAGCTTGCATCTCTGAAGGAGAGCTTTGGAGATTCTGGGTGTTTTGTTGCCCCATAAAAAATAGCCTATCATTCGGTCAAGTGTCTTAAAGAAGTTTTGGGACAGGAGTTTGAAACAAATAGAGACATTTAGGTAGAATGTTCATTTTTATGCTGTTCGCTCTGCCAATCAACGAGAGTGGGAGACTACTCCATCTCTGAAGGTCAGACTTGGTCTTGGAGACTAGGGTGGCAAAGTTAGCAGAGAACAAGCCAAATAATGAACGGGTGACGTTAATACCAAGGTATTTAAAGCCGGACGTGCTAAATTTAAAGGGCAGGTCAGAGTGTTGAAAATTCAGGGCACAGTTATTAATGGGGTAACAGTCACTCTTTTGAAGAGTTCATTTGTATCCCGAGAATGAGCTAAAATTGTCCAGGATAGATAGAATGGCTGGGATACCGTATCTGCAGGTTTCTATCTGTCTCTATTATATTTATGATTCTCATAATCGGGATATGGTGTTTAAATGCCAAGATGTGTGTGTGTGTGTGTGTGTGTGTGTGTGTGTGTGTGTGTTTATGAAGCATGCAGACATGCAGACATACATGCAGACATACATACAGACAGACATACAGACAGACAGACAGGCAGGAAGACAGACAGGCAGACAGACAGACAGACAGACAGCCAGCCAGCCAGCCAGCCAGCCAGACAGACAGACAGACAGACAGACAGACAGACAGACAGACAGACAGACAGACAGACAGACAGACAGACAGACAGACAGACAGACATTAGAAGCTGTTCTCTCCAACAGACAGAGTATAATCCCTGCTCCCTGCTCCCACATCAAACTGACCCAATGCCCAGTGCTAATGAAATAGAGTAACAGAGGTTTGAACACACTGAAGTAAAAGTTTTGTGGACTCACATTTATTTTTACTGGTTGCCAGAGAGACTCAGAAGGAGCTTCTATCCCCAGGCCATCAGGATGCTCAATGACTCTATGTAACATCATCAACCCATCCATCTACACTCATTGCACACACATCCACATGCACACACTCACTTTAAACAAACACTCACCTTAACACTCACTGTAGACATCTATTTATTAAAGAGATGCAAATGAGATACCTAATTTGCATTTGCTCCTTGCCTTAAAAAAAGTGTTTGTACCTCATTGTCTGCATTTGTACCTCATTGTCTGCATTTTCACTTAATTGTACTTAGGTTGTACTTTAGTTTGTATATTGTATTGTATATTGTATAATGTAGTGTTATTCCTCTTTTACTTACTTTTTTACTGTATGAAGCACATTCTCAAGGGCTCATACAGAACCAAGCATTTCCCTGTAAAGTACATGTACTTTATATGTGACAAATAAAAAACAAACTTGAAAACTTGAAACTATGTAGTACAGGTCCAAAGTTTATAAAAGTCCCACGGAAAATGAATGTTTTTAAAGGTTTTTGTAATGTGTGTACCAGTAAAATTCTGCATGATTATCCAAAATGGCCGGCCGCTGCCATTCATTTCGATGCTCTCGTCAAAACAGTGGACTTCTTCGTCTTCTTGTGCCACCTTCCCCCACTGTGAGCGCCCGTCTGGGAACACGTTTGGAGCAGATGCTTCTTGGCGGTCTCCGGAGCGTCTGGTTCTTTATTGAGACCGTAGGAAGGCTGAGAATGAGACAGAGTAGGGGAGACACAGGAGAGAATGTTCTTTATTGAGACAGTAGGAAGGCTGAGAATGAGACAGAGTAGAGGAGACACAGGAGAGAATGTTCTTTATTGAGACAGTAGGAAGGCTGAGAGGGAGACAGAGGAGAGAATGTTCTTTATTTGAGACAGTAGGAAGGCTGAGAGGGAGACAGAGTAGGGGAGACACAGGAGAGAAGGTTCTTTATTGAGACAGTAGGAAGGCTGATAGGGAGACAGAGTAGAGGAGACACAGGAGAGAAGGTTCTTTATTGAGACAGTAGGAAGGCTGAGAGGGAGACTGAGTATGGGAAAGGTTCTTTATTGAGACAGTAGGAAGGCTGAGAGGGAGACAGAGTAGAGGAGACACAGGAGAGAAGGTGCTTTATTTGAGACAGTAGGAAGGCTGAGAGGGAGACACAGGAGAGAAGGTTATTTATTGAGACAGTAGGAAGGCTGAGAGGGAGACACAGGAGAGAAGGTGCTTTATTTGAGACAGTAGGAAGGCTGAGAGGGAGACACAGGAGAGAAGGTTATTTATTGAGACAGTAGGAAGGCTGAGAGGGAGACACAGGAGAGAAGGTTCTTTATTGAGACACTAGGAAGGCTGAGAGGGAGACAGAGTAGAGGAGACACAGGAGAGAAGGTTCTTTATTGAGACAGTAGGAAGGCTGAGAGGGAGACACAGGAGAGAAGGTTCTTTATTGAGACAGTAGGAAGGCTGAGAGGGAGACAGAGTAGAGGAGACACAGGAGAGAAGGTTCTTTATTGAGACAGTAGGAAGGCTGAGAGGGAGACACAGGAGAGAAGGTTCTTTATTGAGACAGTAGGAAGGCTGAGAGGGAGAGAAGAGACACAGGGGTTCTTTATTGAGACAGTAGAAAGGCTGAGAGGGAGACAGAGTAGGGGAGACACAGGAGAGAAGGTTCTTTATTGAGACAGTAGGAAGGCTGAGAGGGAGACAGAGTAGAGGAGACACAGGAGAGAAGGTTCTTTATTGAGACAGTAGAAAGGCTGAGAGGGAGACAGAGTAGGGGAGACACAGGAGAGAAGGTTCTTTATTGAGACAGTAGGAAGGCTGAGAGGGAGACATAGTAGAGGAGACACAGGAGAGAAGGTTCTTTATTGAGACAGTAGGAAGGCTGAGAGGGAGACAGAGTAGAGGAAACACAGGAGAGAAGGTTCTTTATTGAGACAGTAGGAAGGCTGAGAGGGAGACAGAGTAGAGGAGACACAGGAGAGAAGGTTCTTTATTGAGACAGTAGGAAGGCTGAGAGGGAGACAGAGTAGGGGAGACACAGGAGAGAAGGTTCTTTATTGAGACAGTAGGAAGGCTGAGAGGGAGACAGAGTAGAGGAGACACAGGAGAGAAGGTTCTTTATTGAGACAGTAGGAAGGCTGAGAGGGAGACACAGGAGAGAAGGTTCTTTATTGAGACAGTAGGAAGGCTGAGAGGGAGACAGAGTAGAGGAGACACAGGAGAGAAGGTTCTTTATTGAGACAGTAGGAAGGCTGAGAGGGAGACAGAGTAGAGGAAACACAGGAGAGAAGGTTCTTTATTGAGACAGTAGGAAGGCTGAGAGGGAGACAGATTAGAGGAGACACAGGAGAGAAGGTTCTTTATTGAGACAGTAGGAAGGCTGAGAGGGAGACAGAGTAGGGGAGACACAGGAGAGAAGGTTCTTTATTGAGACAGTAGGAAGGCTGAGAGGGAGACAGAGTAGAGGAAACACAGGAGAGAAGGTTCTTTATTGAGACAGTAGGAAGGCTGAGAGGGAGACAGAGTAGGGGAGACACAGGAGAGAATGTTCTTTATTGAGACAGTAGGAAGGCTGAGAGGGAGACAGAGTAGAGGAGACACAGGAGAGAAGGTTCTTTATTGAGACAGTAGGAAGGCTGAGAGGGAGACACAGGAGAGAAGGTTCTTTATTGAGACAGTAGGAAGGCTGAGAGGGAGACAGAGTAGAGGAGACACAGGAGAGAAGGGTATTTATTGAGACAGTAGGAAGGCTGAGAGGGAGACAGAGTAGAGGAGACACAGGAGTGAAGGTTCTTTTTTGAGACAGTAGAAAGGCTGAGAGGGAGACAGAGTAGGGGAGACACAGGAGAGAAGGTTCTTTATTGAGACAGTAGGAAGGCTGAGAGGGAGACAGAGTAGAGGAGACACAGGAGAGAAGGTTCTTTATTGAGACAGTAGGAAGGCTGAGAGGGAGACAGAGTAGGGGAGACACAGGAGAGAAGGTTCTTTATTGAGACAGTAGGAAGGCTGAGAGGGAGACAGAGTAGAGGAGACACAGGAGAGAAGGTTCTTTATTGAGACAGTAGGAAGGCTGAGAGGGAGACAGAGTAGAGGAAACACAGGAGAGAAGGTTCTTTATTAAGACAGTAGGAAGGCTGAGAGGGAGACAGAGTAGAGGAGACACAGGAGAGAAGGTTCTTTATTGAGACAGTAGGAAGGCTGAGAGGGAGACAGAGTAGGGGAGACACAGGAGAGAAGGTTCTTTATTGAGACAGTAGGAAGGCTGAGAGGGAGACAGAGTAGGGGAGACACAGGAGAGAATGTTCTTTATTGAGACAGTAGGAAGGCTGAGAGGGAGACAGAGTAGAGGAGACACAGGAGAGAAGGTTCTTTATTGAGACAGTAGGAAGGCTGAGAGGGAGACACAGGAGAGAAGGTTCTTTATTGAGACAGTAGGAAGGCTGAGAGGGAGACAGAGTAGAGGAGACACAGGAGAGAAGGGTATTTATTGAGACAGTAGGAAGGCTGAGAGGGAGACAGAGTAGAGGAGACACAGGAGTGAAGGTTCTTTTTTGAGACAGTAGAAAGGCTGAGAGGGAGACAGAGTAGGGGAGACACAGGAGAGAAGGTTCTTTATTGAGACAGTAGGAAGGCTGAGAGGGAGACAGAGTAGAGGAGACACAGGAGAGAAGGTTCTTTATTGAGACAGTAGGAAGGCTGAGAGGGAGACAGAGTAGGGGAGACACAGGAGAGAAGGTTCTTTATTGAGACAGTAGGAAGGCTGAGAGGGAGACAGAGTAGAGGAGACACAGGAGAGAAGGTTCTTTATTGAGACAGTAGGAAGGCTGAGAGGGAGACAGAGTAGAGGAAACACAGGAGAGAAGGTTCTTTATTAAGACAGTAGGAAGGCTGAGAGGGAGACAGAGTAGAGGAGACACAGGAGAGAAGGTTCTTTATTGAGACAGTAGGAAGGCTGAGAGGGAGACAGAGTAGGGGAGACACAGGAGAGAAGGTTCTTTATTGAGACAGTAGGAAGGCTGAGAGGGAGACAGAGTAGAGGAGACACAGGAGAGAAGGTTCTTTATTGAGACAGTAGGAAGGCTGAGAGGGAGACAGAGTAGAGGAGACACAGGAGAGAAGGTTATTTATTAAGACAGGTAGCGACTGCTACCAGACATTGACCTGGGACTTATAGGAACCCAAGGGGGACAAAGTAGACTACCCTGGTACTTTGATTAATGTATACTCAGTAGATAGTAAATTATTATAACACTACCTCTTGCATACTGCACCTCATGTGACACTGTGAATAATGTGAATATTCCTCAGCTAGTCAGATAGTAAATTATATTGACCATATTGATCAAATTGTTTACACTGCCTGTGTTGTCTTTTACTACCTGTATACTGTGTTGTTTTACTACCTGTACCCCTCCCCCCCTCCCCCCCATGCTGCTATGATGCCTGAATTTCCCCAAGGGGATCAATAAAGGAATATCTTATCTCTTATCTTATCTTATTGAGACAGTAGGAAGGCTGAGAGGGAGACAGAGTAGGGGAGACACAGGAGAGAGGGTTCTTTATTGAGACAGTAGGAAGGCTGAGAGGGAGACAGAGTAGAGGAGACACAGGAGAGAAGGTTCTTTATTGAGACAGTAGGAAGGCTGAGAGGGAGACAGAGTAGAGGAGACACAGGAGAGAAGGTTCTTTATTGAGACAGTAGGAAGGCTGAGAGGGAGACAGAGTAGAGGAGACACAGGAGAAAAGGTTCTTTATTGAGTGAATTCCTCAAAATAAGCCCTGCACAACCGTCCACAGTAATGATACCATAGCTGGTCAAATCTGCAATATGTGTGTCTAGACCCGCCCTGAGTCTAAATAGGATTCATATCCCCCCTCTCTCTCTCTCTCTCTCTCTCTCTCTCTCTCTCTCTCTCTCTCTCTCTCTCTCTCTCTCTCTCTCTCTCTCTCTCTCTCTCTCTCTCTCTCCCTCTTGCTCTCTCCCTCTCTCCCCCTCTTCACTCACCTCTCTCTCTCTCTCTCTCTCTCTCTCTCTCTCTCTCTCTCTCTCTCTCTCTCTATATGGGTAACGCATGTATTCCCGGTAACCTGCCCCATTTCTAAGCCATATAACCCAGGACGTTATACAAACAACATTAAAATCTTTTCTCATGTCAAGAATGATTGTTATAGATGCCAAAAAAAAAAAAAACATCATGTAATGAGGGATGGCGGACCTCTAAAGTTGACCTAAGTTACCGGGAATACCAATTCACTATCTCCTCCAATTTAAGAGAGAATTAAAATGTTTTTGTTGTTTTGTAGGGATATCATCATCATGTAACATAATACCATAGTTCTCTCCGAGTTATCTCAAGAGAATTCAAATGTAGCTGAATCTGAAGGAAAAATACGGGTAGAGGGATATGAGTCAACATAGTTCATGGCCTTCAATTGATGACAAACAAAAAAGGCTTAATTTTCATGGCAGATGCATGATATGTTTTGGGCATGATCTTGGCACCCCAATGAACAACCAAAATGAGTTTCGTCTTTTGTGGCCAATTATTTTAGGAGATAATTACGTTTCACATATTGATCCCAGGTTACCGCGAATACCTATCCTCACAATTCCAGATAAACACTTAAATCTCCTATTTTACTAAAGATTGGTGAGATTTTATTTTTGGAAATCATAACAGCAATAATAAGGGTTATGTGTAAACCAGAATTACTAGAATGTGTTGTGTTTTGTCTGTTAAAATGAGCAAAAACAAGGAAAGGGTATTCCCAGTAACTTAACAAACAAGTGCAAAAAATACAGTTCTAGAACAAGTATTTTAATTTTTTCTATATTCAAGAAAGTGGAAAGGAACCCAACATTTTCAATTGTCTGCACACAATCGTTGTTTTGTTATTCCAAGATGGCATTTGAACTGAATTTTGGAAAAAACAGGTATTCCTGGTCACCATGCCCCTAGTCAGTCTACACCAACCTGCCCCTAGTCAGTCTACACCAACCTGCCCCTAGTCAGTCTACACCACCACCATGCCCCTAGTCAGTCTACACCACCACCATGCCCCTAGTCAGTCTACACCACCACCATGCCCCTAGTCAGTCTACACCACCATGCCCCTAGTCAGTCTACACCACCACCATGCCCCTAGTCAGTCTACACCACCACCATGCCCCTAGTCAGTCTACACCACCACCATGCCCCTAGTCAGTCTACACCAACCTGCCCCTAGTCAGTCTACACCACCACCATGCCCCTAGTCAGTCTATACCAACCTGCCCCTAGTCAGTCTACACCACCACCATGCCCCATGTCAGTCTACACCACCACCATGCCCCTAGTCAGTCTACACCACCATGCCCCTAGTCAGTCTACACCACCACCATGCCCCTAGTCAGTCTACACCACCATGCCCCTAGTCAGTCTACACCACCACCATGCCCCTAATCAGTCTACACCACCATGCCCCTAGTCAGTCTACACCACCACCATGCCCCTAGTCAGTCTACACCACCATGCCCCTAGTCAGTCTACACCACCACCATGCCCCTAGTCAGTCTACACCACCACCATGCCCCTAGTCAGTCTACACCACCATGCCCCTAGTCAGTCTACACCAACCTGCCCCTAGTCAGTCTACACCACCACCATGCCCCTAGTCAGTCTACACCACCACCATGCCCCTAGTTAGTCTACACCACCATGCCCCTAGTCAGTCTACACCAACCTGCCCCTAGTCAGTCTACACCACCATGCCCCTAGTCAGTCTACACCACCGTGCCCCTAGTCAGTCTACACCACCACCATGCCCCTAGTCTGTCTACACCACCATGCCCCTAGTCAGTATACACCACCATGCCCCTAGTCAGTCTACACCAACCTGCCCCTAGTCAGTCTACACCACCACCATGCCCCTAGTCAGTCTACACCACCACCATTCCCCTAGTCAGTCTACACCACCACCATGCCCCTAGTCAGTCTACACCACCACCATGCCCCTAGTCAGTCTACACCACCACCATGCTCCTAGTCAGTCTACACCACCATGCCACCATTCTATTATATATGCTAGCCTACCCCTGATAATATTAATACATTTAATTAATGTGTTAGCTTGTAGCTAACGGCCTGGGCCTCCATGTTGTGTTGTTAGCTTGTAGCTAACGGCCTGGGCCTCCATGATGTGTTGTTAGCTTGTAGCTTGTAGCTAACGGCCTGGGCCTCCATGATGTGTTAGCTTCAATTAATTAATTACCGGAATACATATAAGTTACCGTGAATACCTATATGGTAATAGTATTCCTGGTAACCTCTCCTTTTCACAAGTCACCGGAATACATATCAATATCTAAAGTTACCGTGAATACCTATCAGGTTACGGGAATACCTATTTAGGTAACCAAGAATACCTAGGCATGGTATTCCTGGTACCTAAAGGTATTCTCGGTTACCTATAGGTTACGGGAATACCTTTCTCCAGTTACCGGGAATGCTTTACAGATACCTCTCTCTCTCTCTCTCTCTCTCTCTCTCTCTGAGGCTGAGAGGGAGACAGAGTAGAGGAAACACAGGAGAGAAGGTTCTTTATTGAGACAGTAGGAAGGCTGAGAGGGAGACAGAGTAGGGGAGACACAGGAGAGAAGGTTCTTTATTGAGACAGTAGGAAGGCTGAGAGGGAGACAGAGTAGAGGAGACACAGGAGAGAAGGTTCTTTATTGAGACAGTAGGAAGGCTGAGAGGGAGACACAGGAGAGAAGGTTCTTTATTGAGACAGTAGGAAGGCTGAGAGGGAGACAGAGTAGAGGAGACACAGGAGAGAAGGGTCTTTATTGAGACAGTAGGAAGGCTGAGAGGGAGACAGAGTAGAGGAGACACAGGAGTGAAGGTTCTTTATTGAGACAGTAGAAAGGCTGAGAGGGAGACAGAGTAGGGGAGACACAGGAGAGAAGGTTCTTTATTGAGACAGTAGGAAGGCTGAGAGGGAGACAGAGTAGAGGAGACACAGGAGAGAAGGTTCTTTATTGAGACAGTAGGAAGGCTGAGAGGGAGACAGAGTAGGGGAGACACAGGAGAGAAGGTTCTTTATTGAGACAGTAGGAAGGCTGAGAGGGAGACAGAGTAGAGGAGACACAGGAGAGAAGGTTCTTTATTGAGACAGTAGGAAGGCTGAGAGGGAGACAGAGTAGGGGAGACACAGGAGAGAAGGTTCTTTATTGAGACAGTAGGAAGGCTGAGAGGGAGACAGAGTAGAGGAGACACAGGAGAGAAGGTTCTTTATTGAGACAGTAGGAAGGCTGAGAGGGAGACACAGGAGAGAAGGTTCTTTATTGAGACAGTAGGAAGGCTGAGAGGGAGACAGAGTAGAGGAAACACAGGAGAGAAGGTTCTTTATTAAGACAGTAGGAAGGCTGAGAG
Organism: Notolepis coatsorum; assembly: GCF_963971535.1. Lineage (NCBI taxonomy): Eukaryota > Metazoa > Chordata > Actinopteri > Aulopiformes > Paralepididae > Notolepis > Notolepis coatsorum. The sequence goes on from NC_140167.1 coordinate 84,958,444, forward strand.
GGAGACAGAGTAGAGGATACACAGGAGAGAAGGTTCTTTATTGAGACAGTTGGAAGGCTGAGAGGGAGACAGAGTAGGGGAGACACAGGAGAGAAGGTTCTTTATTGAGACAGTAGGAAGGCTGAGAGGGAGACAGAGTAGAGGAGACACAGGAGAGAAGGTTCTTTATTGAGACAGTAGGAAGGCTGAGAGGGAGACAGAGTAGATGAGACACAGGAGAGAAGGTTATTTATTGAGACAGTAGGAAGGCTGAGAGGGAGACAGAGTAGGGGAGACACAGGAGAGAAGGTTCTTTATTGAGACAGTAGGAAGGCTGAGAGGGAGACAGAGTAGAGGAGACACAGGAGAGAAGGTTCTTTATTGAGACAGTAGGAAGGCTGAGAGGGAGACAGAGTAGAGGAGACACAGGAGAGAAGGTTATTTATTGAGACAGTAGGAAGGCTGAGAGGGAGACAGAGTAGGGGAGACACAGGAGAGAGGGTTCTTTATTGAGACAGTAGGAAGGCTGAGAGGGAGACAGAGTAGAGGAGACACAGGAGAGAAGGTTCTTTATTGAGACAGTAGGAAGGCTGAGAGGGAGACAGAGTAGAGGAGACACAGGAGAGAAGGTTCTTTATTGAGACAGTAGGAAGGCTGAGAGGGAGACAGAGTAGAGGAGACACAGGAGAAAAGGTTCTTTATTGAGTGAATTCCTCAAAATAAGCCCTGCACAACCGTCCACAGTAATGATACCATAGCTGGTCAAATCTGCAATATGTGTGTCTAGACCCGCCCTGAGTCTGATCTGATATCATGAATCTCTAAATAGGATTCATATCCCCCCTCTCTCTCTCTCTCTCTCTCTCTCTCTCTCTCTCTCTCTCTCTCTCTCTCTCTCTCTCTCTCTCTCTCTCTCTCTCTCTCTCTCCCTCTTGCTCTCTCCCTCTCTCCCCCTCTTCACTCACCTCTCTCTCTCTCTCTCTCTCTCTCTCTCTCTCTCTCTCTCTCTCTCTCTCTCTCTCTCTATATGGGTAACGCATGTATTCCCGGTAACCTGCCCCATTTCTAAGCCATATAACCCAGGACGTTATACAAACAACATTAAAATCTTTTCTCATGTCAAGAATGATTGTTATAGATGCCAAAAAAAAAAAAAAAACATCATGTAATGAGGGATGGCGGACCTCTAAAGTTGACCTAAGTTACCGGGAATACCAATTCACTATCTCCTCCAATTTAAGAGAGAATTAAAATGTTTTTGTTGTTTTGTAGGGATATCATCATCATGTAACATAATACCATAGTTCTCTCCGAGTTATCTCAAGAGAATTCAAATGTAGCTGAATCTGAAGGAAAAATACGGGTAGAGGGATATGAGTCAACATAGTTCATGGCCTTCAATTGATGACAAACAAAAAAGGCTTAATTTTCATGGCAGATGCATGATATGTTTTGGGCATGATCTTGGCACCCCAATGAACAACCAAAATGAGTTTCGTCTTTTGTGGCCAATTATTTTAGGAGATAATTACTTTTCACATATTGATCCCAGGTTACCGCGAATACCTATCCTCACAATTCCAGATAAACACTTAAATCTCCTATTTTACTAAAGATTGGTGAGATTTTATTTTTGGAAATCATAACAGCAATAATAAGGGTTATGTGTAAACCAGAATTACTAGAATGTGTTGTGTTTTGTCTGTTAAAATGAGCAAAAACAAGGAAAGGGTATTCCCAGTAACTTAACAAACAAGTGCAAAAAATACAGTTCTAGAACAAGTATTTTAATTTTTTCTATATTCAAGAAAGTGGAAAGGAACCCAACATTTTCAATTGTCTGCACACAATCGTTGTTTTGTTATTCCAAGATGGCATTTGAACTGAATTTTGGAAAAAACAGGTATTCCTGGTCACCATGCCCCTAGTCAGTCTACACCAACCTGCCCCTAGTCAGTCTACACCAACCTGCCCCTAGTCAGTCTACACCACCACCATGCCCCTAGTCAGTCTACACCACCACCATGCCCCATGTCAGTCTACACCACCACCATGCCCCTAGTCAGTCTACACCACCATGCCCCTAGTCAGTCTACACCACCACCATGCCCCTAGTCAGTCTACACCACCATGCCCCTAGTCAGTCTACACCACCACCATGCCCCTAATCAGTCTACACCACCATGCCCCTAGTCAGTCTACACCACCACCATGCCCCTAGTCAGTCTACACCACCATGCCCCTAGTCAGTCTACACCACCACCATGCCCCTAGTCAGTCTACACCACCACCATGCCCCTAGTCAGTCTACACCACCATGCCCCTAGTCAGTCTACACCAACCTGCCCCTAGTCAGTCTACACCACCACCATGCCCCTAGTCAGTCTACACCACCACCATGCCCCTAGTTAGTCTACACCACCATGCCCCTAGTCAGTCTACACCAACCTGCCCCTAGTCAGTCTACACCACCATGCCCCTAGTCAGTCTACACCACCGTGCCCCTAGTCAGTCTACACCACCACCATGCCCCTAGTCTGTCTACACCACCATGCCCCTAGTCAGTATACACCACCATGCCCCTAGTCAGTCTACACCAACCTGCCCCTAGTCAGTCTACACCACCACCATGCCCCTAGTCAGTCTACACCACCACCATTCCCCTAGTCAGTCTACACCACCACCATGCCCCTAGTCAGTCTACACCACCACCATGCCCCTAGTCAGTCTACACCACCACCATGCTCCTAGTCAGTCTACACCACCATGCCACCATTCTATTATATATGCTAGCCTACCCCTGATAATATTAATACATTTAATTAATGTGTTAGCTTGTAGCTAACGGCCTGGGCCTCCATGTTGTGTTGTTAGCTTGTAGCTAACGGCCTGGGCCTCCATGATGTGTTAGCTTCAATTAATTAATTACCGGAATACATATAAGTTACCGTGAATACCTATATGGTAATAGTATTCCTGGTAACCTCTCCTTTTCACAAGTCACCGGAATACATATCAATATCTAAAGTTACCGTGAATACCTATCAGGTTACGGGAATACCTATTTAGGTAACCAAGAATACCTAGGCATGGTATTCCTGGTACCTAAAGGTATTCTCGGTTACCTATAGGTTACGGGAATACCTTTCTCCAGTTACCGGGAATGCTTTACAGATACCTCTCTCTCTCTCTCTCTCTCTCTCTCTCTCTCTGAGGCTGAGAGGGAGACAGAGTAGAGGAAACACAGGAGAGAAGGTTCTTTATTGAGACAGTAGGAAGGCTGAGAGGGAGACAGAGTAGGGGAGACACAGGAGAGAAGGTTCTTTATTGAGACAGTAGGAAGGCTGAGAGGGAGACAGAGTAGAGGAGACACAGGAGAGAAGGTTCTTTATTGAGACAGTAGGAAGGCTGAGAGGGAGACACAGGAGAGAAGGTTCTTTATTGAGACAGTAGGAAGGCTGAGAGGGAGACAGAGTAGAGGAGACACAGGAGAGAAGGGTCTTTATTGAGACAGTAGGAAGGCTGAGAGGGAGACAGAGTAGAGGAGACACAGGAGTGAAGGTTCTTTATTGAGACAGTAGAAAGGCTGAGAGGGAGACAGAGTAGGGGAGACACAGGAGAGAAGGTTCTTTATTGAGACAGTAGGAAGGCTGAGAGGGAGACAGAGTAGAGGAGACACAGGAGAGAAGGTTCTTTATTGAGACAGTAGGAAGGCTGAGAGGGAGACAGAGTAGGGGAGACACAGGAGAGAAGGTTCTTTATTGAGACAGTAGGAAGGCTGAGAGGGAGACAGAGTAGAGGAGACACAGGAGAGAAGGTTCTTTATTGAGACAGTAGGAAGGCTGAGAGGGAGACAGAGTAGGGGAGACACAGGAGAGAAGGTTCTTTATTGAGACAGTAGGAAGGCTGAGAGGGAGACAGAGTAGAGGAGACACAGGAGAGAAGGTTCTTTATTGAGACAGTAGGAAGGCTGAGAGGGAGACACAGGAGAGAAGGTTCTTTATTGAGACAGTAGGAAGGCTGAGAGGGAGACAGAGTAGAGGAAACACAGGAGAGAAGGTTCTTTATTAAGACAGTAGGAAGGCTGAGAGGGAGACAGAGTAGAGGATACACAGGAGAGAAGGTTCTTTATTGAGACAGTTGGAAGGCTGAGAGGGAGACAGAGTAGGGGAGACACAGGAGAGAAGGTTCTTTATTGAGACAGTAGGAAGGCTGAGAGGGAGACAGAGTAGAGGAGACACAGGAGAGAAGGTTCTTTATTGAGACAGTAGGAAGGCTGAGAGGGAGACAGAGTAGATGAGACACAGGAGAGAAGGTTATTTATTGAGACAGTAGGAAGGCTGAGAGGGAGACAGAGTAGGGGAGACACAGGAGAGAAGGTTCTTTATTGAGACAGTAGGAAGGCTGAGAGGGAGACAGAGTAGAGGAGACACAGGAGAAAGGTTCTTTATTGAGACAGTAGTGAAGGTCTGAGAGGGAGACAGAGTAGAGGAGACACAGGAAAAGGTTCTTTATTGAGTGAATTCCTCAAAATAAGCCCTGCACAACCGTCCACAGTAATGATACCATAGCTGGTCAAATCTGCAATATGTGTGTCTAGACCCGCCCTGAGTCTGATCTGATATCATGAATCTCTAAATAGGATTCATATCCCCCCTCTCTCTCTCTCTCCTCTCTCTCTCTCTCTCTCTCTCTCCTCTCTCTCTCTCTTCTCCTCTCTCTCTCTCTCTCTCTCTCTCTCTCTCTCTCTCTCTCTCTCTCTCTCTCTCTCTCTCTCTCTCTCTCTCTCTCCCTCTTGCTCTCTCCCTCTTGCTCTCTCCCCCTCTTCACTCACCTCTCTCTCTCTCTCTCTCTCTCTCTCTCTCTCTCTCTGAGGCTGAGAGGGAGACAGAGTAGAGGAAACACAGGAGAGAAGGTTCTTTATTGAGACAGTAGGAAGGCTGAGAGGGAGACAGAGTAGGGGGAGACACAGGAGAGAAGGTTCTTTATTGAGACAGTAGGAAGGCTGAGAGGGAGACAGAGTAGAGGAGACACAGGAGAGGAAGGTTCTTTATTGAGACAGTAGGAAAGGCTGAGAGGGAGACACAGGGAGAGAAGGTTCTTTATTGAGACAGTAGGAAGGCTGAGAGGGAGACAGAGTAGAGGAGACACAGGAGTGAAGGTTCTTTATTGAGACAGTAGAAAGGCTGAGGAGGGAGACAGAGTAGGGGAGACACAGGAGAGAAGGTTCTTTATTGAGACAGTAGGAAGGCTGAGAGGGAGACAGAGTAGAGGAGACACAGGAGAGAAGGTTCTTTATTGAGACAGTAGGAAGGCTGAGAGGGAGACAGAGTAGAGGAAACACAGGAGAGAAGGTTCTTTATTAAGACAGTAGGAAGGCTGAGAGGGAGACAGAGTAGAGGAGACACAGGAGAGAAGGTTCTTTATTGAGACAGTAGGAAGGCTGAGAAGGAGACAGAGTAGGGGAGACACAAGAGAGAAGGTTCTTTATTGAGACAGTAGGAAGGCTGAGAGGGAGACAGAGTAGAGGAGACACAGGAGAGAAGGTTCTTTATTGAGACAGTAGGAAGGCTGAGAGGGAGACAGAGTAGAGGAGACACAGGAGAGAAGGTTATTTATTGAGACAGTAGGAAGGCTGAGAGGGAGACAGAGTAGGGGAGACACAGGAGAGAAGGTTCTTTATTGAGACAGTAGGAAGGCTGAGAGGGAGACAGAGTAGAGGAGACACAGGAGAGAAGGTTCTTTATTGAGACAGTAGGAAGGCTGAGAGGGGAGACAGAGTAGAGGAGACACAGGAGAAAAGGTTCTTTATTGAGTGAATTCCTCAAATAAGCCCTGCACAACCGTCCACAGTAATGATACCATAGCTGGTCAAATCTGCAATATGTGTGTCTAGACCCGCCCTGAGTCTGATCTG
>NC_140167.1:84964539-85044539 GCF_963971535.1 Notolepis coatsorum
TCAAAATTGCGAGGGTGACCCCTCTGCACAAAAAGGGCAGCAAATTAGACCCAGGCAACTACCGCCCTGTTTCTATTCTCACCTCCATCTCGAAAGTCATGGAAAAAATAGTCTACGAACAGGTCGAAAAGTACCTAGCGGAAAAAAATCTAATCTACGAATTCCAATCTGGCTTCAGAACATCCCACTCCACTGACACATGCCTTCTCTATTTGAATGACCACATCAAACAAGAGGTGGACGCAGGCAAATACTGCGGCATGGTCATGCTGGACCTACAAAAGGCCTTTGACACGGTCAATCACTCCATTCTGATTGACAAGCTAAAAGCAATTGGTTTTGATAGTCTATCAGTGAGCTGGATGCAATCCTACCTTGAGGGGAGGGAACAGATGGTGGAGGTAAACGGTACCCTATCCCCCCCCCTCACAGTGAGCTGTGGTGTTCCACAAGGAAGCATACTAGGACCGCTACTGTTCCTAATTTATGCAAATGACATGTCGTCAGCTTGTGACTGCAACTTGTTCCTGTTTGCGGACGACTCAGCCCTGCTGGTCTCTGACAAGAACAAGTTACAGGTTGAAAAAACCCTCAGCTCGGAACTAGGCAGAATCTGCATATGGCTCGCTGATAACAAACTATCATTACACATGGGCAAAACAGAGTCCATTCTTTTCGGTTCAAATAACAAACTCAGCAAGACCGACGGCTTCTCAGTTACAGTGGGTGACAATATTGTCACAAGGAAAGATGAAATTACCTACCTGGGTTCCATCCTAGAGGCTAATCTCTCCTGTGACAAAATGGCATCCAATGTAATAAAAAAAGTCAACCAACGAACTCGATTCTTGTACCGGATCTCCTCTCTGGTAAACAAGAACACCCTGAAGACTCTGGCAGGAGCACTCATTCAGGGGTACTACGACTATGCTTGCACCTCATGGTACCAAAGCACCTCAAAGGCGCTAAAAACAAAATTACAAACATCTCAAAACAAACTGGTCAGACTACTGCTTGACCTTACTCCTAGAACCCACCTCACCCCTGCCCACTTTGACAACCTAGGATGGCTTAGAGTAGACGACAGAGTACAACAACTTGCAATGGGCCTGGTCTACAAGATACACTACACGACCAAGGTACCCATGTACATGTCAAAATACTTCCCAAAGGTCAGTGAATACCACGATCACAACACCAGAGGGAGCTCCACAAATCATGTTAAACCCAGATTCGGCTCAAATAAGGGACTAAACACGTTTCGCAATTATGCCACATCAATGTGGAACGCCCTACCCAAAGCTGTAAAGGAATGTGGATCACTACCCACTTTCAAAACCTCTCTCAAGGGACACCTACGGGAGACTGCAATTCAACACTGGCCCCTGTAAATATCCTAACCCAACCCCCTCCAATGTACAGTCATTTACCTAGTATGGTTTTGTCAATAGTTCAATGTACAATTGTGTTTGTTTGTACAGTGTCTCCTCCCCCCCCCCTCAATGTACAGTGTTACTTGTTTATACAGTGTGCCCCCCCCCCCCCCAACCACCTCCAATGTAAATTACCCAGTATGGTTGTCAATATCCCAATGTACCCAACCCCCCCCACCCAACCTCCTCCAATGTACAGTTTCTACGTCAAATGTATATACTCCCTTTTCTTGACTCCTTCTGTATCACAAACAGTACTGTATTTGCAAATCTGGTATGTCATAAATGTATAGATGTAGCAGTACTGACTATCTGTATGTCATGTATGTCATATATGTCTATATGAATTGAAAATGGGGGACCCTGATGGAAACAAGACAAACGTCTTTCTCAGGTCTGCATCCCCTTAACAATTGTATGTATTGAGCCGTACTGTATTGTACCCATTCTGCAATCTGTTAAATAAAGTTTTCATTCATTCATTCATTCATGGATGGATGGATGGATGGATGGATGGATGGATGGATGGATGGATGGATGGATGGATGGATGGATGGATGGATGGATGGATGGATGGATGGATGGATGAAAGGATAAATGGGTGGATGGATGTCTATTATGTCTCTCTCTGTCTGTCTCTCTTTCTATATGTATCTGTCTGTCTCTCTATCTGTCTCTCTATCTGTCTCTTTATCTGTCTATCTGTCTCTTTCTCTATATGTCTCTCTATCTGTCTCTCTGACTGTCTCTCTCTATATGTGTCTCTATCTGTCTCTCTGACTGTCTCTCTCTATATGTGTCTCTATCTGTCTCTCTGACTGTCTCTTTGTCTGTCTCTCTATATGTCTCTCTGTCGGTCTCTCTCTCTATATGTCTCTCTGTCGGTCTCTCTGACTGTCTCTCTGTCTCTCTCTCTCTCTATATGTGTCTCTATCTGTCTCTCTGTCTGTCTGTCTCTCTGTCGGTCTCTCTCTCTATATGTGTCTCTATCTGTCTCTCTATATGTCTCTCTGTCGGTCTCTATGACTGTCTCTCTGTCTCTCTCTCTCTCTCTCTCTCTCTCTCTATATGTGTCTCTATCTCTCTCTCTATCTGTCTCTCTGACGGTCTCTCTGACGGTCTCTCTCTATATGTGTCTCTATCTGTCTCTCTATCTGTCTCTCTGACTGTCTCTCTGACGGTCTCTCTCTATATGTGTCTCTATCTGTCGGTCTCTCTCTCTATCTGTCTCTCTGATGGTCTCTCTGTCTGTCCCTCCCAGAGATCTTCAGAGGATCGGGGTGTCCCTGGCTGGACATCAGAAGAAAATCCTTACAAGTGTCCAGTCTTTCAGAAGACATGATGACCACGATGACCAGTCTCCTACAGATTCAGTCTAACCTGAAGGGGGCGCTATGACCACCACAAAGACCAGTATAGCTCTCAGTGACCAGTTCCCCTCTATTAAATAATAGTGTCCCTCTAGTTGATGAGAGGAGAGTTTACAATCTACAAGAAACCATTTAATTAATTTACACTTTCTAACTTTAACCACTGTCCTTTAGTTTTGATTTGGATAAAAAAAACTGCTAAAGCCGAATCGCATTTAAAGCTATAATCGTTATTGTCTGACCACTAGAGGGCAGTATGGAGCCAGTACACAGTCTTGAAAAATACCCTCAGAAAATAAGGATTGCAGCTTTAAAGCCAACACGAAGACAGTACAGGTTGTACACTGTATCGCTACACAGCAACATGGCTTTTCTTGGGGAGAGGGGACTCGATTTAGAGTCTGAACCATCCCTACGCTGAGCCGAGCCTAGCCCAGCTCAGACATGGACTCCAACCTTTACACTCAGTCACATACGGGTCAGTATCCTATTAGTAACCATGGTGATCACTGTGAAGACTCTACCTAAACACAGCTTCCCCAATGGCGCAATGGAAGACCTTGACCAATCCCTGTGTCTACCTTTAGGGGGTGCTATAGTTGATATTAAACCAGTATCAAGTCTATAAGAAACCTTATTGACCGCTCGTACCACTCGTCTACTGAGTACTGACCGTTGAAACCACCAGTCTCTCTCTCTCTCTCTGTCTGTCCATAGCTTGGTTTCACTTTTAAGCCTGTCTTCCTGTCCCCAGCTGTCTGGTGTCTCACTGTCCCCAGCTGTCTGGTGTCTCCCTGTCCCCAGCTGTCTGGTGTCTCCCTGTCCCCAGCTGTCTGGTGTCTCCCTGTCCCCAGCTGTCTGGTGTCTCCCTGTCCCCAGCTGTCTGGTGTCTCCCTGTCCCCATCTGTCTGGTGTCTTCCTGTCCCCAGCTGTCTGGTGTCTCCCTGTCCCCAGCTGTCTGGTGTCTCCCTGTCCCCAGCTGTCTGGTGTCTCCCTGTCCCCAGCTGTCTGGTGTCTCCCTGTCCCCAGCTGTCTGGTGTCTCCCTGTCCCCAGCTGTCTGGTGTCTCCCTGTCCCCAGCTGTCTGGTGTCTCCCTGTCCCCAGCTGTCTGGAACAGGACCTTCCCAGCCAGTTGCCTGCCTAGTTCACAGTCTCAAACAGGACCTTCCCAGCCAGTTGCCTGCCTAGCTCACAGTCTCAAACAGGACGCCCACTCCGACAAGGTTAATTGACCTGACGTGACGTGCAGTGAGTGAAAGAAAACCGATCCGCAATTGTCACCATTCAGGGGGACGGGGGGGACGGGGACGTTCAAGATTTGAAAAAGTTCGAAGTGCCCCTGCTTTTTTGTCCTAATCACAAGCTGCAAGTTCTGAATCCACATTTGTGGAACTCTGGACAGACAGATGAAAAGAGTTTTAAAAAAAGATTTTGTCTGAATGTCTTTGTCTTCACATTGAAGAGCTTAATGTACATAGAACATCTGGGAAATGGATTTTCTCACTTCCGTTTTCTTTTTGCCAAAAGCACAAAAGTATTTGAGTGTTTGAAAGGGTTTTGTTTCTGAAAGGTATATTATCTCCATCTTGTAACTGTGGTGTTTCAGTAATACTGATGATTAGTTTCCCTAAAATGTTAAATAATTTCTTAAAATCGATAATAATGTCAATCATATTTCATAATGAGTGTTTTTCTTGTTTATTGGGCGGTGTTGTTTACATAACTTCCTAGTAATGTAAGATCAAGATGGGACCTGACCGTCTGACCTCAAGGTCATGTAACTTAGTGGACTAAGCACGTGCCTACCACCGCAGAGACTCTGGGATGGAATCCAGCTGTCAGCGGTACCTCCGGCTTGGTCAGTCATCCCTACTAACACAATTGGCAGTGTTAGCGGGTGGGAAGCCGGTGGGGTGTGTGTCCTGGTCGTTGTAAACTGCGACTCCTACTGGTCGGTCCTACACAGGCGGGACATGTTAACTCCACACAGAAAGACATAAACACAGGGGGGACATGTTAACTCCACACATAAAGACATAAACACAGGGGGGACATGTTAACTCCACACAGAAAGACATAAACACAGGGAGGACATGTTAACTCCACACATAAAGACATAAACACAGGGGGGACATGTAAACTCCACACATAAAGACATACTGTAAACACAGGGGGGACATGTTAACTCCACACAGAAAGACATAAACACAGGGGGGGCATGTTAACTCCACACATAAAGACATAAACACAGGGAGGACATGTTAACTCCACACATACATGTAAAGACAAACACATGGGGGGACATGTTAACTCCACACATAAAGACATAAACACAGGGAGGACATGTTAACTCCACACAGAAAGACATAAACACAGGGGGGACATGTTAACTCCACACATAAAGACATAAACACAGGGGGGACATGTAAACTCCACACATAAAGACATAAACACAGGGGGACATGTAAACTCCACACAGAAAGACATAAACACAGGGGGGACATGTAAACTCCACACATAAAGACATAAACACAGGGGGACATGTTAACTCCACACAGAAAGACATAAACACAGGGGGGACATGTTAACTCCACACATAAAGACATAAACACAGGGAGGACATGTAAACTTCACACATAAAGACATAAACACAGGGAGGACATGTTAACTCCACACATAAAGACATAAACACAGGCGGGACATGTTAACTCCACACATAAAGACATAAACACAGGGAGGACATGTTAACTCCACACATAAAGACATAAACACAGGGAGGACATGTTAACTCCACACATAAAGACATAAACACAGGGGGGACATGTAAACTTCACACATAAAGACATAAACACAGGGGGGACATGTAAACTCCACACAGAAAGACATAAACACAGGGGGGACATGTAAACTCCACACAGAAAGACATAAACACAGGGGGGACATGTAAACTCCACACATAAAGACATAAACACAGGGGGGACATGTTAACTCCACACAGAAAGACATAAACACAGGGGGGACATGTTAACTCCACACATAAAGACATAAACACACGGGGGACATGTAAACTCCACACATAAAGACATAAACACAGGGAGGACATGTTAACTCCACACATAAAGACATAAACACAGGGGGGACATGTAAACTTCACACATAAAGACATAAACACAGGGGGGACATGTAAACTCCACACATAAAGACATAAACACAGGGGGGACATGTTAACTCCACACATAAAGACATAAACACACGGGGGACATGTAAACTCCACACATAAAGACATAAACACACGGGGGACATGTAAACTCCACACAGAAAGACATAAACACAGGGGGGACATGTTAACTCCACACAGAAAGACGCCTGCAAAATGTTACATTAATTACATGAATAGTTTATCACATTAGTAGGAAGTTATAACGTTAATGGTTTATTACATTAGTAATACAGTTGTAAAATGGTGGATATGTCCTTTTGGAAAGAACTCTTGTGTGGTTCCTGTGCTTGTAATCCTCTAACACGCATGGTGGTTGGCAGTTGTGAACAAGGTTAGGTGTGTTTTGTACCATATTTCCACACACTGTGACACATCCCTGCTTGTAACATAAAGGTTATGTATTCACAGAGAGAACTGGGCTCATAGTAACTGAATCCAGATTGCCAACTTTATTATTAGTATTATTATTATTTGTAATAACTATTATTTAAAAAAATGTCAAATGTAATTTATTTTGTAAACAAGTTGGTTGGTTTTTTCCTTTCTATCTTTTCTCCCATTCCCGGTGGTAGGCGAGTGCTTAGACCTCCTGGTTTGTGTTTTTTATTATTATGTATCAGTGGTTGGTTGTAACAAGAAGCTTATTTGTTCAGAGACAAGGTCCTGAGGTGTTTGGTTCTTTGTTTGGTTTGTTGGTTCGTTTGGTTCTTTGCTTCTAACATGTTTCACCGCCACGTGGGTCTAACACATGGTTCTGTCCTTCACACACTGCCACCCTCCAGAGGAGAAACCAGATCAGTGTTAAACCTGGGGTTCTGTCCTTCACACACTGCCACCCTCCAGAGGAGAAACCAGATCAGTGTTAAACCTGGGGTTCTGTCCTTCACACACTGCCACCCTCCAGAGGAGAAACCAGATCAGTGTTAAACCTGGGGTTCTGTCCTTCACACACTGCCACCCTCCAGAGGAGAAACCAGATCAGTGTTAAACCTGGGGTTCTGTCCTTCACACACTGCCACCCTCCAGAGGAGAAACCAGATCAGTGTTAAACCTGGGGTTCTGTCCTTCACACACTGCCACCCTCCAGAGGAGAAACCAGATCAGTGTTAAACCTGGGGTTCTGTCCTTCACACACTGCCACCCTCCAGAGGAGAAACCAGATCAGTGTTAAACCTGGGGATTTAATAATGAAAGCTCACGCTGGACGTTGCTTGCTAAATATTAGCAGTCCATCCAGAAGAAACGCAGTGATGTTAAAACAATGTGACGACATGTGATGATGGTGTTTTTCAGATGAGGAACATGTGGTGATGGTGTTTTTCAGATGAGGATCATGTGATGATGGTGTTTTTCAGATGAGAAACATGTGATGATGGTGTGAACAGGTGAGGAACATGTGATGATGGTGTTTTTCAGATGAGGAACATGTGATGATGGTGTTTTTCAGATGAGGAACATGTGATGATGGTGTGAACAGATGAGTGATGGTTCCAGATGATTCACAAAGAATGGATTGCGCAGTGGTGATAGCATCCTTAACTGGGCGTGTTTAGCGCGCTGTATCTGCTCCGTCTTTGCGGGCCATTCACTAAGGACATTGCACGGATGAGATACTAGCGCAAACATGCCCATAGGTGTGCAGTTTGCTCCTGATTTGCTCCAGCATAGTTGGCTCGGAGCAGTCTGCACCTGCCAGCACTGTTGGCAGATATCAGGAAGGGGAATAAATAAACCCGAAATGAGGCATAGACATAACAGTATTTTTCACCACTTGTATTTAGTTTACTTTGTAATGTATAGAGCTTGCCTAATTTGTATTTTCATGACACATTGCATCCTTTGTTTTTGTCACTATCTTTCGTCATTGAATCTGTCTGTCATGTCCTATTCCTATTTAATTTTCTACTTATAATTGTACTATATTCTAATGTGCTATATTGAATTGAGTTTATATCCCATTTAATTTGATTCAACCTCTTTATTTACAGTTGTCCAGCCTTGGCCTATATTTGATTTAATGGTTGTATTATATTCTATTGTGCTTAACTTAGTTCATATTTAATTTAATTTGAGTCCACCTCTTTATTGTATTATCTGTCTGTTAATGTCTGTCCGCTAATGTCGCACCGAAAACGACCAAAGCAAATTCGTTGTACTATATGTGAAAACTACTTGGCAATAAAGACCTTTCTGATTCTGATTAATTTCTCCATCACTGCAAATCTGCCCCTCAATTAATATCGCCGCAAGGGGTGGGGGGGGGGGGGGGCATAATCCCACGGGACAATGCATTGGGAACTTGTGTCCCACGACGAGACCTACCCCCGTGAATATTATTGCGCTGATCGGAATACAGGCGCGCGTGTGGGAGCTTGCGCAAAATCACCCATATTTTTCCACGTGGCGCTCTGCACTTGGCTCTCGTCTGCCGGCTCACAATACACTGGTGAACAGCACTTCCCACTAACAAAGAAACCAGATGTTGTCAGTGGCAACATGGCAGTGCCATGGCAAAGTTGAATACAATATTTAAATAATAAATACGATTGCATGGGATCTCTGGGTGGCTGGCTCAATATCATCCTATATATCCGGTTCAATCCAACCCATATCCGGTTGATTTCTGTCTCGCCTAAATCAAAAAGTGATATTCTCATCAGAAATATTTTTTCACAAACACGCCTGGCATTACATGCCGTCGCCTGGTAACGATTACTGCTGCCATGATCACCTGAGACGCTGGCAATGACGCCCCTTTATAGATGCGCTTAGTTACCACCAGATCTCTGAAGACGTTAACAGCATGGCTTTAACTGCTGGGTGCAATTTGCGCCGGCCGTTGTGAATTGGGAGTGTTTTTGGACGAGGCTCATTTTTCATAGAAAGGGGAACATGTTCCGCCCATATTACCTCATTTAAATACACGCAAATAGCACCAGACGCAATGCTGATGGAACGCAGTTACCACCTCATTTCACCCATTGCGCCTCCTCTGTGAATGGCAAACTGTGTTTCAGAGCTATTTGTGCCGGCATAGCATCAGAAAAAGCTGCACAATCCCTTTGTGAATTTGCCCCTGAATGTTGGAGTGTTTGGTAGAAGACAGAGGAAACATTTGTTCTATATATATGTATTGTGACGAAAATGGTGGGGACCAAGACTCGCCACGGTTCAAATACAAACAAATTCAAAAGGTCCACACAAGAGCAATATCAATCAATAAGAATATTTATTGAATTAAGGCAAAAATCCAGTTTGATAAGCAGGAGAATGGTCATCGACAGTCCAATGGTCAAAAACACAAAACAGGCTCGCCGACAGCAAAAGGGATTGTTCAATACTCAGGGTAGTCGTCCGGTCCAGGGTCAGCACACAATCTCAGCCAGTCCAGGGTCCAGTACACAAAGAACACCTACTCGCTTTCTCCTCACCTCTCACTACCTCTCACCGTCCTAACTCTGAATGCACAATCTCTGTCTCTCAATAACACAACTACTTCGCTCAGCTTACTCCTCTCTATCCTAGTGTTAATGTAGTCTGTGGGACTTAATGTGTGCACGTGAGATGTGTGTCAACTAATTATGCGCAGGTGCATTCTATCAGTACTAATCAGCTAGTGTGTGTGTCGGGAGTGTGTGCATGTGAGATGTGTGTGACTAATGCTGCACAGATGTATTCTATCAGTACTAATCAGCTACCTAATTGACTCTACTCCTCCTGTGGCAGAAATATCTCCCATCCTTCACATATCCATGGGAGGGGGGAGGAGATCTGTCACAATATATATATGTATGTGTGTGTGTGTGTGTGTGAGAGAGAGAGAGAGAGTAGTCTGTATGTGTGTGTGTGTGTGTGTGTGTGTGTGTGTGTATGTGTGTGTGTGTGTGTGTGTGTGTGTGTGTGTGTGTGTGTGTGTGTGTGTGTGTGTGTGTGTGTGTGTGTGTGTGTGTGTGTGTGTGTGTGTGTGTGTGTGTGTGTGTGTGTGTGTGTGTGTGTGTGTGTGAGAGCGAGTAGTCTGTATGTGTGTGTGTGTGTGTGTGTGTGTGTGTGTGTGTGTGTGTGTGTGTGTGTGTGTGTGTGTGTGTGTGTGTGTGTGTGTGTGTGTGTGAGAGAGAGAGAGTAGTCTGTATGTATGTGTGTGTGTGTGTGTGCGTGTGTGTGTGTGTGCGCGCATGTGTGTGTTTGTGTGTGAGAGAGAGAGAGAGAGAGAGAGAGAGTAGTGTGTGTGTGTGTGTGTGTCATAGGAATGTGTTTACACTGCATTCCTTTCAGCAGCTCAGAGGAATTTCCTCCTCGATGTCAACATGGCAGTAAATAAATAACTACTAACACGGCAGTAAATCACATTAAATACCAAATACTGACCTCACAGCAGTAAATAACAGGATCTAAACAGTTCAAAGTGACACAGGACTGACCTCCGGTCAGCAGGGAGCTGACACCTTTTACAGCATCCTCTGTGCTGCATGCAGACGTGTGTTTCTGGTGTGAGTGTGTCTGTCCAATTGTTTCAAATAGAACCATAAACTACAAAATACATTCTTAGAGGGACTGCACGACAACAATGCATCTGTGATCTTGACCTTGAATGAGATCACTGGATTTGAACCAGTAATACCAGAAATGCCAGAAATATCAGTAATACCAGCATTACCAGTAACACCGGTAATGCAATGGTGGTTCAATCACCGTACCCAGCAAACAATCCAAGTACATTCAAACTACCCGCGTCCCCCCCAACCGCGACACGCCCCACCAGAAACTGCATCCCAGATGAAGATACAACAAAGACCAATACGGGGTTAGAGAGTTCCCATGTTTGTAGTGGGCGGAGATGGAGCAATAAATACATGTAGTGAGCATATGCATACATGGTGACAGTAGAATCACAGTATAATAACAACATTTTGAAATTGAGTAATAGATAGAACTACTGCAAGCGTATGTATACAGGATGAGATACAAGACAATAGCTCAGGGCCGTATGCCCCGGGGGGCAGGAGAAGCCACTCAGAATTGGTCAGGGCAGAGCAGGTAAGGTTCAGCACTGCAGGCCAGACAGAAGCTGTTCCATGGGACCGGTTGAGACAGAGACAGAGGTTAAAAAGGTTCTGTGCTTTTCTGCAGACATGGGAGCAAATAGACATCCTAACTAAACTGGACAGATTAATCTAAGGGTCAGTCCCCGACCAGGTGAGATCAGGGCCGGTTGAAGGAGAGAGAGAAAAGATGGGTCTTAAGCAGGGATTTAAAAGCTTCGACAGAGCAGGCGCCCCTGACAACGGCAGGTAATTGGTTCCACAGGTAGGGAGTGCGGTAGACAAAGGCTCTGTGGCCAGAGGATTTCTTTTTAACCCTAGGAATCAATAGAAGCCCTGCATTTTAAAAAAAAATCGGCAAGTACCGAGAGAGTTGCTGCATTTTGCACGAGTTGAAGATTTTTTATGCTTGAATTAGGTAGGCCTGAAAAAAGTACATTACAGTAGTCTAGACGTGATGAGACAAAAGCATGAATTAGGGTTTCAGCATCAGCCAGAGTTAAAATGGGGCGGATTTTTGCAATATTAAGAAGATGGAAGAAGGCAATTTTGGTGACATTTTTTATATGTGCATTAAATGAGAGGGAGGAATAAAAATGACTTAAAAAAAATATATATATATATTTATGGTGGAGCTCTGAGATACATGACAAGTATCAAAGTTGAGGGAGATGTCCTCAAAACAGGCTTCTGTGGTTTGAGCGGCCAACAATTAACAAATGATAGTAGTGACATCTCCTTCATTTATCCTCCTTGCAACTGACCAGGAAACTACCAAGTGGAGTCATAACAGCTTTAGATTCATTTATGCACGAAAAAGCTAATATTTTAAGTTTCAATAAAACTGGCAATGTAATTTGTGAGTTTATAGGTGAAGCGTTTGGCCTGCATGCCAATTTTAATTCAAATGAGCACATCTCTCTTGGTTTCCCTTGCACCAGGCGGGTGTTATAAAGTTGGATGTCAGTGATAACATCTGCTTATTATGTCCAACGTTATGTTCAATATTTAGACTATAGATACACTGTCTAAACTACATCTAAACACAGCCCAGGGCGGCAATCGTGAAGACGTTGATGTTTCATCATAGACCTTTATGTTTCATCATCATAGACCTTTTTGTTTCATCATAGATGTTTATGTTTCATCATAGACCTTTATGTTTCATCATAGACCTTTACGTTTCATCATAGACCTTTATGTTTCATCATTGGACCTTTATGTTTCATCATAGACCTTTCATCATATACCTTTATGTTTCATCATATACCTTTATCATCATAGACCTTTATGTTTCATCATTATACCTTTATGTTTCATCATAGACCGTTATGTTTCATCATAGACCTTTATGTTTCATCATAGGACCTTTATAATTCATCATAGTGTAACCCCGGGTTCAGATTCATAATTATCAATTACATAAATAGTTCCTGTTTATCTCTGCTACCACTTCCTGTTTTACCATGAGGTCCCACTTCCTGTATATAGCGTATGATGTCATGATTTGAAGGTTCTGGAACCTTTGTGATGTCATCCTATGATGTCATATAGAACGTTCCGGAACATCTTGGTTTCCTATATATTCAGCCAGCTCTCAAGCAGCCAGTCTCTTCTCCTCGACATCCGAACCATGCAGCAGCACTGACCAGACGGACCGGACTAACCAACCGACTGGAAGCCGCAAGTCTCCACCAGCATCCCGGAGCAGTCCAGACCACCCATCACCAAGCGTGCTCAGCTGGATAGATACCCGATGGCGAGCCAACCCCGGAACATTTGATAAGACTAATGCCAGCCTGATGTGAATACCCATGATGCTCAACTAGTGCTCAACTATTGCTACTCCACTAGTCCGGTAGGATTGAACTGAACGAGACTACAAGGACTTCCAAGGGAGGCGATCCCGTTCATCTTATGTTATTTTGATATTGTATTTTGTATTTGAATTGATTTAACTGGATATATGGATACAGATATTCTGCCATTGTATGATGTTATAATAGAACCTTCTAGAACATAGAACCTTCTAGAACATAGAACCTTCTAGAATATAGAACCTTCTACACCGGTTGTGGTGATGTCATAATAGACCTCGATTATCGCCGAATCACTTCCTGGTTTAAAGAGTTTAACGGGCCAATTCACCTAATAAGGTATTTGCATTCCCTGATAAACTAATATAGAGTTACCGATGATAACCTCAGAGACGTCTGAATGAACCCCAATGTGTTGATCCAATCGACCTAGGCCTTGATATCGACCTAACCCTCCCACAAGGAAAGGTTACTGACCTAATCTAAAAGGAATACTTCAAAGCATAAGTTGTACTTTACGTACGTATGTATTATTACTGTTTAGCTAGCGCGCTTTTAATTAAAACACCGGTTATTGTTATAACTCTGCCTCTGGTCTACAATTCTTTTAATTGTGTATATTACTCCTTGTCGCATTCGAACCTAGAACTGTGCCCGTGGCAAACAGCTGTTACTGGTATTAACACAAGTGCTACAATAGGACCTTTATAATTCATCATAGGACCTTTATAATTCATCATAGGACCTTATGTTGAAACTTTACTTCAAACTGCAAATTTGAGGCCCAATTATTTGAAGAAAATAATAGAAACCTGGCAGTTTGTTGAAACCAGATTTAGATCCAATTAATCTGTTTACTTGAGTCTCAGAAAACCCTACGGTACTATATATATTGTTATCTTTATCTGGTTCAAACCTGTCAACTCTGGGTTTAATTAGCCAAGATCAATAAAATATGTATTTTCACGAGATTTGGCTCTGATTATACAGCAGTCTCTCAGAACACCTCCTTTGTCGCAGTTATTTATAGTTGACGAGATCTATCCCTCCCTCTTTCATCCCCAGCTTCTCTCCTCCTCCACTACAGTTACACCTCTCTCTCTATATATATATGTATATATATACTGTATACAAATCTCCCTTTCTCTCTCTCTCTCGCTCTATATATATCCCTTTCTTGATCGCTCTCTCTCTACCTCCCTTTCTCTCTCTCTCTCTCTCTCTCTCTCTCTCTCTCTCTCTCTCTCTCTCTCTCTCTCTATATATATATATATCCCTTTCGCGCTTTCTCTACCTCCCTCTCTCTCTCTCTCTCTCTCTCTCTCTCTCTCTATATATATATATCCCTTTCTCGCTCTCTCTACCTCCCTCTCTCTAATCTCTATCTATCTATCTATCTCTCTCACTCTCTCTCCCTTTCTCTCTCTCTCTCTCTCTCTCTCTCTCTCTCTCTCTCTCTCTCTCTCTATATATATATCCCTTTCGCGCTTTCTCTACCTCCCTCTCTCTCTCTCTCTCTCTCTCTCTCTCTCTCTCTCTCTCTCTCTCTCTCTCTCTCTCTCTCTATATATATCCCTTTCTCACTCTCTCTACCTCCCTCTCTCTCTAATCTCTATCTATCTATCTATCTCTCTCACTCTCTCTCCCTTTCTCTCTCTCTATCTCCTTTCGCTCTCCCTCTCTCTCTCTCGCACAATCTCTCTCTTTCTCTCTCTGCTTTAGCGCGCCCCCCTTGCTTCCGCACATCCCTCCCCTTTCTTAACCTCCTGTTGAAACATAAATTGATACATGACACTATCTGTACGAATATGATACATATTTGTTTTTATTGTTGTTGTTTAAGAACATTTGACTTAAAATGTCTTGTCCTGATCTTGAGGAGGATGGAATCTTCTGCCCAGCTTGTCAGGGAGTCAAGGGACCCCGACAGACCAGGAGACGCACCTCATCCTTCCTCTCCACCACTCCTCTCTCTCTCTCTCTCTCTCTCTCTCTCTCTCTCTCTCTCTCTCTCTCTCTCTCTCTCTCTCTCTCTCCCTCTCTGCTTCCTGAGTCCCATTGTTCTCTCTCTCTCTCTCTGAGCCTGTGATGTCTATATTTACTCCAGCTATATTTAACGTCTTAACAGTCCTGCACATTTTGCATAAAACGTCTGTCGATTGCATACTGAAAGTAAATTGATTACTATTTCTGGACCCATTTGTAGCAGATGCACAAGTCTGACCTCTTTTACGTTGTTGCAGCTTAACAGTGTTTACTCAACTGACCAGATGCATAGTAACGTACATACAACGTCAACGTCACGTCCGGGCCATATGCCGTAACGTGAAACTCAACACATGAACACGACACTGTCGCAATAGTCAGAACGCTAGAGTACCAGACGTAACACTATCCTTATACTACTACTGTACCTACCATGCTAATATGTCTATACTACTATCTACTATGTAACTATCCGTATACTACCTATCAAGCTAATATGTCTATACTACTATATCTACTATGTACTAGGTTACTATCCTTATACTACTCCCTATCATGCTAATATGTTTATACTACTATACTACTATCTACTATGTACTATGTTACTATCCTTATACTACTAACTACTTTACTATGCTAAATATGATGCTAGTTTTGTCGTCTATTTAGCAAACAGATGCCTGCAGATCTATCTACTCTATAGTTATTAGCTGAGAACACTGCTGGGGCCATAGCCTGAAGTCTCACCTAGAACATGTCCAAAGTTGATAAGAAGAATTTATGTTTTACACATTTTTATGTAATGGTATGTTTCACACATCTTTATGTACTGGTATGTTTTACACATCTTTATGTACTGGTATGTTTTACACATCTTTATGTACTGGTATGTTTTACACATCTTTATGTAATGGTATGTTTTACACATCTTTATGTAATGGTATGTTTTACACATCTTTATGTAATGGTATGTTTTACACATCGTTATGTAATGGTATGTTTTACACATCTTTATGTAATGGTATGTTTTACACATCTTTATGTAATGGTATGTTTTACACATCTTTATGTAATGGTATGTGTAACTGAGGGATACAATTCCCTGACTGTATTAAAGAGTATGATATATTAAACCACTACTAGTTATGTACTTTAATTACTGGCCATACAGTACATGAATATATATGGTGAATTGAGCGTAAGTCAATGAGAATAGTATGAATACTAGGATGGGTCTAAACTGACGCCACCTGTGGTATAGCAATTACATAGGGCACACTAGTACCAGCTGGAGACACTGGGGAGTTCCCTCCGGGTGTAAGGCCGGCAGGGGTAGAGGAATGTTCGGGTACAAAGTCTGGGTCAACGAGGAATAACGAGGCTCCAGATACAGGAGCCAGTGCATGTACTCCCTTGATCAGCAGACAAAGCAACAGCTATAATCCAGTATGCTCGACAGCATGGAAGACAGCTAGCCAGCCTCTTCCTAGAGGCGGGCTCGAGTGATGATCCTCACGGGGGGTAGATCCCAAACGACAGTGGGATCGACGGTTCTCTGCTCCAGCGGTCACGGTCCCAAAGCAATATAATCCAACCAGAAATGGTTCTGCAGTCGCCGGTGTAGGTTCTCCGGTGTACATATCCAACGGTTCTCGTCTAGGACTCCTCGGGTGGGGACACGAGTTTAGGCCGCCCAGCCTGGATAAGTGCACTAGCTATATACACGACGAACCGGTGGTAATGCTGGTCACTGAAGAACTGTAGCCGCACGATACACTATAAATGATAGACTATTACTTCACATTAGAATAAGTCGAACTCAACGTTACTGCGTTAAACTCTGACACTTTAGCAATCTATTCGCACGCGGTTCTCAAGGCTCTATTTAGAGGCAAAGTGGCTCACTTCACTGCACGTTGTCTCGTGGTGAAGGCATCAAGGTTTTGGTAAGACAAGTGACTAAGTGCTGCTGTTTCCACCTGCGCCGTATTTATACGTAAGGTGAATTATCTAGTGCCAACCTCAGTTCTGTCTCGTATTACTGCGCAGACTCTGGACATGTTGAGACATGCCCGGAGTTGCCTTTGAACTTGCCGTTGGGGGCTTGGTCGTTGGCGCTTAGGGGTCGCTGTCCAATAGGAGAGCGAATATTACTCTGGTTTGTACCCAGGTAAAGGGATATTCCGTGTATATATACAAATAATATACAAGGGATATCAAACGATATACAAATATTATACAAGGGATCTCAAGCAATAAATATATATATATTCGGTTTAATCTGACCCTTTGTAACAGCTGCCTCCTAATTAGTCCGCACCTAATTAGATAAAGCAAAGACAGATTAATAGTCCTGTCAACTACTCAATGTCTGTTGTGGGGAGTAGGGCAATCTACAAAGTCAGTGGGTCATGATCGTCATCAAGGGAGTCAGGGAGCCTTGGCAACTCTATCAGCCTCGCCACGGGTCGGGTGTAGCGGTGAGGCAGGTCGGCCCTCCTGGGTATACTGGGCTGTGCTCGCCACTGGTGGTCTGGTCGAGTCCGCTGGAAGCGTCGTACTGCTTCTCTTCCATTCAGTATCCAATAGCGACGTCGGATCTCAGCGAAGACTCTCTCTGCCCCAGCGTGGTGCACATCCTCGTCGTATTTCTTTATGATGAGCTCGGTGACCTTGTGTCGGCTGTTGAGGACTATAGGGAACTTGACGTCATCCGTTAAGTCCGGGGCTCGTCTCAGACGACCACCCACTCTGATGAGGTCATGGGCGTCGCGCTCAGGGGCCAAGTGGAGCAGTCTGCTGTCTGACGGGACTGGCTTTGATCCCTGCAGACAGTCTAGCTCGTCGGGGAACGAGTCTCTTTGGGCTCGCTGTAGCAGAAGGAGTTCTGCTTCTTCGTAGTTAGCTGCATTAATGTCAGTAGTGGAGGGAACCTCAGGGTGGTGCCACAGGAATGTCTTTAACTGCGCATTCTCAAGGGTGGGGCAGTCGTCTATGTTAGGGTCGGTGGGGACCGGTGTGTGCGTCAACCCACAGAACATAGATTTCTTGATCTCTGCCTCCTCTTGACTAGCCTCCCGTGGGGTGGGGTTAGGCCACTCTTCTTCCGGGAGCTTGAGGAACTCAGGACCGTCACTGTAGATATTGTGACGTGTGAGGTCATCTAGGGACATCCCCCGTGTGATGACATCTGCTGGGTTCTGTTTCGTGTCCACGTACCTCCAGCATGCTGATTCTGTTAAGTCTTGGATCTCTGTGATTCTGACTCCCACGAAGACCTTGTATCTACACGAATCGGACTGGATCCATGTGAGTACGGTCATGGAGTCTGACCACAAGATTGTTCTTTGCACCGGGATGGTGAGTTCACGTTGGATTAACGCGGCGAGTTGCGCGCCTACCAGGGCTGCGCAGAGCTCTAGACGCGGGATCGATTGTTGCTTGCGGGGGGCTATCCTTGAGCGAGCCAGGATGAAGGCTGTGTGTATTTCTCCTCCCTCCTCTCGGGCCCGCAAGTAAGCCACCGAGCCGTAGGCTACTTCTGAGGCGTCGCTGAAGACGTGCAGGTCCATCTGGCACGTCTCCAGCCGCACTGTGGGTGGGAAGTAGCTTCGGCGTATGTTCACATTTTGGAGCGAGTTGAGTTCTTTCTCCCACTCTCTCCAGGTGGAGGCGAGGTGGTCGGGTATGGGGTCGTCCCAGCCCTGTTCCTTGTCCCACAGCTCTCGTACAATCATTTTCGCCCTGGTGGTGTAAGGTAGGATACACCCCAGCGGGTCATATTGCCTTGCGAGTGTTCTGTATACACTCCGTCTGGTGGTCGGTAGAGGGGTCGACCTTCCCTGCTCCGTGGTCAGGGGTGTGTATCTGTAATGGAGCAAGTCTGTTTTGAAGCGCCAGACTAGTCCTAATGTCATTTCCTGGGCTTCACCTGGGATGGTCGCCATCCAGGTCTCGCTGCTTGCTGCCTTTGTCTCTGGGGAGAGGCTGCGAAGTACTTGAGGGTCGCTGCTGGCCCACTGCCGGAGATCAAAGCCGCCTTTGATCAGTGAGGCGCGGAGCTTGAGTAGGAGGGCTTCGGCTTCTTCTGGCGTCGAGACGCTTTGCAGACAGTTGTCCACGTAGAGACTCCTCTCTACACTTTGTCTGACCTCCTCGTCAGCTGCTGGGTCCTCTGCGACATGTTTTTGCAGTGCGAACGTAGCACAGCATGGGCTGCATGTGGTTCCGAAAGGGAGGACCTCCCATTGGTAGATGGATGGTTGCTCATCCCCGATCCTCTCTCTCCATAAGAACCGCAGCAAGGGCTTGTCCTCTTCCACTAGTCGCACCTGCAGGAACATCCCTTTGATGTTGCCGCTGATGGCCACCTTGTCTTGGCGGAAACGTAGCAACACGCCTAGTAGAGAGGGGCCGAGTGTTGGGCCGGGCAAGAGTTCTTTATTCAGATTCTGTAGTCCGATCTGGTAGCTGCAGTTGAACACAATACGATCCTTGCCGTTGTGGTGGACCTTGTGGTGGGGCACGTACCATGATTCGGTCGTCTGGTCGGCCTCTTTAATGTCAATTTTCTTTATGTGTCCCGCTGTGATTAGCTTGTCAATCTCAGCGCGGTACACAGTGGGTTGAGTGGGGTCTTTGGCTAGACGCCGCTCGGTGTTCAGTAGATATCGCTCTGTCGCTTCTTTTGAGGCGTGGAGGGTGGGCATACCCTCTCGCCTCAAGAGTGGAGTTGCGTATCTCATCACTCCATTGACCTCGACTCTCTTTGTCCTCTGCTCGAGGAGGGTTATGGCATAAGTGTCTTCCTTTGATCGAACGAGTTTCTTTTCATTCTTAAAGGGCATCGCGTCTAATGTCCATAGCCTCTCGACGTGCTGTAAGAGGGTGGTGTCTTCTTCTTTTATTCTTGAGTGGAGGCAGCGAGTGGCCGCTGGTCGGTTGGAAGACCTGGAGAGGGGGCCTTGTAGTGTCCAACCTAGGCGGGTCTCGACTGCTGCTGGACAGCCTCTGGGCCCGATGTGGACCCGGTCCGTTGGGACGATGAGGTGTGCGTGGTCGGATCCTATGAGCAGGGTCTGGGTGGCGCCGTCGATGAGCGGTATAGGTAGTTGACGTAGGTGCACGTATTTTTCCATCAGCTTGGGGATGGGGTAGGTGTACTGTGACAGGCCTATGTCTTGGCTGGTGAAGGCGTTAGTAATCCTATACTGCTTCTCGGGCTGCCCGACTGCTGCTATCGTGAAGGAGACATTTTCACCCTTTATGGTCTTCAGGTCTCTTCTTATAGTACGGATTGTCATTGTTTCTTCGCACCCCCGCAGACCTAGCCGGGCTGCGGCGGATGCGAGGAGGAGAGTCTTTTCTGACCCATCGTCCAGGACGGCGTAAGTGTCCATGACCTTGTCCTCGTAGCTTAATATCACTCGGACCACTTTCAAGAGCACTCGGGAGCTCCCGCTGCTGGCGGGGTCGATATACATGACGTTTACTCTCGAGCTGCTTGGGGGTGCGAGTTTCTTCTTGTTGCTGTCATGTAAGACATCCAAGTGGGCGCCGTCGCACTTGCTGCATTTCTTCTTTAAACGGCACTCGGCTGCCATATGGCTGCGCGCACAGTGGAAGCAGCGGCGGTTGGCTTTGATCCACTGACTCACCTCGTCAGCGGTCATCTTCTTGAAAGTGTCACATTGAGACAGCCAATGTTCCTTTTCACAGTACTGGCATACAATCTTCCACTTCCCTTTCGTCGGGGGGGTGCTGTGGTTCTTGTGCTGCGGTACTGACTCGGCTTGGTGCATAACGGTCACCGACCGGCGGTTATCATTAGATCTCCGAGGTCCATCTCTTGGGCTTGGTCCACTCCACACGAACGTATCCAGTCGTAAGCTGCTGACTTCCCTCGCGAGGAAGGCGGCCAGGTCTAGGAGGGATGGCTCGGGACCGTCGGGATCACGGTGGTCTCTCTGCCGCCGAAAGCGCTCTTGGCGGGCTGGAGGGAGCTTCTCTAGTATTTGTTCCACATTAGAGTTAGCATATAGTTCATATCTCCCTTTCTCCTTTTGGGACCCCAGCATCCCTACCAGGGATTGTACCTTGATAGAGAGGTCATCCAATGCTCTATTGTCTTTGGCTGGGGGGAGGCGGTCGATATTTCTTATTTCTTGTATCACGTAGTCCCATATGCGTCCATAACGCTGGTCGAGGGCCACTAGAGCCGCGGAGTATGGGGTGCTTGAGTTGGAATATGCCAGCGCTATATTATGCGCTCTGGGCACCTTGAGATGCTTGAGGAGGATGGCATATTTGTACGACTCATCAGGGACGTCGGACATCATAGTCTCCAAGCACATCCGTAATTCCGTGTACTGTGCTCTGTCCTCGTGCGTAAAGTCTGGGAACGTCGGTGTGCCAAGGCACGATGCCATGGATGGCTGGCACATTGGTGAGCGTAGGGGAAGAGGCCTCCTGGGCGGTTCTCCCCGTACGTGTTGTCATGGGCTGGTACTTGGTGGGTACCAGAGGCCGGGTACCCAGGTGCTGTTCCTCGGTGCTGACTGTGCGTCAAACTCACCCGTGAGTTGAGTCGGGGGTTTGTAGCGCAGTGACTCGGGGCTGAAGTCTGGGCTGTACTGGGCCTCCTGGTCCTGAGTACGTTGCTGCTGGTGGGCTTGACTTTCCTCCTCTTCCTCTTCCTCTTCTAGGTCCTGAAGTCTTCTATTCAGTCTCTCGGCGGCGTAGGCCGGTTCTTCCCGGTTGCTGGGTCTCGTATGGACCGGTCGGGGAGGGGGTTCGGAGACGTAGATAGGATCCTTCTGTTGGCCGGGTTCCGGGTCACTTGGTCGGGTAGGGGAAGGTGCCCTAGACCCTTGTCGTGATGATGTCCTGGAGCTCCGTGCGGAGAGAGGGGGTGTCGCCCTGGCAATCAATTGTTCTATCATCTGCGCCTGCAGCCGGTCGCGCTCTGCTTCGCGCTGGGCATGGGCGGCGTCGCGCTCTGCTTCGCGCTGGGCATGGGCGGCGTCGCGCTGTGCATTGGCGGCGTCGCGCTGTGCATCGGCGCGGCCTCTTTCAATGTTCTCTTCCGTCTGAAGGCGTCTGGTCTCCAGTCTTATGCGGTCGTCTTCACTCCTTTGTTGCGCCTGGAAGCACTCTTGCTCGGTTGCAGAGTGTTCGCGTTCACTAAGGGCTTGCGCTTGGAGTTGCGCGTGAAGGTGCTCTCGTTGGTCTGCAGATTGTTCGCGCTCGCTCGTCTGTTGAGCCTGAAGGCGCTCTCTTTCCATGGTAGAGTGTTCGCGCTCACTTAATTGTTGCGCCCGGAGGCGCTCTTGTTCCATGGAAGAATGTTCGCGCTCACTAAGCGTCTGTGCTTGAAGTCGATCGCATTCACCCTGAAGTTGATCGCGTTCGGTGGAGGCTGTCAGGGTGGCGATGAAGGCTTGTGCTAGTATCTGGTCCGCCTCGCTGGGGGATGATACTGACGGAGGTGATCGGCTTCTGACAGTGCTCGTTGGAGATCTGTTCTCCTGGCGCGCCCCGAGGTCCATCTCCTGGGCGCGCTTCTCTTCTGGTGGTGTGTCGGGTTCTGTCCCTGGAGCGCTTTCTTTATCCTGGAGCTCTCCGGGGACTATCCTGTTGACGTTGTCTGGGGGTATAGTCATGTCATGTCCCCCCTGGTCCCCCCCGTGAGCTTGGTCAGTTTCGTTAGAACCCACTGGGGTCTCTACTGGCAGGGTCGCCTGGTCGGTAGGATTTGACATGCTTTGACTATCCGCTTTATCCGCATTTAACGTCTGTTTAAAGCTAGGTATTAGAACGACAGCGTATTCCTCCAGATAGGGAGGTGGCTGACGTTTGCGCTGCGGGCGTTCTAGCTTGGGAGAGCCGCTTGGGGAGTGTTCACCGCTGGCCATGGTTAATATCAATATTATATTAAATATTACACTGATACCATCCGGCTCGAAGGACCAATTGTAACTGAGGGGTACAATTCCCTGACTGTATTAAAGAGTATGATATATTAAACCACTACTAGTTATGTACTTTAATTACTGGCCATACAGTACATGAATATATATGGTAAACACCCACACAAGAATACGGCATTGACACATAAAGTTCTATTTGTTCAAGTTCTTTAATAGTTGTCATACAGAAGTACAGAATACTTTCATACAAAATGCTTCTTACTGTTACGCTCCAGAGACTGTGCTAGACAAGATAGTATCAAATAACATAATATAGCATGTAATTTAGAAGAAGAAAAATGAGGTCACAGTGTTCGGTATAGACATATGTACAATGTTCTGAGTTACCATATAATATACAATACTATGCAGTGTACTAATGTACAGTACTATCTAGTGCAAAGCAGAAATGGGATGAGGTACAATTTTAGGTACAATTTACAGTAAGGTGTACGAGTTGTAGTGCAATCCTTCATCAATAAATATAAAGTGTGGGGAGTGGGTGCTACAGTGTGTTTGTTTAAAGTGGGTGTGTGCTATAAAGTGTGTGGAGTGGGTGCTACAGTGTGTTTGTTTAAAGTGAGTGTGTGCGTGTGGATGTGTGTGCTATGTGCGTTTGGTGGTTGTTGTTGTGTAGTGTTCATTCATTGTTCGTTTAGCAGCCTGATGGCCTGGGAGGGTATTTATTATTATTAAGCAACGTTAGGTTACAGACTGAGAATTAGGCTTGCGCTTGTATGGCGAAGAACACACGTAAAGTCAGTCAAGAGCGTAAGTCAATGAGAATAGTATGAATACTAGGATGGGTCTAAACTGACGCCACCTGTGGTATAGCAATTACATAGGGCACACTAGTACCAGCTGGAGACACTTGGGGGTTCCCTCCGGGTGTAAGGCACATCGTTATGTAATGGTATGTTTCACACATCTTTTTGTACTGGTATGTTTTACACATCTTTATGTACTGGTATGTTTTACACATCTTTATGTACTGGTATGTTTTACACATCTTTATGTAATGGTATGTTTTACACATCTTTATGTAATGGTATGTTTTACACATCTTTATGTAATGGTATGTTTTACACATCGTTATGTAATGGTATGTTTTACACATCTTTATGTACTGGTATGTTTTACACATCTTTATGTACTGGTATGTTTTACACATCTTTATGTAATGGTATGTGTAACTGAGGGATACAATTCCCTGACTGTATTAAAGAGTATGATATATTAAACCACTACTAGTTATGTACTTTAATTACTGGCCATACAGTACATGAATATATATGGTGAATTGAGCGTAAGTCAATGAGAATAGTATGAATACTAGGATGGATCTAAACTGACGCCACCTGTGGTATAGCAATTACATAGGGCACACTAGTACCAGCTGGAGACACTGGGGAGTTCCCTCCGGGTGTAAGGCCGGCAGGGGTAGAGGAATGTTCGGGTACAAAGTCTGGGTCAACGAGGAATAACGAGGCTCCAGATACAGGAGCCAGTGCATCTACTCCCTTGATCAGCAGACAAAGCAACAGCTATAATCCAGTATGCTCGACAGCATGGAAGACAGCTAGCCAGCCTCTTCCTAGAGGCGGGCTCGAGTGATGATCCTCACGGGGGGTAGATCCCAAACGACAGTGGGATCGACGGTTTTCTGCTCCAGCGGTCACGGTCCCAAAGCAATATAATCCAACCAGAAATGGTTCTGCAGTCACCGGTGTAGGTTCTCCGGTGTACATATCCAACGGTTCTCGTCTAGGACTCCTCGGGTGGGGGCACGAGTTTAGGCCGCCCAGCCTGGATAAGTGCACTAGCTATATACACAACGAACCGGTGGTAATGCTGGTCACTGAAGAACTGTAGCCGCACGATACACTATAAATGATAGACTATTACTTCACATTAGAATAAGTCGAACTCAACGGTACTGCGTTAAACTCTGACACTTTAGCAATCTATTCGCACGTGGTTCTCAAGGCTCTATTTAGAGGCAAAGTGGCTCACTTCACTGCACGTTGTCTCGTGGTGAAGGCATCAAGGTTTTGGTAAGACAAGTGACTAAGTGCTGCTGTTTCCACCTGCGCCGTATTTATACGTAAGGTGAATTATCTAGTGCCAACCTCAGTTCTGTCTCGTATTACTGCGCAGACTCTGGACATGTTGAGACATGCCCGGAGTTGCCTTTGAACTTGCCGTTGGGGGCTTGGTCGTTGGCGCCTAGGGGTCGCTGTCCAATAGGAGAGCGAATATTACTCTGGTTTGTACCCAGGTAAAGGGATATTCCGTGTATATATACAAATAATATACAAGGGATATCAAACGATATACAAATATTATACAAGGGATCTCAAGCAATAAATATATATATATTCGGTTTAATCTGACCCTTTGTAACAGTATGTTTCACACATCTTTATGTAATGGTATGTTTTCCACATCTTTATGTAATGGTATGTTTCACACATCTTTATGTAATGGTATGTTTCACACATCTTTATGTAATGGTATGTTTTACACATCTTTATGTACTGGTATGTTTTACACATCTTTATGTAATGGTATGTTTCACACATCTTTATGTACTGGTATGTTTCACACATCTTTATGTAATGGTATGTTTCACACATCTTTATGTAATGGTATGTTTTACACATCTTTATGTACTGGTATGTTTTACACATCTTTATGTAATAGTATGTTTCACACATCTTTATGTAATGGTATGTTTCACACATCTTTATGTACTGGTATGTTTTACACATCTTTATGTACTGGTATGTTTTACACATCTTTATGTAATGGTATGTTTCACACATCTTTATGTAATGGTATGTTTCACACATCTTTATGTACTGGTATGTTTTACACATCTTTATGTAATGGTATGTTTCACACATCTTTATGTAATGGTATGTTTTACACATCTTTATGTACTGGTATGTTTTACACATCTTTATGTACTGGTATGTTTTACACATCTTATATGTACTGGTATGTTTTACACATCTTTATGTACTGGTATGTTTTACACATCTTTATGTAATGGTATGTTTTACACATCTTTATGTAATGGTATGTTTTACACATCTTTATGTACTGGTATGTTTTACACATCTTTATGTACTGGTATGTTTCACACATCTTTATGTACTGGTATGTTTCACGCATCTTTATGTAATGGTATGTTTAGCCGTTGTTTCCACAGATTACTGAGAGGACTCAGTCCCCCTCCTCCACTAACCTCTTGTCACATACACCCCCCCCCCCCCCCCACCCATCTCACCTTCTCACCCCCATGCGTCACCCCCCCCCCACCCGTCTCACCTTCTCACCCCCACCCCGTCAACCCCCCCCCACCCCGTCTCACCCCCCGTCTCACCTTCTCACCCCCACCCCGTCTCACCCCCCCGTCTCACCTTCTCACCCTCACCCCGTCTCCCCCCCCCCCCCCCCCACCACACCCCGTCTCACCCTCTCGCAGGCGGGCCATCGGAACGCTGAGAGGTTAAGTTCAGTATTTAGTCCATCTATCGTCCTCAGTGTCTCATTCTATGAGACTAGTCTGATAGAATGAGACACTGAGGATGAGACTAGTCTGATAGAATGAGACACTGAGGATGAGACTAGTCTGATAGAATGAGACACTGAGGATGAGACCAGTCTGATAGAATGAGACACTGAGGATGAGACTAGTCTGATAGAATGAGACACTGAGGATGAGACTGGTCTGATAGAATGAGACACTGCGGATGAGACTAGTCTGATAGAATGAGACACTGCGGATGAGACCAGTCTGATAGAATGAGACACTGAGGATGAGACTAGTCTGATAGAATGAGACACTGAGGATGAGACTAGTCTGATAGAATGAGACACTGAGCATGAGACTAGTCTGATAGAATGAGACACTGAGGATGAGACTAGTCTGATAGAATGAGACACTGCGGATGAGACTAGTCTGATAGAATGAGACACTGAGGATGAGACTAGTCTGATAGAATGAGACACTGAGGATGAGA
The DNA here is from genome assembly GCF_963971535.1 of Notolepis coatsorum. Classification (NCBI taxonomy): domain Eukaryota; kingdom Metazoa; phylum Chordata; class Actinopteri; order Aulopiformes; family Paralepididae; genus Notolepis; species Notolepis coatsorum. The sequence goes on from NC_140167.1 coordinate 84,991,400, forward strand.
CTAGTCTGATAGAATGAGACACTGAGGATGAGACTAGTCTGATAGAATGAGACACTGAGGATGAGACTAGTCTGATAGAATGAGACACTGAGGATGAGACCAGTCTGATAGAATGAGACACTGAGCATGAGACTAGTCTGATAGAATGAGACACTGAGGATGAGACTAGTCTGATAGAATGAGACACTGCGGATGAGACTAGTCTGATAAAATGAGACACTGCGGATGAGACTAGTCTGATAGAATGAGACACTGAGGATGAGACTAGTCTGATAGAATGAGACACTGAGGATGAGACTAGTCTGATAGAATGAGACACTGAGGATGAGACCAGTCTGATAGAATGAGACACTGAGCATGAGACTAGTCTGATAGAATGAGACACTGAGGATGAGACTAGTCTGATAGAATGAGACACTGCGGATGAGACTAGTCTGATAGAATGAGACACTGAGGATGAGACTAGTCTGATAGAATGAGAGACTGAGGATGAGACTAGTCTGATAGAATGAGACACTGAGGATGAGACCAGTCTGATAGAATGAGACACTGAGGATGAGACTAGTCTGATAGAATGAGACACTGAGGATGAGACTAGTCTGATAGAATGAGACACTGAGGATGAGACCAGTCTGATAGAATGAGACACTGAGGATGAGACTAATCTGATAGAATGAGACACTGAGGATGAGACCAGTCTGATAGAATGAGACACTAATGATGAGACTAGTCTGATAGAATGATACACTGAGGATGAGACTAGTCTGATAGAATGAGACACTGAGGATGAGACTAGTCTAATTAACTTATATTGTACGAGTCAGAGAAATTACACAACACTCTCTCTCTCTCTCTCTCTCTCTCTCTCTCCTCTCTCTCTCTCTCTCTCTCTCTCGCTCTCTCTGGCTCTCTCTGTCTCCCCCCCCTCTCTCCTCTCCTCTCCTCTCTCTCTCTCTCTCTCTCTCTCTCTCTCTCTCTCTCTCTCTCTCTCTCTCTCTCTCTCTCTCTCTCTCTCTCTCTCTCGCTCTCTCTCTCTCTCTCCTCTCCCTCTCCCCCTCTCTCGCTCCCCCTCTCTCACTCTCTCTCTCGCACATTCCAAACAAGATCCTGTGATGTAATATTCTGTTAGTTAGTGACACACACACACACGCGCACACACACACACACACACACACACACACACACACACACACACACACACACACACACACACGCACACACATAAATTAACACACACACATACATAAATGAACAAACACACACACACACACACACACATGAATGAACTCACACACCACACAGCAGATCTTTCTACATGCTGTGATGTGGTATTCTGTTAGTTACTCTCCTTACTGTTTGATCAAAGGGTTCATATTCTGGACAACTAAGACCCCAGGGGGGAGACGTACCTGTGTATGTGTGTGTTCATCTATTTGTGTGTCTGTGTGTGTGTGTGTGTGTGTGTGTGTGTGTGTGTGTGTGTGTGTGTGTGTGTGTGTGTGTGTGTGTGTGTGTGTGTGTGTGTGCGTGCGTGCGTGCGTGCGTGCGTGCGTGTGTGTGTGTGTGTGTGTGTGTATGTGTGCGCGTGTATGTATGTGTGTGTCTGTGCGTCTACGTGTGTGTATGTGTGTATGTGTGTTTGTGTGCTAGGGCTGTCCCCGACTAAGGATTTGGATAGTCGACTTTGATTGGCCGAAATTAGCCGATAGTCGACGGAAGGCTTCTTGTCCTCTGCAAAAGCATGCAATTGGTCCACTGATGGATACATCTTGATATTTGTCTAGTCTAGTGTGTTCATTAGATGGGTGAAATCCTCTTTCAGTGCCTCTGTGCCTGTTTTCTTAGGCAGTTAGCCTCTGGTATGTGTACCATTAGCGTTAGCCACGCTTCTAGGCCTCTTTTCTTTTGGAAAGAATGATACAAAAAAAGAATAAAATAAATAAATAAATTATAATACATTTTAATTTATTTTTGCATTCGACTAAGAGGTTGGCAGTCGACTATGGCTCCTTTCGGTAGATTAGTCGACTATTCGACTAATAGGGGTCAGCCCTAGTGTGTACATACGCACACTTGTATGTGGATGTGCGTGTGAGTATGTGTGAGCGTGTGCATATTTGTGTGTGTGTATGAATAAAATATAACTGACGACACAACTGGGACAAGAACACAATGACGTGTCAGCAGTCAGCACAGTACATCAGTGTGTAGAATACGAGGTGAGAGGACTTTATTCACTCTAGGGAGATGAAGCAGTCATCAGTGATGAGAGTATTAAGAAGAGGACTGTAGTGATGAGATACTAAGAACAGGACTGTCATCAGTGATGAGATACTAAGAACAGGACTGTAGTGATGAGAGTATTAAGAACAGGACTGTCATCAGTGATGAGATACTAAGAACAGGACTGTGATCAGTGATGAGATACTAAGAACAGGGCTGTAGTGATGAGAGTATTAAGAACAGGACTGTCATCAGTGATGAGATACTAAGAACAGGACTGTGATCAGTGATGAGATACTAAGAACAGGACTGTGATCAGTGATGAGATACTAAGAACAGGACTGTAGTGATGAGATACTAAGAGCAGGACTGTAGTGATGAGATACTAAGAACAGGACTGTAGTGATGAGATACTAAGAACAGGACTGTAGTGATGAGATACTAAGAACAGGACTGTAGTGATGAGATACTAAGAACAGGACTGTAGTGATGAGATACTAAGAACAGGACTGTAGTGATGAGATACTAAGAGCAGGACTGTAGTGATGAGATACTAAGAACAGGACTGTAGTGATGAGATACTAAGAACAGGACTGTAGTGATGAGATACTAAGAACAGGACTGTAGTGATGAGATACTAAGAACTGGACTGTAGTGATGAGATACTAAGAACATGACTGTGATTAGTGATGAGATACTAAGAACAGGACTGTGATCAGTGATGAGATACTAAGAACAGGACTGTAGTGATGAGATACTAAGAACTGGACTGTAGTGATGAGATACTAAGAACAGGACTGTAGTGATGAGATACTAAGAACAGGACTGTAGTGATGAGATACTAAGAACAGGACTGTGATTAGTGATGAGATACTAAGAACAGGACTGTGATCAGTGATGAGATACTAAGAACAGGACTGTAGTGATGAGATACTAAGAACAGGACTGTGATCAGTGATGAGATACTAAGAACAGGACTGTAGTGATGAGATACTAAGAGCAGGACTGTAGTGATGAGATACTAAGAACAGGACTGTGATCAGTGATGAGATACTAAGAACAGGACTGTAGTGATGAGATACTAAGAACAGGACTGTGATCAGTGATGAGATACTAAGAACAGGACTGTAGTGATGAGATACTAAGAGCAGGACTGTAGTGATGAGATACTAAGAACAGGACTGTGGTGATGAGAGTGTTAACACTAGCACAGCCGACAAGGGGTCACATGACCCCTAGGCATTTTCAATAAATGTATCCTCGTCACTCGGTTGAGCTCCAGCTCTGTCACTCAATGACTTTTCCTAAAAGTACCCGTTTTATCTGGCATGGTTTCTGAAATTTCAAAATGACTTCCCTTTCTCTCTCTCCCTTTCTCTCCCCCCTCCCTTTCTCTCCCTCTCTCTCCCTCCCTCTCTCCTTCTCCCTCCCTCTCTCTCTCTCCCTCTCTCTTTCTCCCTCTTTCCCTCTCTCTCTATACCTCCCTCTCCCTCCTTCTCACTTCCTCTCCCTCCCTCACTTCCTCTCCCTCCCTCCCTTCCTCTTTCCCTCCCTCCCTCTCTCCCTCTCTCTCTATCCCACCCTCCCTTTCTCCTTCTCCCTCCCTCCCTCCCTCCCTCCCTCCCTCCCTCCCTCATTGACCCTCCCTCCCTTCTCTCCCTCCCATCTCCATTCTAAAGGCTATCGGGTCATCTGACTCGTTCCCGGCGGGAATTAGTGTAATTTTCTCCATGGCTGTGCTAGTGTTAAGAACAGGACTGTCATCAGTGATGAGAGTATTAAGAACAGGACTGTCATCAGTGTAGATACATTACATTATAAGTTAACCCCTTAACCTCTTAAACCCTAACCCTATTTTCAGAAATTCGCCTAAAAATACATACCTAAGTAAATGGAAGATTGCTCCACTTCTACAAGGTCCATTTGCATGTTCTTGGTATCTATGGATCTCAGGGAATGTATTCCCAGTGTCAGAAATATTATGTATGTGACTAGGCTTGAGTAAATTGTAATGAACCAATTGTAAAAAAAAATCTTCTTTTTTGCCATTTTTCATCAGATTGCAATGCCGTTTTTTGCTAGACGTTCACAGAAAAGTAGAGAAACTAACTGCATTCTAATTTATGGCAATAACATTCAGGTTGGTTCCATCCGTGAGATATGATCCCGAAAATAAAGAGGAGAAAAATGACTGAAAAAGAAGTCAGATGATTGACAGGGGCTGGCATGAGCTGGGAAGTGTAGTTTCTTCTTTTCTTCAAAAGCCCATAGAAATCCCTGGGTCTCTTCTCTCAAAAGACTACACTCAAATTAGGTTGCGCCAAATCCTCGCGTCTATAAGCGCCTTTTTCCGACTCGATGCCCTGAGATTTCTATAAACTCATATTTCACTAATAACTTAAAATCATTGGTAAACAAACGTAGTGCTGAAAATATACACTTTGACATGCTGTTTTGACAGGGTTAGGGTCTTTACTCTTGGCTACATTTGGAAAAAATATTCAACATTAATTCATACATTCTGTAGAGATGGATTTATGGCGTGATATCAATCTTGTACCGGTACCGGACCGCTCAGGCTTAAGAGGTTAAGCCCCGCGGTAAAACTGGTAAACCACCAGACCACCTCCCCACTGCCAAGGCTTCACTTTTTCTCCAATTTACCTTTGCCATTGTTAACTCATTCCGGGCCAACCACAAGTATAGTCAGGTTAACTCATCATCGCTTCCGTGCCAATCACGAGTATAGTCTGGTTTTAATCGTTATTTTTTTTATTAGTGATATCCATTCATTTTCATCCATCCAACCTGATGTTATCGTTGGAAATGGGTCTGAGCTCCGCAAAAGGGCAAATACCGCCGCCTATCGTCTCCCGGATGGTATTGCACATCATTGGATTGGATTGGCTGGGACTCTGCGTCAAGAAAATAAGTCCGGTCCAAGTTTTACTTCTCGGGCATGCAGCTGGATACTATTGCATTGAGTCCCCCCCACTGGGAGCATCGTGGATCATTGTGTTTTGGACTATAACGTTGGATCACGAACGATATTTGGAATGGCGATCAGGAATTGGATTCATCTTTTTGCATGACATCAGATGTGAGGTAAGGCCTTTATGTTACGAATCTTGGGGTAATCAGATGTTCCTATCACCGCCATCTGAGCGTGTGTGTGTGTGTGTGTGTGTGAGGTTCGCGCTGACCAAAGTACGGAGAATCGATTTTTCAGACCCCGCTTCTCTTGGTACATGAGGACACATATACTATCGATAATCTAGCATTTATTTGAAAACGATTCATAAATCAGCCGAAAAATGACAACATGTTTTGTGTATTCCACTAAAGGTGTGAGGGCTGGCCCAGCACTGCGTGCTTCTCAGCGTCAATTAACATCACGCACCTGAGATGAATTCCAATCAGCTCGTCGGGAGGACTCTTATACGCTGTCTGCAGAGCATTCGTTGTCGGCCGTTTTGTCACCACCACTCTACTGCTGTTTACTCCCGTGGTCTCCAGTGCGAGACGTCTTCGCTTCCCAGCTGTTCCTTGGAGTTTTTTTTGCTGTGTACTCACTCTTCTCCCCCTTGGACCTGTGCCTTGAATTGTCCTTCGACTTTGCTCCTGGTGAGTCTTATATAAGACTATTTCCTCTCAACATATATCCTCGTTTGTCCTGGACTCGTTGCTTTCGTCCGCCTTCGGGTGTTTCCCTAAACATTGAAGAGTTGTTGAATTTTGTTACTGGACTCTGCCTCGTGTTTTTCCGTTGGGCTATTGACATTTTCCCTTAAAAGGGACGTTCCTACCCCCCCCCCCCCCCAAGTTACTGACGCTGTTTTTTCCTCACATCTATTAGTATGGGAGGGCGAGCACATTTGCGAACGCACATGGCTATGTGTCTAATACGCCCGTCGCTTATCAATGACTTGTTTGCAGTCAACATTTTCTAAACGGATTGTTTTTTAATCTGTACATTTCCGTTTTATACCATTTTGAAAAACGTTCGTTTTTGGAAACTTCCAGAAAAAAAGGTGATTCTGCAGCAATTGCGCTTTAGTGGAATACACAAAACACGTTGTCATTTTTCGGCCTATTTATGATAGTATATGTGTACTTGAACGCTAGAGAAGCGGGCTGAAAAATCTATCTTATTTCCTGATCAGCACACGCACACACACACATATATGGGACACACTGAGATATAGGTGAAAAAAACTCTGATTATCCCAAGACTGGTCAAATAGATTCCTTACCTCAGATCAGATGTTCTCCAAAAAGATTATTCCAATTCCTGATCGCCATTCCAAATATCGACCGCGTTTATTGATCCAACGCTGGGTACTGGAAACACATATTCCACGCTGTTATGAGGGTCGGCAATGAATGGGATCGTCTCCGGTTACATGCCTGACAAGTAAAATGTGGATTCCGGACTCTTTTTTTGAAAAGTTTATTTTTGAACATGTACTTCTCCATATTTCTCCAAACAAATCACGGTATCTTGTTCCGTCAAACCAAACAATCATAACAACAAATAAAAAAACATAAAAAAAAACATTAAAAAAAAAATAAAATAAAAGGAATTATAAACAAAAGTTCAAGAGCAATGTGTTTGGTTAGCAGACATGTCCAAAAAAGGAGTAGAGGGAAGCTAAGCTTATTGATCCCTACCCCCTTACATTTATGTTTGTTCTTCCATAAATGTTACTAGATATAACATAATTTAGTATATTACAATATAGAATATACTTTTACTTATATTTAAAAAAAATTATTCACTTGACAGCAGTGAATATAGTACAGCATTACATAACACAATATAACATAACTTTGTTTATCCTCATTACTCATTTCTGTATTTCTCTAATAGTCTCTAATGTATAGTCTCTCTGTGCTTGCCATGAGACTCCGGTATCGCTTGCCTGACCGCATCAGTTCAAAGAGGCAGTTGTTTGGGTGGCTGGAGTATTTGATCATTCTCTTAGCCTTGCCAATGCACCGCTTGTTGTAAATGCCCTGGAGAGTGGGAAGCCCCCCTCCAATTGTGCGTTCGGCTGAACGGGCCACTCTCTGTAGTCTGCTACGGTCTTGTGCGGTGCTATTCCCAAACCAGGAGGTGATATTAATAATAATAATAATAATAATAATAATAATAATAATAATAATAATAATAATAATAATAATAATAATTATTATTATTATTATTATTATTATTATTATTATTATTATTATTATTATTATTATTATTATTATTATTATTATTATTATTATTATTATTATTATTATTATTATTATTATAATAATAATAATAATAATAATAATAATAATAATAATAATAATAATAATAATAATAATAATAATAATAATAATAATAATAATAATAATAATAATAATAATAATAATAATAATAATAATAATAATAATAATAATAATAATAATAATAATAATAATAGATTCAATTTGTACCGCACTTTATATTCGCGAGAATCTCAGAGTGCTACAGGAGATATAGACAAACAGTTAAATGAATAAAACAATTAAAATGAATAAAAACAATTAAAACGAATAAAAACTATTAAAATGACTAACAACCGATGAAATGGAAGAACATAAGAGTAAAATAAAATAAAAATAATAATAAAATGAATAGAAGTAAAAGAAAAATTCAGGCAAAAGCCTTGTTAAAAAGAAATGTTTTTAGGCCCCTTTTAAAAGGCTCGACGGATTGTGGTGCTCTCAGGTGGATGGGGAGAGCATTCCAAAGTCTGGGTGCGGCAGAGCAGAAGGCTCGATCGCCCATGGTGCAGCTTAGTCCTGGGGGCTTTGAGGAGGTAGGCTGTGCCAGAGCGGAGGGAGCGTGAGGAGGACTGGGGGGTGAGGAGTTCCTTGAGGTAGGCAGGGGCACCACCGTGTACGCACTGGTGAGTGAGGAGGGAGACCTTGAACTCAATCCTGTGTTCCACGGGGAGCCAGTGAAGGGATCTGAGGGTGGGGGTGATGTGATCATATTTGCGCACCCTCATCAGGATCCTAGCAGCGACAGTTTTCCAGTCAGGATGCTCTCTATTGTGCATGAGTAGAAGTTCTTAAGGATCTTCTGACTGACTTGGAACTTCCTTAGGCGCCTGAGGAAGTAGAGGCGTTGCCGTGCCTTCTTCACAACACTGTCAATGTGTGTGGTCCATGTCAAGTCCTCGGATATGTGGACTCCGAGGTACTTAAAACTGTTCACTCTCTCAACCGGTGCCCCGTCGATGCTGAGGGGGCTGTAGTCCCTGACCCCCGACCTCCTAAAGTCCACAATCATCTCCTTTGTTTTTCTAACGTTCAGGGAGAGGCTGTTCTCTTGACACCATCCTGCTAGAACCTTGACCTCCTCCAGGTAGGCCCTCTCGTCGTTTGCAGAGATCAGGCCCACCACTACTGTGTCGTCAGCAAATTTGATGATTGTGTTGTTGTTCCGCTGTGCCACACAGTCATGTGTGTACAGGGAGTAGAGGAGGGGACTCAGAACACAGCCCTGGGGGGCCCCTATGTTGAGAGTGATGGATGAGGAGGTGCAGTTGCCTGCTCTCACCACCTGGGGTCTGCCCATCAGGAAGTCCAAGACCCACTGGCAGAGGTCATAGTTCAAGCCCAGGTCCCTGAGCTTGGCTATGAGTTTGGAAGGGACTATGGTATTGAATGCTGAGCTGTAGTCGATGAACAGCATTCTCACATAGTTCCCCTGCCTCTTGTCCAGGTGTGATGCTGCTGTGTGCAGCACATGGGCTATGGCGTCCTCCGTGGACCTGTTGGGGCGGTATGCAAATTGCAGGGGGTCCAGGTTGATGGGGAGGGAGGAGCAGATGTAGCCCTTTACTAGCTTTTCAAAGCACTTCATGGCTATGGAGGTGAGAGCTACAGGGCGGTAGTCATTGAGGCAAGCAGGCTTGGATTTTTTGGGTACAGGGATAATAGTGGACTTCTTCAGACAGGTGGGGATGACAGCCTGTTCCAAGGACAGGTTAAATATGTCAGTGAATACCGGGGCCAGTTGGTCGGCACAGTTTTAGGATGCGGCCGGGGATACCGTCCGGTCCTGCTGCCTTCCTGATATTCACTTTCTTAAAGGTCCTCCTCACCTCATGTTCTGTTACCCTGAACACTGAGTCTCCATCAGCAGTGTCCCCCCCCCCTCCATTGCAGTGGTTTGTAGGCTGGTGCTGTTATTCCCAGCCTCAAACCTCGCATAGAAGGTATTGAGATCATTTGCTAAGGAGATGTCACTGTTCAGCTTGAGGGAGGTGCCTTTGTAATCTGTCATCGTTCTGAGGCCCTGCCACATACCTCTAGAGTCAGCCTGTTCATATTGAAGTTCAATTTTATCCCTGTAGCACCTCTTTGCTTCTATTACTACTCTCCTGACGTTGCATCTCGCCACCTTGTGGTCATTTATGTTGCCTGCCACAAGCCCGGCATTGTAGGCTGAGGTGTGCGCTTTCAGAGCCTCACGGACGGATTTGTCTACCCAGGGAATTTGGTTTGGGTAAACTCTAATTGTGGTAGTGGGGATTGTTTCTTCCACCAAAGTACAAACAAAGTCCAGCACTGTCTCTGTGTAGTCATTAATGTTATCTGTGTTATCTCGGAACACCCCCCAGTCTGTACATTCAAGTGCAGCCTGTAGCGTTTCCTCTGACTCCACAGACCATTCCTGCACCTCTCGCGAGACTACCGGGGCGCGCTTGAGACTTTGTTTATATTTTGGAAAAAGGAAGATGCCGTCATGGTCCGATTTGCCGAATCCACTGGCAGCCTGAGATTTGTAACCACATTTAAATTGCGAGTAACAATGGTCTAAAACCTGGTAGCCTCCTCATTATGGCATTGTTTAGCTTGTATGGTGCCACCTAGTGGATTGATAAAAAGATTGCAAGCCATCGTAGTGGATTTTCTTTGGGACAGGTTATACTGGGTACCTCAAGCTGTACTTTTTTTGCCTAAGGAAGAAGGGGGGCAAGGGTTAATAATACACATAGAGACTAGAATGGCAACCTTTCGTCTTCAGTTTGTACAAAAGTACCTCACATATGCAGGTAATATTCTTGTGTGGAAGGATGTTGCAAGTGTTATTTTAAGTAGGGTGAATGGGTTCGGGTTTGATGCTATTTTGTTTTTAATGGATGGTCATTTTATGAATTTGTCGGAATTGTCTCCATTTTACAAATGGGTTTTTAAAATCTCTCTCTCTGTCTCTCTCTCTCTCTCTCTCTCTCTCTCTGTGTATCTATCTCTCTCTGTGTATCTCTCTGTCTCTCTCTCTATCTCTCTCTTTGTCTCTCTCCCTGTCTATCTCTGTCTCTGTATGCCTCTATGTCTCTCTCTGACTCTCTCTGTTGCTCTCTCTCTGACTCTCTCTGTCTCTCTCTCTGTCTCTTTCAGTCTCTCTCTCTGCCTTCATCTTCATGTTTCTGTCTAGTCTTCTTCCTCAAAGCCTTATTATTCATCTTTCAGTCGTATCAATATTCAGACCAGCCTGCATAAAGCTCCCTGGGCTGGTGAATATTTCACATGGAGATATCCAGAACAGACGCTTGGTTTTACCCCCTAAAGACCAGCCATGTCCTCATCTGACGCCCAGCAGACCAATCCAGTGGCGTACCTAGTTTATATGCCACCCTGGGTGAACCCCCCCTAAAATATGAGAAAAATAAACTGTGTAAACAAAGGTGCAGGTCTGTATGCCCTATTGGTTATTATTATACGGTACAATGAATATAGGCAATACATTTTTTTATCTGAATATATACTATGAATAAAAGTAAACAGTATACACAAGGTGCAGGTGAGGGTCTAAATATATACTGTGAGTCAAAGTAAACAGTATACACAAGGTCCAGGCCTGGTGCTCCTGATGGTCGGTCCAGGCCTGGTTCCTGGGGCTCCTGATGGCCGGTCCAGGCCTGGTGCTCCTGAGGGCCGGTCCAGGCCTGGTTCCTGGGGCTCCTGATGGCCAGTCCAGGCCGTGTCAACATTTTAGGCAACCAACTTGTGTTCAGCGTTTCTCTGATTGGCCACGACGCCCATGTGACCGCGGCAGCGCGAGAGAGCGGCAGTGCGGAAATAGGCTGCATTCTATTGCCATGCTCTGCGACAAACTCTAACCTTAACCAACTCCGAAACAATGCCTAAACTTAACCCTAACCTTAACCAACTCCGAAACAATGCCTAAACTTAACCCTAACCTTAAAGGATAACTCCACTATTTTGGGAAATTAGCTTATTTAACATCTTCCCTGGAGTTAGACAAGAAGATGCATACCTTTTTTGTCTCTGTGCGTGCATTTTAGCTTTGGGAATAGATGCTCCGTTAGCATAGCTTAGCTTCATCACTGGAAGTGAGGCAGGACAGTAGCCTTACAGTGCCTTACAGTGTATTGCAAGGTCTGACATTGACCAAACTTGATATGCATGACCTTGGTGGGCTCTAGGTCAACTCCTGAAAAGGGGGTCAATGTCAGACCTTGCAATCAAGTTAGGGGCGCACTGAAATTATGGCAAGGGTTATTAGCCCCCTAACTTTTGATTGCAAAGTCTGACATTGACCCCCTTTTCAGGAGTTGACCTAGAGCCCACCAAGGTCATGCATATCAAGTTTGGTCAATGTCAGACCTTGCAATACACTGTAAGGCACTGTAAGGCTACTGTCCTGCCTCACTTCCAGTGATGAAGCTAAGCTATGCTAACGGAGCATCTATTCCCAAAGCTAAAATGCACGCACAGAGACAAAAAAGGTATGCATCTTCTTGTCTAACTCCAGGGAAGATGTTAAATAAGCTAATTTCCCAAAATAGTGGAGTTATCCTTTAACCAACTCCGAAACAATGCCTAAACTTAACCCTAACCTTAACCAACTCCGAAACAATGCCTAAACTTAACCCTAACCTTAACAAACTCCGAAAGAATATTGCCATGCTCTAAGACAAACTCTAACCTTAACCAACTCCGAAAGAATGCCTAAACTTAACCCTAACCTTAACCAACTCCGAAAGAATGCCTAAACTTAACCCTAACCTTAACCAACTCCGAAAGAATGCCTAAACTTAACCCTAACCTTAACCAACTCCGAAAGAATGCCTAAACTTAACCGGCGAAAGAATGCATGTTAAAAAAATAAAAAAATAAAATTGAAGTGATTCGAACTTGTCACCAACGCACCGCAGGATCCACAGCAAGGCGGCGAACCAGTTGAGCTAACCGTCGATGTTAAAAGAGGGGGGATTACGGCTGCATAATGCCGCGGCATAGCTCCGCGTCGCCGCGGGGGCGTGGCTAGGCGCAAGCTGGTTGCCTAAAATGATTAAGCGTCCAGGCCTGGTTCCTGGGGCTCCTGATGGCCGGTCCAGGCCTGGTGCTCCTGATGGCTGGTCCAGGCCTATGCTGGAGGGAGCAGACAAGGGAGGAAAGATCAGGCTTCCTCTGAGTTTCCTTGGCGATGGCGGTCCTTTTTCAGTTTCCGGGTCATGGCAGTCTTTGTAACGCACCCTTGGAATGATAATCTGTTGTCTCGACTCTCACTCTTTTCTCCTTCTCATTTAAAGCTTGCTAGGCTAAGTGACTTCAGGTAGATCCTCTAGTAATATATACAGACAGTAGCCTGGGATAGAGTAATATGTTATCCAGACAGGGAGTGATTATCCCAGCATGCTCTGGTATTCCACTGCTGAGTAATGAAGACACATGGGGATTCTTGGTAATGTCTAGACGAAAGGTCAGAGGAGACAGAGAGAGTGAGAGAGGTGGAGAGAGATCGAGGCAGATGAGGGTACATTAATTAGCATTAGTTAATACAGTCGGGGGGGGGGGGGGGGGCAGTGAGAGGCGAAAGTGGTTCAGGAAGCAGAGCGGTCGCCTGGTAATTGGAAGGTTCCCGGGTTGGTGGCTCTGCCCGCTAGCAACCTGGTTCGCTTACTTCACGCATACTTAATAATGATAATAATGCATTTAATTTATATAGCACACTTTAAACTCAAACGAGATCTCAAGGTGCTTCACAGCTAAAGAGAAAATAGAAGGTTAAAAGTAAAAACGTAGGAGCTGCAGAACTGGCCCTAGTGAAAAACAGAGTGAAATAAGTGAGTAAGGCTGGTGTTGAAGGCCCTGATGGATCCTGGCAGCTGATTCCACAGGTGTGGCCCCAGTGTGTGGCTAGCGTTGTGGATTTAATGTCTTTGCATCAGACAGGTAAGAGTTGTATAATAAGCTTCACGTTACACACGTCGCCTGTCTCCCAGCAATGCGGTTAAATTAGAATAATAATTTCTGGGTATGTCCACACATATGTGGATATTTTGCAAAGCGGATATTTTCAGGTTCCGTTTAAAAAAATATCCTCGTCCACACGGCAGGGTTGTACAAATACCACGTCCAGACGTAAACGCAGAAACGCATATAAATTGCTCCAAAAAGGATGCCGGGCCAGTAGGTGGCGATAAGCGATATCTCAAATACCATAGAACAACAGTCTGAGCATGCGTAGGGAGTTGATTTTCATTGGCGGCAAAAACTGACATTATTATTAGCATTAAGGCTGGCTGGAAGTGCACATAGAATAGGGCTATCTTATTGAAATACATTTTCTCTAATGAACGCATCTACAGTATTTCTATATTCATATAGTTTCTCTATCTACTCCAGTGTGCCGTCAGACAGATTCAACCATCAGGCGCAGCTTGGGTGTAATGGATAGAGGCACTTGTGGAATTCCCCATCCCTGGATACAAATGATTTAGTTAGGCCTACTGGACATTATAAGTAGATTTAAAATTTTGGGTTATTTATTAAGTTAACATAAAACCGTGTTTAGAACTTTTTTGAGTTATATATATATATACGCTTTTGATTTTCATGACGTTCAGTGACGTTTTTTCGTTGTTAGCTTATTCCTCGCCACATATCAAGCCCATGTCATTAGTAGTGGAAGCAAATTAATCTGTCCACGCTGAATTAAACACTCTACTTTTCTTTTTTATTTATTTATCCATGGTTAATTTACTGGGGGGTCCGAAACGCAACATTAGCTACTTGCAGAGATGTCAGGGAGAGGCACAGGGGTGATAGTTGATTAAATATTAAACACTCTTTAATTTATCAAATTAAATAGAAAATAGCCGTTATTTATTTCCATATTATTATTATTATTTTTCAAATTTACAGAGCCACAGACTAGTGGCTGAAGAGCTGGATGTGTCTCCAGACCGCGGGTTGCCGACCCCTGCTCTAGACAATACGTTTAACGTGGCTACACAGATCCACTGAAACGGATATTTAAAAAAATCTTCAATGCGTTTTCGAAGATCTCCGTTTACTTTTCCGAAAATGCCGTTTACGTGTGGATGAAAGGCCCAAACGTAGAAGAAAATGTGCGTTTGGCAAAATATCCGGATTCGTGTGTATTATGTTGAGACAATGAACACACGACCGTGTGGTTTCATTACTTTATTCGACTGACTCTTAGGTTACAAACACAGCCCTACCTCGAGCGCTAACCACGCCCGTCTATTAAAGGCACAGTAGCCTACAATGTAACTGCTAGTATGTCACAACCTATACGTAGCATAACAGGACATAACATTTTCCCCCCCCTTCCCTCTTGCAACAGCAATAGAACATTCCAGTCCATGAACAGAAACTGAACACTTCAGTCCACCAACCCGTGGCATTTACCCAGTAACATAGTCCCCATGCCAAGCGGGTGGAGCCCTCACCCTCTGAGGGCGAGCAGGCTGGGGAGCAGGGTCTGGTGGTTGTGGTGGGTTACCTCCCACCCTGGTTGCTTCCAAGCGGGGCTGCCAACTGCGGGTTGCAGCTTGGCTCATGGATGATGCAGGCAGTGTCGGGGCACCCACCTTATGCAGGCGGTTTGAGTGCCAGCGAGAACCATCATCTAGTCTGTAGGTGGCCGGACCCAGTTGACGGGTCACTCGGAGGGGTGCTGACCAGTATGAGCTCAGCTTGTTCTTGCGGTTGGCGTGTTTAATCCTGACCCAATCCCCTGCTGACATAGTGGGAGTCTGTACTCTGTGAGAGGCATCATACCTCCGTTTCATCTGAGCCTGTGAGCTTTGGACCTGATCTCTGGCCTTCTCGAGCCCAGGGCTCTCGCATGCAGGGGCCGGTTCAGCTCTCAAGCAGTCTAGTGGTTGTTTCATTTCTCGCCCAATCATGAGCAGAGCCGGAGAGACCCCTGTGGTGGAGTGCTTGGATGCCCGGATGGTCAGGAGAGTTTGGGTGAGTGCAGCGCTGAAGGTTTTCCCCTCCTCCAGGCAGGCTCTGATTCCATTCTTCAGAGATTTGTTTAGGCGTTCAACGCCTCCGTTACTTTCAGGATGGTAGACCGACGTCCTGATGTGCCTGATGGACCTCAGTGACAGGAACTCAGAGAACTCTGCCGAGATGAATTGAGGCCCATTGTCTGTGGTGACGACACTGGGCAGGCCCCAGCACCCAAACAGCTTGACGAGGTTGTCGGTGATGCTCTGTGTGGTGATGGAGCTGAGTTCGATGGCCTCTGGCCACTTCGAGTGTAGGTCGTGCACGACCATCAGGTAGCGGGCATGTGCCGGGGCCCCATGAAGCTCTCCGCATAGGTCAACCTGAATGTGCTCCCACGGCGCGGACGGCCACGGGGTCGGGGTGAGGGGTGCTGTAGCCGGCTGGCCCGTTTTCCCACTCAGCAGGCAGCAGGTACAGTTGCGCACCAGCTCCTCTACGTCGCCGTCTATGTGAGGCCACCACACTGTGTCTCTGCAGCGTTGTTTCAACTTAACCACCCCCAGGTGGCCGTCGTGCGCCATGTGCAATACCCTGGCCCTCAGCGCCTCTGGTATAATAGCGCGGTGACCGCGGGCGAGGCACACCTCCCCCAGCAGGAGAGCTCGTCGCGGACTCGGCGGTAGGGGAGCAGTCTGTCCTCCACCGTGGCTGGCCAGCCGTCCTGGATATAGGCACGGAGATTTGTAAATGTCTCATCTTCAGCCGCAGCCTGCTGCAGCTCAGCCAGCGTGACTACTGCGCTGAGCGGTCCATGCAGCATGTGGACCCAGTCCACGTCGTCCTCCTGTTCAGGACTCGCCTCACCCGCCTCTTTTGTCGTAGAGACGGCTCTTGAAAGAAGGTCAGCTACTGTGTTAGAGCGCCCCGGCATAAACTCGAGTCCGAAGTTGTACTGATTCAGCCTATCAGCCCACCTCAGTAGCCTCATAGGCTTGTGCCCCGCCCCTCGGGTCACCAGCAGCGCTGTCAGAGACTGATGATCTGTGCGAATGGTGAACGCCCTGCCATACAGGTAGACATGCCAGCGTTCGCAGGCCCACAGACAGGCGAGGGCCTCCCTTTCCCCCACCGAGTATTTCTGCTCGGCTGGTGTGAGGGCCCGAGAGGCAAAAGCCACTGGACGCTCTACCCCTCCATAAACCTGGGATAGCACGGCGCTGAGCGCCACCCCAGAGGCGTCACAGGTGACCAAGGTGGGCGCGGTCAGGCTGAAATGCGCCAGTGTTGGCGGGGACGTGAGCTGCCGTTTGATGACGCGCACAGCCTCCCGGCAGGCCGGGGTCCAGTCCCATACCGCATCCTTGCGTAACAGCTGGCGCAGAGGGGCCGTCGAGTCAGAATAGTGTGGCATGAACCGGAGATAGTAGGCAGCCATGCCCAGAAAAGAAGACAGCTTGGACGGCGACTGCGGGTCCGGCAGGGACAGGATTGCTTCGGTGTGGGACATGATCGGGGTGATACCCTCCCTGGAGAGCCTGAACCCCAGGAACTCGACCTCAGTAGCTCCAAATGTACACTTCTCCGCGTCGAGTGTGACCCCGTTTTGCTTGAAGCGCTGGAAGACCTGCTCCAGGCGAGCGTCGTGGAGTGCAGCGGTGGGCGCATGCACCACCACATCATCCAAGTAGATGCTGACCCCCTGGATGCCAGCCAAAATGAGCGACATTATTTTCTGAAAACAGCTTGGGGCTGATGACAGGCCAAAAGCCATGCGCTTGTACCTGAAAACCCCCACATGTGTGACAAACGCTGTGAGGTCCATACTGCCCGGTGCCAGGGGAACCTGCAGGTAGCCGTGACGTAAATCCATTTTACTGAAAATCGTGGAGCCATGGAAATGGCTAGTCAGCTCCTCCGCTGTGGGGAGGGGATACTTGTCAGGGATGATGGCTTTGTTTACGTCTGTCAGATCGACGCATAGACGCAGTCCGCGCCCCCCCCCGTTTCTTGGCTATCACCAGGTTGGACACCCAGGGAGAGGCGTTGATCGGTTCTATGACGTCCTCCTTCACCAGATGACGAATCTCCTCCTCCACCGCATCACGGAGGGCCAAGGGAATGCGCCGCAGCAGCTGAATGACGGGTCGGACAGACGTGTCCACCGAGGGCTGGTGCACAAATCCAGTCATACAGCCCAGGCCTTCGAACAGTGTCGGGTGATGGTCAGGCCAGGACGCGGTGACCTGCAGGACGCGTAGACCCCCAGCGTCGGTCAATGTGAAGTCCAGAGCATGAAACAGGTCTAGCCCCATGATGTTAGCCCCTCTCCGTGTGATGTAGAACTCGGTGTCAGGGATGTGTCTCTTTTTGTACTCCACAGGTAGGCAGGCTACCCCTAAAGTGGTGATCGGGGCGTGGCCATACCCCGACAGGGCGTTTGCTGCTGTAGTCAACGGCACGTGACTGAAGAGCCGGTCATAAGTGGACTTATTCAGGAGCGACACTTTAGCCCTTGTGTCCACGAGGAGTGGTATGGAGGCCCCACCCACACGACATGTGCAATGACTGAATGAGGCCTGTGGGCTTTGTACTGTATTGATGGGAACAGCCCCAGACTGTGCGTGATCAGGAGGAGAGCGACACCAGCGCGCAAAATGGTTAACCCTGTTGCAGTTACGGCAGCGCTTGCCTAGAGCAGGACAGGTCCCTGGTTGCATGCTTAGGGGAGCCACAGTTACCACAACGCCTTTGTCCATTCTCCCTCTCCCTCGGCGCCCTGTCTGCCACTCTCTGCACATCGAAGTTGTCACCGTCTGCGCCAGCTGCCTCCTGGGCCACGTTCTGAACTCCGGGTGGAGGTGACGTCACAGGCTCATGCACCGCGCGGGAAAACTTGCGCGCCTCAGAGATAGCTGTCTCCAACTGTTTTCCAATCACTACTGCATCAGCTAGTGTCATGGCGTCCGGCTCTAATAACAGTCTCTCCCTCAGTTGAGCACACAATGTTCTTTCAATCAGCTGGTCGACTATGAGTCCATCCTCCAAGTTCCTAAAATCACAATGCTTGGCTAGCTCCCGCAGGGCAGACACATATTGCGAAACAGTCTCACCAGACCTCTGTGCTCTCTGGCGGAACTCAAACCGGTACATCCGACGGCTTCTCCCCGAGCTAAAATGCGACTTCAGAGCCTCGGTAGCAGTAGAGTACTGATCGTCGGCTAATGTAAGCGTAGCATAAATCCGTTGCCCCTCCTGTCCGAGGCAGTGTCGCAGAAGTGCGCACTTCCTAGCTTCTTCCAGATCCTCCAGTCCCAACGCCAATAAATAGTCCTCCAATGACGTTAGCCATCTAACCCATGGAACCGCTGGGTCACCGGGAACAGGTAGAAACGGTGGTGGCGGTGGTAAAACGAAATCAGCCATCCTCGTTCGCCAATTATTATGTTGAGACAATGAACACACGACCGTGTGGTTTCATTACTTTATTCGACTGACTCTTAGGTTACAAACACAGCCCTACCTCGAGCGCTAACCACGCCCGTCTATTAAAGGCACAGTAGCCTACAATGTAACTGCTAGTATGTCACAACCTATACGTAGCATAACAGGACATAACAGTGTGGACATAATTGCTCTGTTGAGCTCCTAGCCAGAAACATAGACAGCTCACCTTCAAAGTAAAAGTACCTTCAAACAAGGTCTCATATGTTTACTGTTAACCCAGTAAAACAGAAACTCGTTTTTCCGTCTTAACCCTTTCACGACCACACTACAAAAGGTTAACCCTTTACTACCACACTACAGACGGTTCTGTAGTGTGGTAGTAAAGGGTTAACCTTCTGTAGTGTGGTCGTGAAAGGGTTAACCCTTTGTCGTGTAGCAGTGAAAGGGTTAACCTTCTGTATTGTCGCAGTGAAAGGG
Source organism: Notolepis coatsorum (assembly GCF_963971535.1). Classification (NCBI taxonomy): domain Eukaryota; kingdom Metazoa; phylum Chordata; class Actinopteri; order Aulopiformes; family Paralepididae; genus Notolepis; species Notolepis coatsorum. Next base: position 85,010,801 of record NC_140167.1, read on the forward strand.
TTAACCATTTGGTAGTGCGGCAATGAAAGGGTTAAAGGACCATACAGTATACATTTATCACCATTAATAAAGATTGCCCCTGTGTTTAAAGGTGCTGTAAGTGATGTTTTCTACTAACTATTGTTTTACTTTACTGCTGTGTGATCCACTTACTATTGTTTTACTGCTGTATGATCCTGACTTATTTTCTATACATGACTACTTGTGACATTACTATTCGTTGTTCCTTTACTACCTGTACCCCTCCCCCCCTCCCCCCCATGCTGCTATGATGCCTGAATTTCCCCAAGGGGATCAATAAAGGAATATCTTATCTTATCTTTGCCTTGAAAGCTTTACACAAGGAGAAACTGACCAATATATTACTATAGATGGATAACGAAGTAATTAGGACATGTAGGAGCAGGGGTGCTCATGGGACAGGGTGCAATGCCGCGACGTGTAGCTTGCATGATGCGTGTGCAGTGCTTTGCCCCACAGGTCTGAGAAGAGGACCTGCACATGATTTTACTCGTTCCCCAAACCCCTCTACATGCCCCGATCTAGAATGGTTCACGACAGTAGACCTCTATGCCAGGGCTATTCAACTGGCGGCCCGCGGGCCAGATCCGGCCCGCGGGATGATTCTGACCGGCCCGCCAAAGATTACATGATAATACAAAAAAATATATATTTTTTTAATATTTAATTTTTTTTTTCTTTTTTTTTAACTTTTTTCTTTTCATGTCAGTTAACACACACAATTGAGCCAAAAGTCACTCAATTAATGACAGATTTCATTGATAAATTGAGGGAAAACAAGTCGATTTGATGAATTTGACATGTCCAGAGAATTGATGCATTTTGTGAGCAACCCATTTGCCAATGTAGCTGCTATTTCCACAAAAGGACAAGAGTTCCTTGCATCACTTCACATTGATGAAGGTCTCCTGCAACTTTAAATAATTGACATGCAAGCATCATCTGCTCTGAAGCAGGCACTTGAGAATGAATCCACCACAACATTTTGGATAAAGTGTATTCATGTCAAGACATTCCCCAAAATAAAAACGCTGGCAATATCTGTGCTAACAATGTTTGGCTCAACATACACCTGTGAATCCAGTTTCTCTCACATGAATGCCATTAAAACAAGCAACGTGCCTCCTTGACAAATGAGCATTTGCATCACTGTTTGCGGGTAGCCCTCACTTCCTATGAACCCTCTTTCTCTGCCATTGCCCAGTCAAAGAAGTGCAATCGCTCTCATTAGATGTGTGTATGTAGGCTAGGCCTGTCTGCCCCCCACCCCCCTGATGTTTGAGAGTTAAGAGTGGACAATAAGTGCTAATAAGATGCTGTCATTTGCTGTTGTTGCACAGACATGAAGCACTTTTTCATAAGCTCAGCTGCACTATAAATGTGTTTTTTTGTTCAAGTGTTGATGTTAGAATGTTCAGATGCACATCATGCACTTGTTTGTTTTTTATTTTATTTTAAATATTGAAATGTTGAGGAGGAGATGTTGCAGTTGTTGCACAGTCATAAATGAAGCACTTTCTGCAGGAGATGTTGCAGATGTGGCACATAAATGAAGCACTTTTTTTGAAAAGTATACTACTTTTGCAATGTAGTTAAATAAAAGTTGTGAAAATGTGGTTGCGTGTTGTGTCAAGTGTACATATATTCATAGCACGGGGAGGCGCCGTGGCAGTCCGGCCCCTGGCCCCTTGGGTTTCTGACAATGTGGCCCCCTGAACAATTTAGTTGAATAGCCCTGCTCTATGCTCATAGCGAGGGGGGCGTACTAGCGCAGGTCAGCGGCCAATCAGAGCGCACAACGGGAACCCGGAAACGCGGATGCGTTGTAAAAAGGCTACACGCATCCTGTCTTTGTGTTTGGGGACTGTGACTGTATCTGCTTCATGTTCACGGTGTTCATTAATTTTGCATTGTCCCGATCAAATAAACAAATAAAGTAAAGAAAAGTTAAGTGAACATGGTTCTGAATGGTCCATAGTTTGGGTGAGTATTGATATTTAATAAACCTGACATGACAAATGTACAATATTTTATTCAAACTTCTGTAAGTTGGGACGTTCTGTTCTGATAATATTGTAATGATACAATGTACATAAACATTGTGTTGTTACTTATACATTGTCGTGTGAAAACCAAAATTGGGGATTTTCCACGGTTTAATCACCAACTAGCAAACAGAGTATGACATTTTTTATTTAATTTTAACAAAGGAAATGCACATTGAAAATATCATACCAATAAAATAACTACAGTAAGCGTGTGTGTGCTATGCTATATGGGGGTAATGTGGGGGAGTTTGGACAACCCTCTCAACCTTTATGACAAACTGTGGAACGAATCTATTAAATATTTCACTGTGTTCATTTATTATTGATGAGCTGGTTTCAGAGGTCAGAGCAGCTCTCTCAATGCTCTCTTTGTCTAGAGGAGATAGATGGGGAGGGAGAGAGGGATATATATATATATATATATATAGAGAGAGAGTGAGGGGGGTGAGGGAGAAAAGAGGAGAGGGAGAAAGAGAGGGGGAGCTAGATAAAGAGAGAGAGAAAAGGAGAGGGAGAGAGACAGATAGGGGAGACAAGATAGACAGGAAGATGGATGAGAAGGTTCCCCTGAGGAGATGCTATTGTACATAAGACATGTATGTATTTTATTAACCTTGTATTTATTACACAGACACACACTCTCTCTCTCTCTCTCTCTCTCTCTCTCTCTCTCTCTCTCTCTCTCTCTCTCTCTCTCTCTCTCTCTCTCTCTCTCTCACACACACACACACACATTCTTACACAAACACACACACACTCTCTCTCAGACACACACACACACCTACACACACACACACACACACACACACACACGCACACACATTATCACACACACACACACACACACACTCTCTCTCTCTCTCACACACACACACGCACACACACACACACATTATCACACAAACACATTATCTCTCTCTCTCTCTCTCTCTCTCTCTCTCTCTCACACACACACTGACACACACACACACACACACACACACACACACACACACACACACACACACACACACACACACACACACCTGCATCTCCTGTATCTGTACACATACAGACGCTCTGTAGGCCCATAATGTTGCTCCCTGGAGGCGGTTCAGACACAATATCTATTATAGTGATTTATAACATATTAACAGATCTGATCCAGAATCAGATTACTGTGGCAGTCACCCGCTGCTGCCTTCATCTCACTGGTCTGAAGACATCTTTCATTAGAGATCTAGAATGATATGATGCCTTCTGTGAGGAGAGAGAGAGAGAGAGAGAGAGAGAGAGAGAGAGAGAGAGAGAAGCAGAGAGAGAGATGAGAGAGAGAGGGGAGAGAGAGAGAGATGAGAGAGAGAGTTCTGTACTTGCCCCAATTATTTTCACCATCTACATGCTCCCCCTCGGTCAGAGCATCTGCCGTCATGGCTTCAGTTTCCACTCCTACGCCGACAACACACAACTATACCACCAAACCATCCACCCAGCTCCCCCCACGCTCCCTTGTCAACTGCCTCCACGAAATAAAAACCTGGATGTCATCTAACCTCCTCAAACTGAACAACAATAAGACTGAGCTCATGGTTGTTGCACCAAGGCCCTGCTCCGGAAGGTTGGAGATCTCACCCTGGAAATAGACGGCTGCTCCATCTGCCCTTCCCCAAAGGTCCGCAACCTGGGCGTCATCCTGGACTCCACCCTTTCCTACCAAGCCCGTGTCAGTTCTGTCACCAAATCCGCATTCTATCCCCTCAGAAACATCTCCAGACTCCGACCATCACTTTCCGACTCCACAGCTGAGACCCTCATCCATGCCTTCATCACCTCCCGCCTGGACTACTGCAACAGGGTCCTGTCCGGGGTTCAAAGCAAAACCCTGGACAGGCTCCAGTATGTTCAAAACTCAGCTGCCAGGGTTCTCACCAGCACCAAACCCTGGCAGCACATCACCCTCATCCACCTCCACTGGCTCCCAATCAAATCCCACATCACCTACAAGACCCTCCTGCTCACTTACAAGTCCCTCCATGCTCTGGCACCTCAGTACCTCACTGACCTCCTCCACCCCTACACTCAGTCACGGTCCCTGCGATCCACAGACACTGGTCAGCTCTCCATTCCCCGAACGAGACTGCAGACCTTTGGGGACAGAGCTTTCAGCGTGGCAGCTCCCACCCTCTGGAACTCCCTCCCCGCAGAACTCTGCAAATCAAATAAAATGTATTTGTAAGGCCCGACAACACACGTTAATGTCCTCATGGGCCAGACACGTCTTCTTTAAACAAGTCAAGAAGAAACATCACAATAAATCAAGAACAAAACAAAAACACCATGAAGTCCAAACAATTTTAAATAAATGAATGCAACACCCCAACTCTGGACTCCTCAAAACTCACCTCTTCAACATGGCCTTTGACCGCTAACCTCCTACATTGAATGTTGTGTCTTTCCACCATGTTTGTTATTGTTGTTTTTCCCCCTATGTAAAGCGACCTTGGGTTTTATGAAAGGCGCTGTGAGGATTGGTTCATTCCCCGCCACACGCTCCGCTCCTTTAAGGTACTGTGTCGATTGGTGCATTCCCCGCCACACGCTCCGCTCCTTTAAGGTACTGTGTTGATTGGTGCATTCCCCGCCACACGCTTTTGGAGCAAGTATCAATTCCAGCACGCACCTGTCTTAGTTTTTGATTAGCGCCCCAGAGGCTTTTTATACTGGGACTTCCCTTCAATCGATGTCGGGTCGTTTCTGCCTGTTGTTCCCCGTTGCTGTGCCTCGTCTACTCTCCCTCCAGGACATCTGTGGATTGCCGCTGGTGAAGACCTTGTCCCCCCGTTTTGAGCTGTGCCTCGTTTACCCGCTTTACTCTTGCGCTTTGGTGAGTTTGAACCAAACCCCTTTTTGGACTATTCTGTTTTGTGTGTTTTGAAGAACACTGAAGAGTTCTATTTTTGCTTACACTTGACTCAGCTAAGTTGTGTGTTAAAGGAGACAATGAAGATTATCATTTTGCTTGCACTGGACTCAGCTGGGGTGTGTGTTTAGAAGAGACGCTGAAGATTATCGTTTTTGTTTTGCACTGACCCTCAGCTAAATTGTGTGTTGTGGTGAACACTGAAGATATCGTTTAGTTTGTTCTGGACTCAGCTAAGGGAGGAGGAGACCGCACTGCCTCTGTGTGATGTGGACTGTTATTGATCTCTCTCTCTCTCTCTCTCTTTTCCACCTCGAGTTGAAGCTGGGAGTATCTGCAGAGCCGCTTCGGCGTCAACACCGTTTCCCCACCTCGAACACCAAGAGGATCTGCAGAGCCGCAGATAACTCTGCTGAAGGCAGTCTCCCTTTGTTTCAAGATTGTTACTTGCTCCTTTTTGACTCTGAAAATAAATACGCCCTAGTATTTGGCTAACTCTGAACTACCTGTCTGTGCCGTGCGTTTGAGGTCGGTTTCAAACCCTAACATTACGACCCGACCATGTCGACCTCAGCCGACACAGACAGAGTCAGAACCGCGTTGGCGGTCCAGATTGAATTAACCAACGACCACAGCCTACAGCTAGGTGCGGCTGCGGCTGCTGTACAGGAGCTCCGAGCCCAGGTCCTGCCTATTCAGGAGTCCCTTGGCTCTCTGGCTACCCTGCAGACAGCCCAGGGTAATCAGCAGGCTGATATTCTTCACCAATTACGAACTCTGAGTGACGCATTTAACGCCCTGCTTGTAACCCCACCTGCTTCAGGAGTCTCGGCCAGAGCATCACCCGCAGCCGTGGCAGGCCCCACGCCTCCCGATCCCGCACCTCGGGAGCCCCGTCTCTCCGAACCACGGTTGTTCAACGGTAACTTCGAGGATTGTGCCACATTCATCATGCAATGTGAGTTGGTTTTTCGTCATCAATCCAGCCGATTCACTTCAGAGGGAGCCCGAGTGGCGTACATGACTAACCTGCTCTCAGGCTGGGCAGCACAGTCGGTTACTGCCTCCTGGGCAATGGGGGCTGATTTCTGTTTTTCCTACCCAGACTTCGTGGCAGAGCTCCGCAGGGTTTTCCACCACCCAGCCCATGGCCAGGACCCAGGAGCTCGGTTGGGCACCTTCCGGCAGGGCAGTAGCGGAGTTCAGACTGGCGGCAACGGAGAGCGGGTGGAATGACCAAGCGCTTCGTCTCACCTTCATGAGGGGGCTCAACGCCGCTGTAAGGGACCAGCTCGCAACCCGTGAGGAACCGGAGTCCCTCGAGGACCTATTCAGCCTCGCCATTCGCATCGAGAGACGCCTCCGGGAGAGAAGGCGTGAGAGAGCCCGACTGGGACCTCCAGAGGTGACCCAGACCTCCCGCACTCGTGACGGTACTGCCGCCCGTCCTGCTTCCACCACGACTGGTGGTCCCTTCCCCTCCCGTTCGGTGCCCGAGGAGGAACCCATGCAGCTGGGACGCTCTCACCTTAGTCCGGCTGAACGAGAGGCCAGGTTCAGGTCCGGCCTTTGCCTCTACTGCGGCCGGGATGGGCACCGTATCTCCAACTGCCCCACCCGGCCAAAAGACCAGGCTCGCCGGGACCCCGGGAGATCCTGGTGAGCCGTTTTTCTCGTTCCCAGAACCATGCACCACCTAGTCGTCTGATGAGCGTCACCCTGACCTGGGCGGACCAACGGGCGACGGTGGAGGCACTCATCGACTCGGGTGCTGACGAGAGCTTCCTGGATTTCGAGTTTGCTACCCAGGCCAACATTCCGCTAGAGGACCTCGTGAGACCCTTGGAGGTGTTTGCGTTGGACCAACATCGCCTGGCTGACATCACTCAACGCACCGTCCCAGTCCTTCTCACCATTGCTGGTAACCACGTTGAGAGACTCCAGTTTTTCATCACCAGCTCTCCTCTTGTCCCTGTAGTCCTGGGCAGGCCTTGGCTCGCGCTGCATGAGCCCCACATCGCCTGGTCCTCCGGTACCATCAGAGGGTGGAGCTCCGCCTGTCATGCCCAGTGTCTTCAGGCGGCGTCCTGTCCCTCGCCCCGGAGCCCTCTTTGTGAGCCGCCTCCGGACCTCTCGACGATACCCCCCGAGTACCACGACCTCGAGGAGCTTTTCAGTAAGTCCCGGGCTCAGGCCCTTCCGCCTCACCGGCCTTACGACTGTGCCATCGACCTTCGCTCAGGGGCTCCCCTTCCCGGCAGCCGCCTCTACAGTCTGACCGTCCCTGAGAAGGCAGCGATGGATCGTTATATCTCTGAGTCCTTGGAAGCAGGTCTCATTCGGCCTTCCTCCTCCCCTGTGGCGGCCGGTTTCTTCTTTGTTGGGAAGAAGGACGGAGACCTTCGACCCTGCATCGACTATCGCCAGCTCAACGAGATCACCATTAAGAACAAGTACCCTCTTACTCTCATGAACTCCACCTTCGAACCTCTCACCCAGGCTACCGTCTTTACCAAGCTGGACCTCCGGAGTGCCTACCACCTGGTCCGTATCCGAGAGGGCGATGAGTGGAAGACCGCCTTCAAGACTCCCAGGGGCCACTACGAGTACCTGGTAATGCCGTTCGGCCTCACCAACGCTCCGGCAGTATTCCAGGCGCTCATGAACGACGTCCTTCGTGACATGCTGGAGGAGTTTGTGGTGGTATACCTAGATGACATCCTCATCTTCTCTAAAAACCTTGAGGAACACATCCAGCATGTCCGACGTGTGCTGGAGCGCCTCCTCCACAATCGGCTCTTCGTCAAGGCAGAGAAGTGCCGTTTTCACTCCGACTCCGTCGATTACCTGGGCTTCATCGTGGAGAGAGGCTTGACCCGGGCTGACCCTCGCAAGATCCGGGCCGTGGAGGAGTGGCCGGAACCCACCTCTCGGAAGGAGTTACAGAGCTTCCTCGGGTTCGCCAACTTCTACCGAAGATTCATCCGGAACTACAGCCAGGTGGCGGAACCACTGACCAGGCTAACCTCTCCCGCCCTGCTGTTCGACTGGTCCCCAGCGGCAGGTGCTGCGTTCCGCTCCCTCAAGAAGAGGTTCACTACCGCCCCAGTCTTGCTCCATCCAGACCCCAAGAGACAGTTCATCGTAGAGGTGGACGCCTCGGATACCGGACTTGGGGCTATCTTATCTCAGCGGTCGGCAACGGACCAGAAGGTACATCCGTGCGCCTTCTACTCACGTCGTTTCCTCCCTGCCGAGAGGAACTACGACATCGGCAATCGGGAGCTGCTGGCGGTTGTGGCTGCCTTGGAGGAGTGGCGTCATTGGCTAGAGGGGGCCGAGGAGCCATTCACCATTTGGACGGACCACAAGAACTTGACGTATATCCGTGCTTCCAAGCGCCTCAATGGCCGGCAGGCAAGATGGGCCAGCTTCCTCAGTCGTTTCGACTTCTCGCTGACGTTTCGCCCTGGTTCCCGCAACACGAAGGCCGACTCCCTGTCCCGGTTACACTCCAATGGAGCCCCAACCACTGAGGACCCGACTACCATCCTCCCAGAGGGCAGGGTGGTGGGAGTGGTCACCTTGGGCATCGAGGGGGTGGTAAGGCGTGCCCTACGCTTCCATCGCGCTCCAGGCAAGGTACCGGTTCATCGCCTCTTCGTCCCCGACTCAGTCCGGTCCCGGGTCCTCCAGTGGGGCCATACCAGCCAGTTCGCCTGCCACCCAGGCGTTCATCGCACGTTCTCCTTCCTGGCTCGGCGATTCTGGTGGCCCACCATGAGGAACGACGTCAAGGAGTTCGTACTGGCCTGCGCAGTCTGTGCCCGCAGCAAGGCCTCCCACCAGGCGCCCTCCGGGCTTTTGCAGCCACTTCCCATTCCGAGCCGCCCTTGGTCCCATGTGGCATTGGACTTCGTCACGGGACTTCCTTCTTCCCAGGGGAACACGTGCCTGCTGACCGTAGTGGATCGGTTCAGCAAGGGGGTTCACCTCGTGGCCCTTCCCAAGCTTCCCTCGGCGGCCGAGACGGCGGACCTCCTGACACGCCACGTGTTCCGCCTCCATGGGTTTACCCAGGACGTCGTCTCGGACCGGGGGCCCCAGTTCACTTCCCATGTATGGCGGGCTTTCTGCAAGGGATTGGGGGCAACGGTCAGTCTTTCCTCTGGTTATCATCCCCAGACTAACGGACAAACGGAGAGGATGAACCAGAGCGTGGAGTCTGCTCTTCGGTGTGTGGCTGCCGAGAAGCCTGCTTCTTGGAGCCGTTTCCTTCCCTGGGTCGAGTACTCCATCAACTCCATGGTCAGTTCCGCCACCGGCCTCTCACCTTTTGAAGTATCCCTGGGCTACCAACCCCCTCTTTTCCCTGCACAGGAGTCAGAAGTGGCAGTTCCCTCCGTACAGGAGCATCTCGACCGGTGCCGTCGGGTCTGGGAGATCGCCAGGACTGCGCTGCTCCGGTCATCGGAGCGCGCCAGTCGTGGGGCCGACCGGCGCCGGGTCCCTGCGCCGACGTACCACCCTGGGCAGAGGGTGTGGCTGTCCGCAAAGGACCTTCCGCTTCGGTCCTTGGCCAAGAAGCTCAACCCCCGGTTCGTTGGTCCTTTTGAGGTTCTGAAGGTGCTCAGTTCGGCGGCGGTGAGTCTTAAGCTTCCTGCGTCCATGCGCATTCACCCCGTTTTCCATGTGTCCCGGGTTAAGCCTGTCTCTCTCAGTCCCCTGATGCTTCCTGCTCCGGACCCGCCTCCTCCCGAGATGGTGGACGGACATCCCCAGTGGCAGGTCCGCCGGTTGATGGGTGTTCGACGGCGGGGTCGGGGGTTCCAGTACCTGGTGGACTGGGAGGGATACGGCCCGGAAGAAAGGAGCTGGGTCTCCCGCCAGCTCATCATGGACCCCGGCCTGGTCACCGACTTCCATCGTGCCCACCCGAACGAGCCGGGTCAGGCTGGTCGCCGGGTGGCTCCCGTGGAGGGGGGGGTACTGTGAGGATTGGTTCATTCCCCGCCACACGCTCCGCTCCTTTAAGGTACTGTGTCGATTGGTGCATTCCCCGCCACACGCTTTTGGAGCAAGTATCAATTCCAGCACGCACCTGTCTTCGTTTTTGATTAGCGCCCCAGAGGCTTTTTATACTGGGACTTCCCTTCAATCGATGTCGGGTCGTTTTGAATACTTCTGTTTCTGCCTGTTGTTCCCCGTTGCTGTGCCTCATCTACTCTCGGATTATCAGTCTCTATATAGAGCTGACTACACTGCACAAGTCTAGCAGTGAAACGGTGACTGACTATGTAATTCGGGCAGAAAGGGCAATAACTGCACTGAGAAACGCAAATGAGATTTTGAGTGATAGTCTACTCGTGGCTATGGTATTAAAAGGACTGCCCGAGGCATTTAAACCCTTTGCGATACATGTCACACAGAGTGATGAGACTATAGTGTTTTCTGAGTTTAAAACTAAGCTCAGGAGTTTTGAGGACACTGAGAAAATGCGCGTTACCACATCGGATGACAATGTTATGCGAGCCCAAGCCCTGTCTGACCGGGGTGCACAGAATGCCCAGAGCGCGCGCATTCAGAGTGCACAGCGTACAGACATTATATGCTACAGATGTGGCCAAAGTGGGCATATGAGAAGGACCTGTCGACGCAAGCTGTGGTGTCACCACTGTAAAAGCTCCACACATCAAGGGGCGACCTGCAGACGGAGAGCGGAGCAGAACGATGCGCAAGGCGTGTCTGTGCAAGTGAGTTGTCATGACAACAACACATATGCGTTTCTGACGAGGGAAGGCGATCCAGGACGCGGTGTTAAGAAGAAGGGCCTGATGGTGGACACCGGTGCGACTGCGCATATAATCACCGACCTGGCCAAGTTCAAGGTATTCAATGACGGATTCCAGGCCGAGTCTCACTGCGTGGAGTTGGCTGACGGCACGAGGAGCAACGGGGTCGCAGAGCGCAGAGGGGACGCGGAGGTGTGCTTGATTGACAGCAGAGGCAGGCGACTGACTACAACACTGAGAGGGGCGCTGTACATCCCCTCATTCCCGCAGGACATCTTCTCTGTGAGAGCAGCCACCACTGGTACTGGAGCCACTGTGATCTTCAGACAAGGAGAAGACGTCCTACAGCACAGAGACGGTACTGAATTTCACATCCATGAGCATAATAGGCTGTATTATTTGCCCATGGTGGATGACCAATGTGATCAGAGCAAGGGCTGTTTTGATATACAGACATGGCATGAAATTCTAGGACACTGCAATTATGCTGATGTTGAGAAACTCGAGCCTATTGTTGATGGTATGACTATTAAAGGGAAAATTGACAAGTCTAAACTGAACTGTGAAGTGTGCACTCAGGGAAAGTTTGTACAAAGCTTCAACAGGAAGCCTGATGTGAGAGCCAAAAAGGTTCTAGAGTTGGTGCACACAGACCTAGCAGGTCCTATTGACCCAGTGTCCATAGATGGGCATAGATTTACACTTTCGTTTACTGACGACTACTCAAGTACTGTGTTTATCTATCATCTGAAGCATAAGAGTGATACTGTGCAAGCAACAGAGCAGTTCATAGCTGACACTGCCTCATATGGGAGGATCAGACGCATCCGGTCTGATAATGGTACAGAATACACTGGTAAAGAGTACCAAGGGCTACTGAGGAAAAATGGTATAAAGCATGAGACGTCATCACCATATTCGCCACATCAGAATGGTACTGCAGAACGCCAGTTTAGGACTCTTTTCGACATGGCTAGATGCATGCTATTAGAGAGCAAGCTCCCAAAAGCATTATGGCCTTATGCAGTACAGACTGCAGCTCAAGTAAGGAATAGATGTTTTAACAATCGCACTAAACAGACACCTCACATGCTGCTGACAGGGAAACGTCCTAATATGTCTAGGATGCAGACGTTTGGAACTCTGTGTTATGCCTACAGACAGCACAAGAAAAAGTTAGACCCTAGGAGTGAGAAGGGCTTCTTTGTCGGGCATGACAAGAAGAGCCCAGCTTACCTGGTTTTCTACCCCGACAGTGGAAAGGTGAGGAAGCACAGGCTGGTCAAATTTATGCCAAAAACAGTAGGTGAGCAGCAGACACAGACTGAGAGATCCATAGATGATGAGGATTTTGGTGGGCCACTTAGGGCTAGCACAATCAAACAAATGGATGCTAGTCCAGAGACTGCTAAACAGCAGATTCCTGTGACCAGGCCAGAGAACAGCCAGGATCAGGCTAGAGAGGAACAGGAGGTCAAACAGGAGTCTCCACGCTATCCTTCTAGGGACCGGAAGAAGCCAGATTATTTTGGTGATAGTGTATATTAAGTAAGTCAACCCCAGACACAGGTTAATGTTGATTATTGTTACAAAATGTTGTGTAACATACCTTTAACTTACAGTGATGCAGTGAAGTCACCCGAATCAAAGGAATGGGTCAGTGCCATGGAGGATGAAATGCAATCACTGAGAGAGAACGGTACATTTACTTTGACCAACTTGCCACAGGGCAAAGTTGCAGTGGGGGGTCGATGGGTGTATGCTATCAAGAAAAATGCAGATGGTACAGATAAATACAAGGCACGATATGTTGCTAAAGGCTACAGTCAGAAAAGGGGTGTTGACTATGGAGAGACTTTTTCTCCCACAGCCGACCTGACAAGTGTCAGAGTATTGATGCAGAAAGCTGCACAAGAAAATTTGATTTAAAATCAGATGGACGTTAAAACTGCCTACCTACATGCACCGATAGATTATGAGATATACATGGAACAGCCAGAGGGTTATGAACAGACATCTGGCACAGAGACATTGGTGTGTAAACTAGAGAAGTCACTGTATGGTCTAAAACAGTCTGGCCGGAATTGGAACAACATGTTACATGACTATCTAATTGTGAATGAATTTGTGCAAAACCCTGCTGATCACTGTGTATATACAAGAGAAACTGAGCATGAGAAGGTAATCATGATTATATGGGTTGATGATTTGGTTCTTGCAGCCAGTAATGAGAATGCAATAAAGGCTGTAAAAGAGATGCTCACAAAGAAATTTCAGATGAAGGATATGGGCAGATTGACACACTTCCTAGGAATCGTCTTTGAACAGTGCGATGGATGTGTGACAATGTCACAGAAGCAGTGTGTAAAGAACATGCTAGAGAGGTTTGACATGCAGGACTGTAAACCCAGATCAACACCATGTGAGCGGGCACTCGATTACACTGAAGGGGCAGGAATAATGAACAATGTCACCCGGTACAGAGAGGTGGTCGGTAGCCTAATCTATTTTACTATGTGTACTAGGCCAGATCTGTGTTTCATAGTGTTTAAACTGTCTCAGTATTTTAACAAACCAACTGAGGAACATTGGGCTACTGTCAAACATGTATTGAGGTTCTTAAAGGGCACCAGTGATAAAATGTTGTGTTACAAGAAGTGTAATTCTGATTTGAGGTTACAGGCTTACAGTGATGCGGACTGGGCAGAAGATGTCACAGACCGACGCAGCACAACAGGGTACTGTGTTAGTCTACATGAGACTGGTCCATTGGTCTCATGGAAGACCAAAAAGCAACAGACGGTGGCATTGTCCACATGTGAAGCAGAGTACATGGCACTAGCTGCAACCACCCAAGAGTGTTTACACCTGGTACAACTGCTGACACATATGGATGCATGTAAGTATGCACCACCCATTGTCCATGAGGACAATCAGGGAACCATAGCATTAGCTAAGAACCCAGTCCGCAGACAAAGATGCAAACACATAGACATAAAGTACCATTTTATCAGATCTACAGTACTAAATGGACAGATCTGTTTGCGATACTGTCCCACAGATCAAATGGTGGCTGATGTATTTACCAAACCAGCAACTAAGGACAAACTAAATAGGTTCACAAAGGTTATGTTTGGGAGAGAAACCACATCGGTGTGAGTAGTGACCAAGTGGTCACATTTATTTGTTTTTCTTGTTTATTTCAAAAGTTATAAAAGAGTGCCAGTGAAAAAACGGACTGTGTAAATAATGAAATCTAATGATTTATGTTTTTGTTTCACTCAGGAGAGGACGGCCTTCGTTTGTTTAATGGAATGTAAAAGTGTTACAATAACTGATTGTTATTAAATAGTTTTTGTTATTATTTTTCCTTCTCCAGTTTAGATAGGTCAGTAGGATAGCAAGTGGGGGTGTTGACAATAATGAGTGTGCTCTCCCGTCATCCATTCAGAGTGATTGACTGATTGACACCAGCTGAGTGATTGACTCATTACGACCAGCTGAGTGTGTGTATATAAGAGCGACCTTCACAAATAAAAATGTTGCTTCCTTGATACACGAATCCTGTCTCACAGCGTTTTATTCCTTCTCTCTATATACTGTATAGTCCAGGTTATGATGTCTAGCCAATACGCAATATCCGACATTCAACACTAGCGTTACCTGATGGTAATTTCCTGTCTATCTGCCCTGATTGCTCTATTGGTACCTGGTGTGTATAGTTTAGTTGGCTTTATATGTCCTTCCTGGTTACTAGTCAGATAGTCAGTCGTTCACTGAACATTACCGTGAGTAGTCCTGTGTATTCTTGTGAAAGCCTTATCGCTCCTTGCCACGGAGGATAACCTTGTTTCAGAGCGACAGACAGAGCGACAGACAGAACGACAGACAGAACGACAGACAGAACGACAGACAGAGCGACAAACCTACTGACTGACAAACTTGCTGAGTGTCTGAGTGACATTCAGTAGTCCAGGATGGACTATACTAATCTGAGTAGCTGTAATTAGTTACGTTATGTAACTGTAACTGAGAGCTTTATCTGTGTGTGACCAGAGGGTCCCCAGAAAGACAAAAGACAAAAAAAAACGTTCTCTTCTATTCACAAGAACTTTTTTCATTTGGGGTTATTCTAGGGGACAGTCACTGGGATTATAGACACACACACACACACACACACACACACACACACAGACACACACTCAGAGTCCCTAAAACCCCCTCTCTTCTGAGTTCCCTGTGGAACAGCCTTATTAAGATCAAAGAATTTCCTGTCTTAATTACTCTGTTGCGCACACACACACACACACACACACACACACACACACACACACACACACACACACACACACACACTCTCTTAGGCCATGCGTCCACCTAGCACACATTTCCAGCTGAAAAACGCTGGCAGTGCGCCGGTAGTGCTGGGATGAAGCGCATCTTGTAGCGAGATGACAGAGAGAAAGAAATCTAGCGACAGCCATCTTTTTATCGTATTTTACTGGCGCGGTTTTGCACATATAGCATATTTTAATACACTTTATTGTATATTATATATATAGTTATTGCCTGACACCACAGTTCGTGCTTTGCTTTTTATTAGCTTTTTATTAGTGTATTCGTGTAGTTATTCGTGTATTTGTGCCCTCATACTGCTCCTGTCTCTTGTGGGCAGGCAGGCAGGCAACTCCGGTGTCAGGTTACAAACAGAGTGGTAGATATGATTGGCTGTGATTGGTTGTCTGAAAATGCGCTCAGCGCATCGCTCTGAAAAGTTCAGAAAGTTTCAACTTTAAACGCTGCTGCTGCCGCACAAAAAAGCTGAAAAGCGCTGAAAAAAGAAGCAGACTGCAGCGCATTTGCTATAGGCGGGCGCATTTCCTTCATCGCCGCTGCCGCTGGTGCCACTTCTCGTGGGCGTTTAGTCCGATCCTTGAGCCGCACACCTGTCCGCAGATGGCACAAGGAAAGCCAGATACCTGGGAGATGCCAGCCGCCCGCTGGTGTCGTTGTGTGTGCCTCTCAGATCTTCGGTCTTGGTTTGCTTGGTGTATTTGGGAAACTGCAGTGGCACAAGTGACTTGCCAGGCTGATCTGTCGAGTGCCAGAGTTTCAAGCTGCGTGATGTTTGCACACTTTAGGAGGTCCCTGGTGTAGTCCTTAAAGCGTCTCTTTCGGCCTCCAGCAGCCCGCTTTGCTCCTCTCAGTTGGCCATAGAGGACTTGGCGGGGCAGCCGGTGGTCAGGCCTACGTATGGTGTGCCCTATCCAGCGAAGATGTTTTTTGGCCACAGCTGCAGCCATACAGATTGAGTTGGTGTTGTTGAGGATGTCTGTGTGGGGAACGCCATCTTCCCAGGTCGGGCCAAGGATCCTTTGTAGGCAACGGATGTGGAAGGCCTCCAGGTTGGTGATGTGCCGGCGGTATGGGGTCCAGGATTCTGCTCCATAGAGCAGAGTGGAGAGACATACTGCGTTGTAAACGGCAACCTTGGTGCTGATCTTCAGGTTTCGGTTTTCAAAATCCCTGCTGCGTAGGCGTCCAAAAGGATGATGCGGCTTTATTGATACGTTTGTGTATCTCCGCGTCAAGGGAGCAGCATGAGGACAGAGTGGACCCGAGGTAGGTGAAATGATCCACTGTTTTATGTGGAACATCGTTTATGTGAGAACTGGGAAGTGTAGAGGTTCGGGAAGTTGGGAGTTGGGACATGACTTCAGTTTTTTGGATGTTTACCTGGAGACCGAAGGATTGGTACAGACTGGATATGGTGTCGAGAGCATGCTGCATAGACTCTGGACTGTGAGCTAAGATGGCACAGTCATCAGCGTGTAGCTCACATACTTGGCAGGACTTTGTCTTTGTGTGTGCCTGGAGCCGGAGGATGTTGAAGAGACGACCATCAAGGCGGTATTCCACATGGACACCATCTTCGTGTCCCAGGGCTCGGCGGAAGAGGCAGGTGATGGCAGAGAGGAGGAGATTAAAGAGCACCGGAGCCAAGACACAGCCCTGCTTCACCCCAACATTAACCTTAAAGGATTCTGACTGGATTTTGACATACACACACATATACACACACTCACACAAATATACTGTAAATGCAATAATAAATATAATATAAATCCAATTAGTGGTTTTCTGTGTGTGTGTGTGTGTGTGTGTGTGTGTGTGTGTGTGTGTGTGTGTGTGTGTGTGTGTGTGTGTGTGTGTGTGTGTGTGTGTGTGTGTGTGTGTGTGTGTGTGTGTGTGTGTGTGTGTGTGTGTGTGTGTGTGTGTGTGTATAGACGTGCCGCGGTCCATCTGTTGAATCAAAGCTCTGAGCCAGATGTGAGTTCAGACGCACAACTAACCTTCCTCTCAGATTCAGCCTCATAACGTCATAATTATACATGCAAACAAACCAACACAGAGGCCATGGCTGTCTTCCTCACTGTCAATCATACAACAACTCTCTGTTGTCTTTGAAGTCACGTCAGATCTCTCACATAATGGTTGTGTCCAATCAAGTGCCCCCCCCCCCCCCCCCCACCACCCACCTCCTCCTCCCATGCATTCACCTTAATTAATTCTCACCACAATGTAAATTATACAGCAGTCCTTTGTTGGTCCTGCACACACACACTCACACGCACGCACGCACGCACTCACACAGGGGTGGCATTCGCGTTGCCGTGCATGGCGGTGTGAGTGGTGCACGGGCTGTTTTGTGTTTTCCTTCGGTCATGGCGTGTATGCAGCAGGACCTGTCTGTCGCAGAGGTCTTTAATTGGCATGATGCAACACTCAATGTTAGCGTGTGTGTGTGCCTAAAAGCACAGCAGAGAATTATGGCATTATTAAACGAACTCAGTAAAAGTTTTGCTTATTTGTACACAGTGGTTGCAATTCCCCCTCATCCTCGCAGTCCTCGCAGCCAGTCGTCCACGGAGCAAGAGTTAAAATACGTACATGGCTATAGGCTTATAAAACGATTTAATAGGCTAAACTTCGTTTAAAATTCTTTAATTCACATTTGTTTATTTCATAAAATTTTTCCCGACATAATGCTACCTGCCCCGACGAGATCCGTGACTCCGTTGCGATACAGATGAATTATCTTCTCAAAATAGTATAAGTGGCTATCTTATGCATTTTACCACTGGTTGAAAACCACAAGCTATATTCACGTAAATATGACTGTGACGCGACGCCGGCACCACACATGTGAACAGTAACAATGCAATTAATTAATGTCTTGTTGTAATTAGTATATACCCAATGTCATGCGTCTTCTTGAAGCAGGGAACATAGGACCTTTATTTCAGCATTTGGCGAGCCTTTATTTCAGCGGGGAACATAGGGCCTTTATTTCAGCAGGGAACATAGGACCCTTTTTTTGTTCTGGAGCGTTCGGGAGCGGGCGGGACCGGGGAACAAATCACCTTTATTTCGGGAGTGGGGAACATAGGACCCTTTCTTTAAAAAAAAAGCGGGGAACATAGGGATGACCCCGGTGGAACAACCAGTGACGTCAGACTACACCTCCCTATAGCTTACACAATGACTGGAAGTGGATACGGACCATTAGCCTACCATCAAAAGTAACAACAAGTAACAACACTTGTACTCTCTCTCTCTCTCTCTCTCTCTCTCTCTCTCTCTCTCTCTCTCTCTCTCTCTCTCTCAGGATCTTCCTCCAGGGTGACATTCTGGTTCTTTTAAGTTGTAACATCAAAGCGTAGTGACTGTATTAATAGGCTTTAGGCCTGAACGAGTCTGAGACACCACAGGTTCAATACCCAGTTGGTTACCCACACTGTAAAATGTTTCACCCTAAAGTTACAATAAATTACTGGCAATATTTTGCATGACTTTTACAGTAAGATTCACAATAATTTACTGTGAATGGCTTCACAGCAATGTGTTGTACTTTCACAGTAATGGTAGTACAATACATTGTTGTAATTTCACAACTTCATACTGTAAGAAATTACTGTGATATTACAATAAATTACTGGCAATATTTTGCATGACTTTTACAGTAAGATTCACAATAATTTACTGTGAATGGCTTCACAGCAATGTGTTGTAATTTCACAGTAATGGTAGTACAATACATTGTTGTAATTTCACAACTTCATACTGTAAGAAATTACTGTGATATTACAATAAATTACTGGCAATATTTTGCATGACTTTTACAGTAAGATTCACAATAATTTACTGTGAATGGCTTCACAGCAATGTGTTGTAATTTCACAGTAATGGTAGTACAATACATTGTTGTAATTTCACAACTTCTAACAGTAAGAAATTACTGTGATATCACATTATTCTGTTGTATATATATTACAACAATGTATTGTGACTTCACAACATCAAATTGTAAGAAATTACTGTAATATCACATTATTTTGTTGTATATATATTACAACAATGTATTGTGACTTCACAACATCAAATTGTAAGAAATTACTGTAATATCACATTATTTTGTTGTATATATATTACAACAATGTATTGTGACTTCACAACATCAAATTGTAAGAAATTACTGTAATATCACATTATTTTGTTGTATATATATTACAACAATGTATTGTGACTTCACAACATCAAATTGTAAGAAATTACTGTAATATCACATTATTTTGTTGTATATATATTACAACAATGTATTGTGTATTTACAATAGCCTACATGTATTTTTGTAGTCCAGCTCCAGTACACTTCCTGAAGGTCACACTTTGGTTTCCTGTTGTGTTTAATCACGTCATCCTATTGTATCTTGACATGAAACTATTGTATGAGCTTCCTCCAGAAGTATACTGGAGCTGGGGACTATAGAGTTATGCATGTCTATCATTGTAAATTGACTGTTATTTTGCCAAATTATATAATATAATAATTATTATTTTTCAATTATTTTGTTGGCAAGTCTTTTGCATTACTTTTCAGACTTGCCAACAAAATAATTGAATAATAATAATTATTATATTATATAATTTGGCAAAATAACAGTCAATTTACAATGGTATGCATAACTGTATAGTCCCCAGCTCCAGTATACTTCTGGAGGAAGCTCATACAATAGTTTCCTGTCAAATACTATTGGATGACGTGATTAATCATGACAGAAAACCAAAGTGTGAGCTTCTGCCAGGAAGTATACTGCGCTGGACTTCAAAAATGCACGTAGGCTATTGTACATTAAAAACAACAGTCCAAACGCACAAATGAGGTAAGCCAGCATTTATTGTCAAAAGACATAGAATTATTACAAATAATTACACGAGGTAAGCCGGCATTTATTGTCAAAAGACAGAATTATTACAAATAATTACATGAGGTAAGCCAGCATTTATTGTCAAAAGACAGAATTATTACAAATAATTACACGAGGTAAGCCGGCATTTATTGTCAAAAGACAGAATTATTACAAGTAATTATATACAAAGAATTATATTCTTATTCTTGAAATGGTAAATGGCTGTTTTCTTTTTTACAATTTGTGCACATTTTACCCATAGGAAAATCCTGCTCGTTGTACAAGTATCGCAGAGAAAATTCAAAGGTACTCAGTTGCACAAGAGTTTCGGACAGAGAAACGCAATGGTTTGAAAGCTCGGCGTTGCTAATAAACATTTTAAATATTATTTTATAAACTGTTGGTCAACACTGCTCAAAACGGCTTTAGCTGACTGATGCGCCTTGCACATCGAGCGTTTCGCCAGTTCTTCAGAGTTAATTATGGGATTTTATTGTCAAAAGACAGAATTATATTACAAAGAATTATATTCTTATTCTTGAAATGTTAAATGGCTGTTTTCTTTCTTCTTTTATATACAATTTGTGCACATTTTACCCATAGGAAAATCCCATATTAACTCTGAAGAACTGGTCCTCTGCGAAACGCTCGTTGTACAAGTATCGCAGAGAAAATTCAAAGGTACTCACAGTTGCACGAGAGTTTCGAACAGAGAAATGCAATGGTTTGAAAGCTCGGCGTTGCTAATAAACATTTTAAATATTATTTTATAAACTGCTGGTCAACACTGCTCAAAACGGCAAAACTAAGACAAAGTAATCATATTCGTAAGTAAAATGGTAAATGGCTGCTTTTTTTTCTTCTTTTTTTACATATTTGTGCACATTTTACCCATAGGAAAATCCCATATTAACTGTGAAGAACTGGTCCTCTGCGAAACGCTTGTTGTACAAGTATTGCAGAGAAAATTCAAAGGTACTCACAGTTGCATGAGGGTTTCGGACAGAGAAACGCAATGGTTTGAAAGCTCGGCATTGCTAATAAACATTTTAAATATTATTTTATAAACTTCTGGTCAACACTGCTCAAAACGGCTTTAGCTGACTGATGCACCTTGTACGACGAGCATTTCGCCAGTTCTTCAGAGTTAATTATGGGATTTTATTGTCAAAAGACAGAATTATTACAAAGAATTATATTCTTATTCTTGAAATGGTAAATGGCTGTTTTCTTTTTTACAATTTGTGCACATTTTACCCATAGGAAAATCCTGCTCGTTGTACAAGTATCGCAGAGAAAATTCAAAGGTACTCACAGTTGCATGAGGGTTTCAGACAGAGAAACGCAATGGTTTGAAAGCTCGGCATTGCTAATAAACATTTTAAATATTATTTTATAAACTTCTGGTCAACACTGCTCAAAACGGCTTTAGCTGACTGATGCACCTTGTACGACGAGCGTTTCGCCAGTTCTTCAGAGTTAATTATGGGATTTTATTGTCAAAAGACAGAATTATTACAAAGAATTATATTCTTATTCTTGAAATGGTAAATGGCTGTTTTCTTTTTTACAATTTGTGCACATTTTACCCATAGGAAAATCCCGCTCGTTGTACAAGTATCGCAGAGAAAATTCAAAGGTACTCACAGTTGCATGAGGGTTTCAGACAGAGAAACGCAATGGTTTGAAAGCTCGGCATTGCTAATAAACATTTTAAATATTATTTTATAAACTTCTGGTCAACACTGCTCAAAACGGCTTTAGCTGACTGATGCACCTTGTACGACGAGCGTTTCGCCAGTTCTTCAGAGTTAATTATGGGATTTTATTGTCAAAAGACAGAATTATTACAAAGAATTATATTCTTATTCTTGAAATGGTAAATGGCTGTTTTCTTTTTTACAATTTGTGCACATTTTACCCATAGGAAAATCCCGCTCGTTGTACAAGTATCGCAGAGAAAATTCAAAGGTACTCACAGTTGCATGAGGGTTTCAGACAGAGAAACGCAATGGTTTGAAAGCTCGGCATTGCTAATAAACATTTTAAATATTATTTTATAAACTTCTGGTCAACACTGCTCAAAACGGCTTTAGCTGACTGATGCACCTTGTACGACGAGCGTTTCGCCAGTTCTTCAGAGTTAATTATGGGATTTTATTGTCAAAAGACAGAATTATTACAAAGAATTATATTACAAAGAATTATATTCTTATTCTTGAAATGGTAAATGCTGTTTTCTTTTTTACAATTTGTGCACATTTGACCCATAGGAAAATCCCATATTAACTCTGAAGAACTGGTCCTCTGCGAAACGCTCGTTGTACAAGTATCACAGAGAAAATTCAAAGGTACACAGTTGCACGAGAGTTTCGTACAGAGAAACGCAATGGTTTGAAAGCTCGGCGTTGCTAATAAACATTTTAAATATTATTTTATAAACTGCTGGTCAACACTGCTCAAAACGGCTTTAGCTGACTGATGCACCTTGTACGACGAGCATTTCGCCAGTTCTTCAGAGTTAATTATGGGATTTTATTGTCAAAAGACAGAATTATTACAAAGAATTATATTCTTATTCTTGAAATGGTAAATGGCTGTTTTCTTTTTTACAATTTGTGCACATTTTACCCATAGGAAAATCCTGCTCGTTGTACAAGTATCGCAGAGAAAATTCAAAGGTACTCACAGTTGCATGAGGGTTTCAGACAGAGAAACGCAATGGTTTGAAAGCTCGGCATTGCTAATAAACATTTTAAATATTATTTTATAAACTTCTGGTCAACACTGCTCAAAACGGCTTTAGCTGACTGATGCACCTTGTACGACGAGCGTTTCGCCAGTTCTTCAGAGTTAATTATGGGATTTTATTGTCAAAAGACAGAATTATTACAAAGAATTATATTCTTATTCTTGAAATGGTAAATGGCTGTTTTCTTTTTTACAATTTGTGCACATTTTACCCATAGGAAAATCCCGCTCGTTGTACAAGTATCGCAGAGAAAATTCAAAGGTACTCACAGTTGCATGAGGGTTTCAGACAGAGAAACGCAATGGTTTGAAAGCTCGGCATTGCTAATAAACATTTTAAATATTATTTTATAAACTTCTGGTCAACACTGCTCAAAACGGCTTTAGCTGACTGATGCACCTTGTACGACGAGCGTTTCGCCAGTTCTTCAGAGTTAATTATGGGATTTTATTGTCAAAAGACAGAATTATTACAAAGAATTATATTCTTATTCTTGAAATGGTAAATGGCTGTTTTCTTTTTTACAATTTGTGCACATTTTACCCATAGGAAAATCCCGCTCGTTGTACAAGTATCGCAGAGAAAATTCAAAGGTACTCACAGTTGCATGAGGGTTTCAGACAGAGAAACGCAATGGTTTGAAAGCTCGGCATTGCTAATAAACATTTTAAATATTATTTTATAAACTTCTGGTCAACACTGCTCAAAACGGCTTTAGCTGACTGATGCACCTTGTACGACGAGCGTTTCGCCAGTTCTTCAGAGTTAATTATGGGATTTTATTGTCAAAAGACAGAATTATTACAAAGAATTATATTACAAAGAATTATATTCTTATTCTTGAAATGGTAAATGCTGTTTTCTTTTTTACAATTTGTGCACATTTGACCCATAGGAAAATCCCATATTAACTCTGAAGAACTGGTCCTCTGCGAAACGCTCGTTGTACAAGTATCACAGAGAAAATTCAAAGGTACACAGTTGCACGAGAGTTTCGTACAGAGAAACGCAATGGTTTGAAAGCTCGGCGTTGCTAATAAACATTTTAAATATTATTTTATAAACTGCTGGTCAACACTGCTCAAAACGGCAAAACTAAGACAAAGTAATAATATTCGTAAGTAAAATGGTAAATGGCTGTTTTTTTTCTTTTTTTTACAATTTGTGCACATTTTACCCATTCACACACCGACGGGAGCATGTAGGGGTTAAGTGTCTTGCTCAAGGACACATCGACACGCTGCCCGGGGAGGAGCGGGAATCTCCGGATTGCCAGACGACTGCTCTACCTCCCGAGCCACTGTCGCCATGAAACTAGTACTTCCAGGTCTTACCCGAAAATGGAACTAATGAATACACTTTATGCACTCACTCAAAAGAACAAAAGAGGCACTCAAAATAACAAAAGAGGCGCAGGGACGACAGGAGCATGACAATTGTCTTTGCAAACCATTCAAAGTCTATGAGCTTCCGAAGAAGGGTGTTCACGTCAGGGGACGACAGGAGAAGGACGATTGTCTATACAGATGCAGACCATTCAAAGTCTATGAGCTTCCGAAGAAGGGTGTTCACGTCAGGGGACGACAGGAGAAGGACAATTGTCTTTGCAAACCATTCAAAGTCTATGAGCTTCCGAAGAAGGGTGTTCACGTCAGGGGACGACAGGAGAAGGACAATTGTCTTTGCAGACCAAAGTTTATGAGCTTACTTACGAAGAAGGGTGTTCACGTCAGGGGACGACAGGAGAAGGACGATTGTCTATGCAGATGCAGACCATTCAAAGTCTATGAGCTTACGAAAAAGGGTGGTCACTTGAGGGTTGATGGCGCTTCGCTTCTTTGCCCTGGAGCCTTTCTCCGGGTTGATGCCCAAGAAGAACCTGTTAATAAGCAAAGATACGTTTCAGTTTTAAATAGACTCAGCATTTATCAAGGTGCTCACCTGTGTTTTTTCATGGTACCTCTAACATAATGTTTACTCATCCGAATTTTGAAGCCATACTATAATGTGAATTAAACCATTATGTCAATTTCTTAACAAGATAGCAGCAACATCAAGTGATGGTGTGGTCCCAATTCACATAGTTGGTTCCAGGCTTCATACTCAAAGCATTTAATCTACTTTATGGCCTCTGTAGAAAGGCATGGACTTAATAGCCAGATAGTCTTTGCATGATAAGTCTTACTGATGACATTGATCATGTGTTCAGAGTGTTAAAATACCTTTGGATGAACTCAAGTGTGGATGATCCAACGGAAGGATACTCCAGGTTGAAGACATAGTAGCTGGTGAATAAAGCAGCTACCCCATGCAAAAATAATGGGTGTGGGCCCATCACAACTTCTCCCTCGATGGATAGCATCCATCCAGAAGGCTGCATTGCGTCACCTGAAATGAACAGATACCCCGTCATGCGTTGTTGTGGATAGGTATACATTCCTGCAAGGACATGACACAGAACTAAGGCTGTCTTAAATACTTCAAAGCTTCGTTCGATGGGCATGGGATTTGAATATGAAAATAAAATTCGATTATTAAAAAGAAAAAGAAAAATGCATATATATATATATATTTTTGCCAAATCAACTCTGCCTCTCTTACAACAAGCAATGCTGTCTCTTATTTAAGATGAGGTCGCACTGACAGATTTGTGTTCATTGTGCTGCTTTTATAAAGCCTCAAATGACGGCTTACAATATTTCATGAAAGCAAAGTGTTTTGTTTGTCTAAGATTTAAAAAGGTTTCAACTTTACAGCACTGACAAAGTTGAACATGAGACATGCCAGCTCAGGATATTATTTATAAGCGTCATATGTGTGCCGTATCACAAACTGCCTTCGGTCAGATTTTCCCCCTCGATGCAAAGGAACACAAGCTCATCCCTGAACATTATTACCTTGAATTATCAAACAGGGGGTGCTTGGGAGTGCTGCAGTATTCACATCAGCAACAGTGGCACAGGTCTGCAACAAAGTAACACACAATAGCAGATTTAACATTATGAAAGGATGAAGATAAGCTAATCCACGCACTACAGCTCACCACACATCAGCTCGGCCCATTTGGAGCAACTTGGGGGTTAAGTGTCTTGCTCAAGGACACTTCCGACATGCGGACAGTCAGAGCCAGGATTCGAACCACCAACCCTACGGTCGATGAACGACCATCTCTACCAACTGAGCTTCAGTCGCCCCTAATGTAATCACTCGCATTTCAAATATTTTAATATTTAAATAAACGTACATCAACTTCGAGCAGTAGTTTCTCCGTAGGCTCCTTGAAGTACACCATAAGGAGCAGGACGATGCAGGCACTGATCTCCGAAACCTCTGGATGATATCTGGCCAGAACATCCCTGATCTTCGGGTTGTCCAGTTTCTGGCAGAACTGCAGGATGGTCCGTCCTCGATGACACAGGGCATCTTTGATCTTTTGAAGGACATCGGTGTCTGTCAGGAGGCCAAAGTGGGAGAAAAGCCCCGTCTGAGAGAAGAGAAAAGGCCATTCTTCTTTGACCGCCACCATCGTTGGTGGAGGCATTTTATTCAAGTAACGCCGCAGGATGACGTAGGTCCTCTCCATCAGAGGTTCTGCTCTCGCTGTCCCACCCATCCCTTCCTCTGTGTACAGACATACAAACCAAGTAACAACAATTAGATTTGATGTTGCCACATCTGGGAAATTGAGTGGCAAACCTTTAATTGTATTACTCATTCTGAATATTAAAGTGGCCTTTTTGCTTAATGTGGGATATTTATTCATGGTGTCAATTCACCAAAAGTAAAGTAGATTGCATGCCTGAGTAGATGTTCCGCAGATCCCTTTTCAAAGCCGCCATGGTTTCCTCTGTCTCCCCGTCCGGTAAGCTTGCTGGGCCCCACCTCACACACCTAGGGATAGGAAGGAATCATAGGCAACCTCTTAGTGGAATACATAAAAAAAGAAAAATTATAATATATATATTTTTTTATCATTCTTTCCAAAAGAAAAAAGGCCTCTAACGCTAATGGCACGCATACCAGAGGCTAACTGCCTACGAAAACAGGCACAGAAGCACTGAAAGAGGATTTCACCCATCTAATGAACACACTAGACTAGACAAATATCAAGATGTATCCATCAGTGGACCAATTGCATGCTTTTGCAGAGGACAAGAAGCCTTCAGACATTAAGCACCCCCCACAGCCCAAATGGAATGATAAAAAAAATATATATATAAATATATATATATATTCTACTTTTTATTTTATTTTTGTCGACTAACTGCACATTTTGGCCAATCATAGTCGACTATCCAAATCCTTAGTCAGGGACAGCCCTAGAAATTATATTAAAAAAAAATCTACACATAATTTAAACATTCAATCCAAATAACCTAAGTTAGTCGAGCATTGGCAGTGCCACTTTAACCCCTAATTGCTGCGAGCGTGAATGGAGAGGACACTGGCGCCGTTTGTTTTGCCACCCCTACCCGTATTGGTCAACAGGACCTCTCGTCAGCCTGGACTCTCCTGCCACGCCAGTGGGCCGTCTTTCCTCTCTGCCTCTGCGGCGTCTAGCCAGAGTGTTGTTCCTGCTTTTATACTCCACTCTTGTTTTTACTTGTTGGAGAAGAGAGTGGCATCCGTCTCCAACCATTTCACCTCGCCTGCTAATGTCAGCAAAGGTGTCAGGATGGCTCCTGACAATTGTTCGGACGATACTGAGGCACGTGGTTCTGGTTGGGTTGTGCTCGTGCTCCATCATCTGATCCACCAAAGCGTTCACAAAGGCCCTTCTCTCATCTGGCTTTGGTCTCTGTTCTTTTTCCACTGCACGTTGAATGGCTGTTGACATCCGGTTCCAGTTGACACAAAAGTCTACATGCCATGCGCTGCCAGGCTGTGAAGAGTTTGGAGTGCTTGGGGGGCTGCACAACAGAGATTGCATAGAGGTGTTCGGAGAGGACAGAGTGTTCACAGAGCTCGTTGTTGGGGAACTTGAAGCAATTGGATGTGTTGGGGAACTTGAAGCAATTGGATGGGGAGGGAGCACCTCCATATTAAGGGTTACTAACCCTAGAAGGGACAAAAACAGTTATGCCAATGTTCCAAGGGCATAGTTCCAAGTGTCACGCAAGTCTAAATATGAATTTACCTTTCTTAAGACCATCCATCAGCTTCCGACACTGGATTGGTTTGAGGTGTCGGACCAGATCCACCCTCTCCATTAAGGCCAGATCTTCGACACTCTCCACTCCAATATCCTCAAGTAGGGTGGTCAGTAAGTCATCAGGGAGGCCCGGTAAATATGACCAAACTGCTTCCTTTATATCTTCCATTACCTAGTCTCATTGATTAGGGTCAATCATGAATCAGTTTGTGCATATTCCCTACTTGTCTGTTTGCAGTGCACTATATGCGGTTAACTGCCAACATGTGCTCGCTATACAATCAACAATACAAAATCAACTATCTTAAGGTTACTTGATATCCTGCTCCACTTACGTCTGTCCTCACGTCTGTCATATCCTCCCTTTCCTGTTTTAACTGCTCCTGGAAAAGAATGGTGGAGCGCAATAAGCATCTGATTGTGCACGTTGTATGCTGGAAGAGGATAGTAGTCCAGTAAATCTTTGTGCTTAATGCACACGTAATCCTCTTGGGCCACTCCTAAGTCACAGTACACACCCATGTCAATCAACTTCACACAAATGTGTTTCTCTGAGACAAAGTGGACAGAGTTTTGGGCAACAATGACCAGCATAATCTTCCCCATGTGAAGTCCTTCATCACTGTTCCCAAACAAGATGAACATCCCCTTTCTGTAGTCTGTGCCTTTGACTGTAACATTGTTACAAGCCACTGCAGACTGAGACTCAAATTGACAACTGGCTACAGATGCCCTGATCTTGTTGTTGTAATCATCCAAATAAAAGGCAGTCCCCTTCTCTACCTGTATAACAGGAGGAAACAAGTTTCCCGCACTCAGGTAGGCCTGGAGGAGTTGGTGTCTCTCTGCTAGTGTTTTGCACAGATTTTTGAAATTGTGCAATTTTCTGGCACACTGTTTGAAAAAAGTGTGTTTGCTTTCAAACCGCAGAGTCCACAGGCGAATAAGTGGGCCAAAGTGGATGATTAGATCTGGATAATGGCCAATATAGTGATGCTTTGGCCTCAGGGGGGCATTGGGGAAGAGCCTTTTCCTGTTGCATATGTACTCCTCTGTGATGACTTTCAGATATGCTACCTGGCCTTCTGTAATGACTGGTGCACAGATAAGCTCAACCATCTCTCTCAGCTGCAAAATGAGCTGCCACACCTCATTGTCACAGGGATCTTTAATCCTGCCACCCACCAAGAGAGGGAGTAATCTAAGGAAACACCAGTTTTGAACTGCATGCCCACTTAGTTTGTCACTGCTGGGAGAGAGGTCTGCTGGTTTGTCCCTACCATCGTTCCCTTCATATCGGAACTTGTTTTTGCACCGATTTAACTGCAGGTAAGTAAAATGATTCTCCTGGACTAAATGGCGAATATATAAAGGAAGGTCATAAGCCATGACTCCCTCAAATAAATCATGGCCTAGACATGGTGGGAGGCCAGGCTGGCAAACATGGAAATGAGAAAGCTGGTTGAAAGGAGAGTCAAACTTGATACCGCATACAGAGTCTGTGGTACTAGTTTCCAGGTCTTGCAAATTACTTGTGTATGATTGGACCGTTCTTGTGGCACCACACAACACTGGATTCTTCACAAAATCCTCTCTCTGTACCTGACAGTAGCGACAAAAATATTTAGATCGACTGAAGTTTTCTAAAAATCCCCCAATAGAATGGGATCCTAAGTTGTCTCCTGCAATGGCAACCAAAGAGCCCTTTAGTACAGTGCCATCAGATATGACTACACCTCTCTCCTCCAGGATTTTGAGGTCCTCAATCAGATGTGCAAAAACCTTTTTTAGCCCAAAATACTTAAAGTCCTGCTCCCTACATAAGAGAACAAGTTGCATTTGATCTATAGAAGATCTATTGTGAGGCAAGATGTCAGTCAGGGTTAGGTAAACAGCTAAGACCTTGTGCTTTTTCTTCCCTGAGCCCAGTGGATTAACAACCTCGAAGGCATCTTGGTACAGTATCAAACCAAGTGAGGAAGGGTCAGCTTTCAACATTGGATTACTTTGAAATCCTTCTCCATCCTTGACATCCTGATAGACAGCATCAGTAGATTGCTGCAAACGTGTCATGTTATACTGTTCTCGTAGAGACTCGTTTTTGAACAGTGTCACCAATGTCTCATGTATAGGTACATACTGAGCAAAGCATTCTTTGTCATTTTCATCATTGCCCAAGAGCAAAGGCACGGGATGAACATGGTTGAAACACTCTTTAAAAGCAGACTTCCTCTTTGTATCTGTACTGAGTCTTCCCTTGTTAAAAAGTGTGAGTAGATCATCTCTGTTCACTTCATCAACCATGCTGCTTATAGTGGCCTGAGGGATTCCAAGTTTCTTCAATTTCTCACTCAGAACGTTAAGTGTATGAGACAGGCCAAGTTCATGAGCAATTTGAAAGTCCTCAATAATGGTTTGTATGGTGCTTGCCGGTAAGAGTAGCTTAGATTGCAATTTCAAATAGAAAAGTGTAAGGTTATGTAAAAAAAGGGTTTCGTCCACAGCTAATGGCACTTCTGGTTCATCATGTTCACCAGCAGCTTCTGAATACGTCTGACTGGGTTCTGGCAATGACTCTGTAGACTTGTCTAGTACCAAGTCATCTAAAACTGAATCCTTGTGTTTCCTGGAAATATGTGAAGCAAAAGTCATTACGTTTGTGAACCTGCAATCACAACCTCTAAATGGACATGGCGATTCCATTCCTCCCTTTATGTGTGTCTTCAAATGCTTGATAAGAGAGGCTAAAGTGTCACACTTAAATGCACAAGCCTCAAGCACACATTTCAAGGATGTGTCAGGTGGTAGAGCTGATCTAGGAGGTCTAGGCGGCTGACCAGCTTGCAGGTAGCACCTATGCAGCCTATATATATGAGATATCAGTGCTGCGTGTTTTCTGAACCTCTGTGAGCAGTCAGGTATCCCGCACTGATAAAGATAATTGGGGGCGTTACTGTGGAGCTGCGCGTGCTGGACAAAGGTATGCACACTCTCAGACACATGCTGACATCGAATATATTTACAGTGGAACATTGTTGTGCGTGCTATAGTTACCTACCCAATCATTACATCTGCCTCACACTGAACACTGGTTAGCCTGGCTGCTTCACTGAACAAGATGCCACTGAACAGGATACTGTATGTAAAGACCTCTCTGATGACCTAGAAAAAAGGAAACCAGAGAAAGGAGAGATTACAGTTTGCATGCAGATTATGAACGTATACTATAGGCTAATCTCAGGTGTACTGCACAGGAAACAAATAGTCTATAAACTACGATCTGTGTTGCATATAGGCCTACCTATACAACCAAGAAGCAATCCGTGCATGGATCTGGGGAGACGTCAGTGCAGATTACTGTCCTGTACGCCTTGTCGGCCGGAAAGATTCAGGCATAGGCAATCAGTAGGCAGGCCCTAGGACAGAAAAAAAACACAGGGAACGACGCATAAATTCATGTCAAACAGTACTGCATGAGGTGATTAATCTCAGGTGTACTGCACAGGAAACAAATATAGTCTATAAACTACGATCTGTGTTGCATATAGGCCTACCTATACAACCAAGAAGCAATCCGTGCATGGATCTGGGGAGACGTCAGTGCAGATTACTGTCCTGTACGCCTTGTCGGCCGGAAAGATTCAGGCATAGGCAATCAGTAGGCAGGCCCTAGGACAGAAAAAAAACACAGGGAACGACGCATAAATTCATGTCAAACAGTACTGCATGAGGTGATTAATCTCAGGTGTACTGCACAGGAAACAAATATAGTCTATAAACTACGATCTGTGTTGCATATAGGCCTACCTATACAACCAAGAAGCAATCCATGCATGGATCTGGGGAGACGTCAGTGCAGATTACTGTCCTGTACGCCTTGTCGGCCGGAAAGATTCAGGCATAGGCAATCAGTAGGCAGGCCCTAGGACAGAAAAAAAACACAGGGAACGACGCATAAATTCATGTCAAACAGTACTGCATGAGGTGATTAATCTCAGGTGTACTGCACAGGAAACAAATAGTCTATAAATTAGTATTGTTTGTCTAGCAGTGTCGAGCTTGAGTGTTATACTCCGAGTACATACTGTAGTATAGACAGCATAGTTGGTGGTAGTATAGACATGGTAGCATAATAGTAAAATTCAGTAAGACAGTTATTATTAGTTAAAATTCTGATATTGAAGAAGTTTTGGTTGATAAAGTGGGCAGTTTATCCTGTGCTGAAAAGTCTCCATTCCAATAGAGAGAGTATATATTTTAGTGTTTATTTGATTGATTTGGCCTTTTATTTATTACGTTTCCACAGTTATTTCCTCATACTTTATTAACATTTTGTACATAATACAAGTTCATGTTAAAATGATGACACAAAAAGCCAGACCGAGGGCTTGTTTCATAAACAAACTGAACTTTCTTTTGCCTGCCTACTGTATTTGTTTGGTGGAAACCTGATCATAAAGTAAAGTAAAAAAAAAAAAAAAAAAGTAGTGTGCTATTTTTGTAGTGTAGCTTGCTACATTTATCTGGGGATAGCTTCCATTGTAGTTGAGCTATATTTAATCGAGAGTAACTAGTGTAGCTTACTACATTTTCCAAGTAGCTTGCCCATCACTGGCTAAATGCTGCATGTAGCTAGTTAGCTGAACTGAAGCTATATAGGTAGCCAGGTAGCTAAATGGCTGGCTATACTATAGCTCCAGTTCAGAACAACACTTTTTCACTGGTAGTTTGTGGAAATGAACCAACTTTCCCCTCTTTCACACGGTAAAATTAGTTTGAACAGCCAGGAGCAATATAAAAAAAAACACAGTGGTCCCGTTGTTTGGTAGGCAACGTTGCATTACCCAACAGAGGTCAGACATAGCTAACAGCTAACATTAGCAGCAGGCACACATAACGTGTAAAAACGCATAACCATGTAAAAAACGAACACAGCACTATTCCGCTGGCGTTTGCAATCGAAATCATAGATACAGAATAATATCCACCATCGACTTTATCATGCACTATATACTCACGTTTTATTGTCGATTAACGATGCAGAGATACAGCACACGCTGATACAACAATGGAGGAAGGTGCAGGTATTCTGGGAGGCAAGGTACAGGTGTAGTGCATTCTGGGAGGCGCCCGCCCAGGAAGCTGGTGTGTGTGCAGGCAGCCTAGACAAGTCTCAACATGTCTCCTAATCATGCATTATATAGTGGCCCCCAATACGCAGGTGCAGAACGGGTACTGATTGATTGATTGATTGATTGATTGATTGATTGATTGATTGAAAACTTTATTAACAGATTGCAGAATGGGTACAATACAGTACAGCTCAATACACACAATTGTTAAGGGGATGCAGACCAGAGAAAGACTTTCGTCTTGTTTACATCAGGGTCCCCCATAACCTTTCAATTCATCAGGACATACATCGTCATCATCATTTATTTATTCGTACATGGAATTACCACAGTCCAACAGTACATATAATTCACCAAATACCATGGCCGAAAGGAACAGGAAGAAGAAAAAATCTTCTACACCTGCCCTTACACACACACAACACACCAATAGACTTATTGTGTAAAACAAACAGAATATGCATTTTGCAAAAATGGAAACATCAACACAACCAAATTAAATCAACATAAATAAACCCATTTTGTGTATCTATCAGCAAACTACATATTTCGGTTCATTCATTTACACACACACACACACACACATACATGACATACAGACAGTACTGCTACATCTATACATTTATGAAACCGTACATTAGGTGGGGTGGGGTGGGGGGGGGCTGTACATTGGAGATGGTTGGGTGGGTGGGG
>NC_140167.1:85049539-85104383 GCF_963971535.1 Notolepis coatsorum
TATTACACACTATTACACTATTACACTATTACACACTATTACACTATTACACACTATTACACACTATTACACTATTACACACTATTACACAATTACACACTATTACACACTATTACACTATTACACACTATTACACTATTACACTATTACACACTATTACACACTATTACACTATTACACTATTACACACTATTACACACTATTACACTATTACACTATTACACTATTACACACTATTACACTATTACACTATTACACTATTACACACTATTACACTATTACACACTATTACACTATTACACTATTACACACTATTACACTATTACACACTATTACACTATTACACACTATTACACTATTACACTATTACACACTATTACACTATTACACACTATTACACACTATTACACTATTACACTATTACACACTATTACACTATTACACACTATTACACTATTACACACTATTACACTATTACACACTATTACACTATTACACACTATTACACTATTACACACTATTACACTATTACACTATTACACACTATTACACTATTACACACTATTACACACTATTACACTATTACACTATTACACACTATTACACTATTACACACTATTACACTATTACACACTATTACACTATTACACTATTACACACTATTACACTATTACACTATTACACTATTACACACTATTACACTATTACACTATTACACACTATTACACTATTACACACTATTACACTATTACACTATTACACACTATTACACTATTACACACTATTACACTATTACACACTATTACACTATTACACTATTACACACTATTACACTATTACACACTATTACACACTATTACACTATTACACTATTACACACTATTACACTATTACACACTATTACTATTACACACTATTACACTATTACACTATTACACACTATTACACTATTACACACTATTACACTATTACACACTATTACACTATTACACACTATTACACTATTACACTATTACACACTATTACACTATTACACACTATTACACTATTACACACTATTACACTATTACACTATTACACACTATTACACTATTACACTATTACACACTATTACACTATTACACTATTACACACTATTACACTATTACACACTATTACACTATTACACACTATTACACACTATTACACTATTACACACTATTACACTATTATTACACTATTATTACACTATTACACA
Organism: Notolepis coatsorum; assembly: GCF_963971535.1. Lineage (NCBI taxonomy): Eukaryota > Metazoa > Chordata > Actinopteri > Aulopiformes > Paralepididae > Notolepis > Notolepis coatsorum. The sequence continues at coordinate 85,050,777 of NC_140167.1, forward strand.
CTATTACACACTATTACACTATTACACACTATTACACTATTACACAATATTACACTATTACACACTATTACACTATTACACACTATTACACTATTACACACTATTACACTATTACACTATTACACACTATTACACTATTACACACTATTACACTATTACACTATTACACACTATTACACTATTACACACTATTACACTATTACACACTATTACACTATTACACCGAGTACAATGGCACAATCCGCAAGTCTCTACGACAAACGGTTCAAGAGATACACTGAGGGGGTGTGGCCTAAGGGGGCGTGGTCTAAGGATCGGGGGAGTGGTCAACATCGACCAATGAAAGGTGGTCAACAGGGGGAGTGGTCAACATCGACCAATGAAAGGTGGTCAACATCGACCAATGGCACAATCCGCAAGTCTCTACGACAAACGGTTCAAGAGATACACTGAGGGGGTGTGGCCTAAGGGGGCGTGGTCTAAGGATCGGGGGAGTGGTCAACATCGACCAATGAAAGGGGGTCAACATGGACCAATGAAAAATGAAAGAGGATATCCCTACTGAGTACAATGACACAACCCACAAGACAGAGGGCGCTGTCAGCAATTCAGTACTGCAACACAGTGATGGCCAATGATGGGTTAAGTGGATGATGTCATTGGCAGCTCAGCCACGAGCCACACAGCTGAACCAATCATGAGTGAGCCATGAGCCACACAGGTGAAGCAATCACTATGACTTGCATATTTTCTATTCAATGCATTTCTATGGAGGCAGATGCATGACTGCATTGTCACATTGATTAAAAGAAAACTATAAGAGATGAAGCGTTGTGACGCGCACATGAGCACTACAACGAGTAGGCGAAGGGTTGTGCGCGATATTGTGACATTCGTGCGATATTGTGGCACTCCTTCGGCGATCGGAACAGAAGGCTAAAAAATAGTGTGAAAAATGTGATTTCTAGAGTGCGATTGCATGGCGGTCAATGGGGAAGAGAACCTTCAAACAAATGGTCGTCAGTTGAGATAGAAATGTCCAATTCCATTTATTTTTCTTTTGTGAGCGGGATGACAGCCGTGTCATCGTTTTGATGTGTTTGTTTTATTTCTACGTCCAAAATTGAGATCACACTCGCAATTCACCCAAGGTAGGGGGAAAAAGATTATTTCAGCTGCTACACTCTAAAATGCAATGCATTCCCAATGGGACCGAAATTTTACCGTTTAAAGTCGATTCGTAGCCAGACGGTGCGGTGAAACTTTACGAGTTCGAATAGCAACTCGAGTTGGAGCAAGCCGGTCGTTTTGATACCTTTCACGTGTATGGGGCGCGAACGCTCTGGCACGAGTGTGTTGGCAAAATCGGTGGAATAAAGAATAATAAAAAGAGTATGGATATGTATAGTGTGGGTGGCAACCTGGCTTCGCCAGGTCACCCACACTAATAATAATAATAATAATAATAATAATAATAATAATAATAATAATAATAATAATAATAATAATAATAATAATAATAATAATAATAATAATAATAATAATAATAATAATAATAATAATAATAATAATAATAATAATAATAATAATAATAATAATAATAATAATAATAATAATAATAATAATAATAATAATAATAATAATAATAATAATAATAATAATAATAATAATAATAATAATAATAATAATAATAATAATATTAATAATAATAATAATAATAATAACAATGATCATAACAATGATCATAATAATAATAATAATAAACATAAACACTGGTCCATGTCTCACTTGGATATTATTATTATCATTATTATTATTCCTAAACGCTGGTCCATGTCTCACTTTGATATTATTATTATCATTATTATTATTCCTAAACGAAACGAAAGAAAGAAAGAAAGAAATTACCCCCGGCAGGCAAGTGTAATAAGAGATCAATGTTTTTATTATATCTGCTCATGTCGGGTGACATACATCAGAACCCTGGTCCCGTAATGACACGGAACCAGAGACTACAGCAAGAAGCGATGGAGGTTCCCATCGCGACCAACAGCATCAACAACGCAACCTGTGGCTACATCCACAGCGCGGGCGGCGAAGCTCCCCCAATGACGCCACAGCAGACGAGCACACGTGAGGCAGTGACGAGAGGAGGTGAACCGAGGGTCGAAACCATGACGACCATCTCGACGCGGGATGTAAACATCTCGACGCCCGATAGCCGGCTAGCTAGCAGAGCTAACAACGAAAACAACCAGGAACGAGTCCTTTTTTGTTCCAGCACGGCGCGGGACCCGACCCCCCCCCTTCCCCCTCCTTTGTTGTTCCAGCACGGCGCGGGACCCGACCCCCCCCTCCCCCCTTCTTTGTTGTTCCAGCACGGCGCGGGACCCGACCCCCCCCTCCCCCCTTCCCACCCACAACAACACAGAGGAACAGATCACAAACGAACAATACTTCGAACCTGCCAACATCAATGAAATAACCAACGCCAATGGACTGAACATTTTTCACATTAACATTAACAGCTTAAAAAACAAATTGGATGAAATCAAACAAATATTCATAAATGGTAAGGCAAACATACTGTGCTTCTCAGAAACTAAGCTCGACGATTCTGTAAAAGATCCAGAGATAGAGATTGAGAACTACTCAATAATCAGGAATGATAGGAACAAACATGGAGGTAGTGTCTGTATGTACATACACAAGGACACCAAATTCATCAACAGAAATGACCTGAATCATAAATCAATTGAAACTGTATGGGTGGAAATCCTATTCGAAAGGGCGAAATCCCTACTGGTTGGCACAGTCTACAGGCCGCCAGATCATAGTGGCTTTTATGATACACTGGATGGGTGTTTAGCTGGAGTTGAGGATGTAGACAAAATTCTTATTGGAGACTGGAACACGGATATGCAACGAAAAGATGCACCCGTCTTCAAGGCCTTCAGTAGGTTTTGTGATCTGCATGGCCTCAGCCAGCTAATCACCCAACCCACACGTGTATGTGAATCAACTCAGACTACCATTGACCTCATTCTGACCTCCGACAAGTCCAAGATCTCAAATAAAGGGGTTATAGCATGTGGGTTAAGTGATCATTATATGATATTCTGTACCCGAAAAAAACTAAAACAAAAGGCTGGCTGCCACAAAACAGTCACATCTAGAGACCTCAAAACCTACTCTAGCGAGGCCTTCAACCTTGAACTGGAGAGTCTGGACTGGTCAGATGAACTCAATGGTACACTGGTTGACGAAACATGGCTTGGTTTCAAAACCAAATTCTCAGCAATACTAAACGACATGGCCCCCCTAAGAACCACCAGGGTAAAAAATCGCGCTGAGCCGTGGATGCACTCCGAAATACTGGCCGCTATGAAAACCAGAGACAAAAAATGCTCTGAGTTTCGTAAAAGTCAGTCAAAGCTTACTAAAAGCACGAGCAGTGAACTCCAAGCCCACGTGACTGAACTCAAACTAGAAAGAAACAGACTAAGAAACGACGTAAACTCCATGATCAAAACTGCAAAAAAGAATTTCATCAATGACAAAACTGAGGAAAACAAAAACAAACCACGTGAACTTTGGAAATTACTCAATAATCAACTAGGATGCAGTAAAAAACTTAAAACCAGATTCTCAAACATAAACATAAAAACGGACAACACGCTCATCACAGACAAGCTGGATGTAGCCAATTACTTAAACATTTTCTTCACAAACATAGCCACAACACTGGTAAACAAACTACCCTCCCACTCAGAGCTTTATGGGGTAGAACACATAGTAGCTTACTACAAAAACCTAGGGGTCCGCAAGGACGACTTCAAGCTGGAAATGGTAACAACAGATGAGGTACTCAATAAACTGAGCGCCCTCCAACCTAACAAGGCCACTGGCCATGACAACATCCCCTCCAAATTCCTCAGAGACTCAGCAGCCGCCATCACACCAATCATCACACACATAATAAACCTCTCCATAAAACAGGGACACGTCCCCAAGGACTTCAAAATTGCGAGGGTGACCCCTCTGCACAAAAAGGGCAGCAAATTAGACCCAGGCAACTACCGCCCTGTTTCTATTCTCACCTCCATCTCGAAAGTCATGGAAAAAATAGTCTACGAACAGGTCGAAAAGTACCTAGCGGAAAAAAATCTAATCTACGAATTCCAATCTGGCTTCAGAACATCCCACTCCACTGACACATGCCTTCTCTATTTGAATGACCACATCAAACAAGAGGTGGACGCAGGCAAATACTGCGGCATGGTCATGCTGGACCTACAAAAGGCCTTTGACACGGTCAATCACTCCATTCTGATTGACAAGCTAAAAGCAATTGGTTTTGATAGTCTATCAGTGAGCTGGATGCAATCCTACCTTGAGGGGAGGGAACAGATGGTGGAGGTAAACGGTACCCTATCCCCCCCCCCTCACAGTGAGCTGTGGTGTTCCACAAGGAAGCATACTAGGACCGCTACTGTTCCTAATTTATGCAAATGACATGTCGTCAGCTTGTGACTGCAACTTGTTCCTGTTTGCGGACGACTCAGCCCTGCTGGTCTCTGACAAGAACAAGTTACAGGTTGAAAAAACCCTCAGCTCGGAACTAGGCAGAATCTGCATATGGCTCGCTGATAACAAACTATCATTACACATGGGCAAAACAGAGTCCATTCTCTTCGGTTCAAATAACAAACTCAGCAAGACCGACGGCTTCTCAGTTACAGTGGGTGACAATATTGTCACAAGGAAAGATGAAATTACCTACCTGGGTTCCATCCTAGAGGCTAATCTCTCCTGTGACAAAATGGCATCCAATGTAATAAAAAAAGTCAACCAACGAACTCGATTCTTGTACCGGATCTCCTCTCTGGTAAACAAGAACACCCTGAAGACTCTGGCAGGAGCACTCATTCAGGGGTACTACGACTATGCTTGCACCTCATGGTACCAAAGCACCTCAAAGGCGCTAAAAACAAAATTACAAACATCTCAAAACAAACTGGTCAGACTACTGCTTGACCTTACTCCTAGAACCCACCTCACCCCTGCCCACTTTGACAACCTAGGATGGCTTAGAGTAGACGACAGAGTACAACAACTTGCAATGGGCCTGGTCTACAAGATACACTACACGACCAAGGTACCCATGTACATGTCAAAATACTTCCCAAAGGTCAGTGAATACCACGATCACAACACCAGAGGGAGCTCCACAAATCATGTTAAACCCAGATTCGGCTCAAATAAGGGACTAAACACGTTTCGCAATTATGCCACATCAATGTGGAACGCCCTACCCAAAGCTGTAAAGGAATGTGGATCACTACCCACTTTCAAAACCTCTCTCAAGGGACACCTACGGGAGACTGCAATTCAACACTGGCCCCTGTAAATATCCTAACCCAACCCCCTCCAATGTACAGTCATTTACCTAGTATGGTTTTGTCAATAGTTCAATGTACAATTGTGTTTGTTTGTACAGTGTCTCCTCCCCCCCCCCCCCCCTCAATGTACAGTGTTACTTGTTTATACAGTGTGCCCCCCGGCCCCCCCCCCCCCCCAACCACCTCCAATGTAAATTACCCAGTATGGTTGTCAATATCCCAATGTACCCAACCCCCCCCACCCAACCTCCTCCAATGTACAGTTTCTACGTCAAATGTATATACTCCCTTTTCTTGACTCCTTCTGTATCACAAACAGTACTGTATTTGCAAATCTGGTATGTCATAAATGTATAGATGTAGCAGTACTGACTATCTGTATGTCATGTATGTCATATATGTCTATATGAATTGAAAATGGGGGACCCTGATGGAAACAAGACAAACGTCTTTCTCAGGTCTGCATCCCCTTAACAATTGTATGTATTGAGCCGTACTGTATTGTACCCATTCTGCAATCTGTTAAATAAAGTTTTCATTCATTCATTCATTCAAACGCTGGTCCATGCTAGTCGTCCAGCCCGTTCTGAACTGCAGCAGTAGTGACTTCACTCTGTATCGCCGCCGGCAGCATGAAAGCAGGTCTGCGCGCGTCAGAGAGAGAGCTGCCTACCGCTCTTATCTCTCCCCCACAGACAGTCTGCGCGCCGTGCCGCGCCGTGGGGTGGAAAGGAATACACACACATGGACACACCCGCTCAGACACAAAAAGCTTGTAGACATGTGCGCTCTTCTTGGAATTCAAGAACTCTATCCTTTTGCCACTTTGTTTGACATCATCGTTCAGATAGATCACCTGTCAAGATCAAGGTAACTATAATAGAAAGGCAGGGCCATCACGTCAGATGAACCAAGGAAACTATAAAATAAGGATTTATTGATTGATTGAAAACTTTATTAACAGATTGCAGAATGGGTACAATACAGTACGGCTCAGTCAATACACACAATTGTTAAGGGGATGCAGACCAGAGAAAGACCTTCGTCTTGTTTACACACACACACACACGCACGCACACACGCACACGCACACACACACACACACACACACACACACACACACACACACACACACACACACACACACTGAATACACTCCTGCATTGTCAGCCATGGTAGAGACTATAGAGAAACATTGCCATCTAGTGTTTAGACCCTCACATTAACTGGTTTGGTGTTTAGTCTTTCCTGAGACGTCGGTCACCATGCCATCAGCTGTAGAACTATGCAGGCCACGTTGCAACGTTTACCACTTTGCAATGTTTACCACTTTGCAATGTCTACCACGTTGCAACGTTTACCACGTTGCAACGTTTACCACTTTGCAATGTCTATCACGTTGCAACGTTTACCACTTTGCAATGTCTATCACGTTGGCACCAATATGTCCACGCGCTACACAGTGATGGCATGACCCTTCCTTCTTTTACAGTTCCCTTGCTGTCTGACAAGAAGATAAACTTCAATCAGCACAATAAGACCATGTTGTAGTGCCGAGAGATGGGAGTCGGAGACGGTAGCTCGGTAGAGCGAACAGCTTTTATTCAATACACAAAATACAACAAGCTACTCCTCCGTTGCGTGCAGAACGACTGACTCGTGGTGGCAGGCAGTGCCACCTCCTATAATGTTCGGGCGGAACTCTTGTTCCTAACAATAGTTCCGTGGGTGAATTATGTACAATTAACAATCACTACACAAGCCCCCCCAGAATTCAACCATGGTCAAAATCTCCACGGCGGGGAGAGACAACGACCCGGCCGCGGCGTGAGCGGACAACCCGGGGCGCGGTGCAAGCGATTGCGCCCTCCACGGCGCCCGGGGGCATGAACCGGCCACGGTGAGTGCGGAAAGCCAGGGGCGGGGAGGTAGGGGCGGCGCAAGCGCCCGTGTCCTCCCCGACACCCGGGGGCACAGACGTCGACGAGGCCAACGGCGGCTCCGTCGTTGGCGTGTCCCGGAGTAGCGGCGGACGGCCTCGGCGGGGGGAGAGGGCCAGCTCTAAGGGCTGGGAAATGTCTACGTGGGCGGGTTCAACCTTGTGGTGGTTGTACCCCACCTCAAAGGCGAGCCTTCGCCAGTCCTCAGGGGCCTGTGGGCTAGGGTGTCCGGTGGACAGGTCACCCAGCAGCGTCGGACCCGCGTGACCAATCGCGACGTCCTCCAGGCGTAGCCTGGAATCTGCAGTCCCGAGGGCCTGGATGTCGTGGTCGGAGGCCTGTTCCGAGCCCCTGTTGACGTAGTCGAGGTCCGGCTGTACAGCTCCGATGACGACGTTGGGCTTCTCGGCGACGTGTCTTGACTCAGAAAACGTGAGGGGTTCGTGGTCGGTGAAGGCTGTAAGAAGGCCGCCGTATGTCGCCTCATCGCGGACACATGCCAACGAAGCCCGTGTCTGTGCGTTTATTAGGCGGCCATGTCTAATGTCCACGAGGAGACCGTGTGCACCCAGGAAATCTGCCCCCAGTAGTGGGAACGAAATGTCGGCCGTGATGCAGTCCCACGTGAACCGCTGGCCCCCAAAACACAGTTCCACGGTCCTTGTACCGTAGGTGCGGATAGGGGTATCGTTGGCGGTCGTCAGGCGTGGACCTCTATCATCGCCGGCGATGTCCTCTTTCGTAGCTGGCAGGACGCTCCTCTGAGCTCCGGTGTCGCAGAGGAATTTGCAACCGGAGAGTGTGTCTCTAATGAAAAGCAGCCGGTTCGACATACCTGCGCTCACCGCTGCTACTGGGCGCAGGTGTCTGCGTTTATGCGTTATGCCGAAAGTGCAAGGGGAACGGCATCTTGTCGCCCTCGCGCCGAAACGTGCGTGGTAATAACACCGGCCTGCGGCAGCGCTGCTCCTGATCTTCCTCGCCCCTCCCCCCTGCGGCGTGTAACCGCATGTCGAGGCTATTAGCCCTGGGGCAAAGTGTCGAGTGGCCAGGTAGAAGCGATCTGCCTCCTCTGCCAGAGCACGGGGATCCACAATGTTTGTATTGGCCAGTGCCGTCTGTACCCGTGGCGGCATGTGCCTGAGGAACAGCTCTTTAAATAAAAAGTTCGGCTGCTCGGCGCCCAGCAGGTTCAGCATCATCTCCATATGCGCCGACGGCTTGCTGTCTCCCAAGCCACGTATATCCAGCAAGCGTCGGGCCCGCTCAGACGGTGACAACTCAAAAATCCTGAGTAGGTGCGTCTTAAACGCCTCATATTTATACCGGGCAGGCGGAGCGGTAATGAAGCCTACCGTCCTCGCCGCCGTAGTGTTGTTCAGACTCGAGACGACGTGGAAGTATCGAGCGGCGTCCTCCACGATTCCCCGTAGGGCGAATTGCGCCTCCGCCTGGGCGAACCACGCGGCCGCCGACTGCTCCCAAAACTCAGGCAGTCTGAGAAAACCAGCGTTGTTTGCCATGTTCGCCGTATCCTCCGTCTCGGAAACTTCCTCGAGACTAACGTCGGGGTCACCAGTGTGGGCTGAGAGATGGGAGTCGGAGACGGTAGCTCGGTAGAGCGAACAGCTTTTATTCAATACACAAAATACAACAAGCTACTCCTCCGTTGCGTGCAGAACGACTGACTCGTGGTGGCAGGCAGTGCCACCTCCTATAATGTTCGGGCGGAACTCTTGTTCCTAACAATAGTTCCGTGGGTGAATTATGTACAATTAACAATCACTACACAGTACACTTTCAGTTCAAGTCAAAACATAAATTATGATCAAACGTGGAATCAGAGTTCAAAGTTTACGCAGCAGCAAAATGCTTAAAGTGAATAACAGAAATGTAATCGTTAATTGACCCATATAATCCTTAAAGCAACACACACACACGCACGCACGCACACACACACACACACACACGCACGCACGCACACACGCACACGCACACACACACACACACACACACACACACACACACACACACACACACACACACACACACACACACACACACACACACACACTGAATACACTCCTGCATTGTCAGCCATGGTAGAGACTATAGAGAAACATTGCCATCTAGTGTTTAGACCCTCACATTAACTGGTTTGGTGTTTAGTCTTTCCTGAGACGTCGGTCACCATGCCATCAGCTGTAGAACTATGCAGGCCACGTTGCAACGTTTACCACTTTGCAATGTTTACCACTTTGCAATGTCTACCACGTTGCAACGTTTACCACGTTGCAACGTTTACCACTTTGCAATGTCTATCACGTTGCAACGTTTACCACTTTGCAATGTCTATCATGTTGCAACGTTTACCACTTTGCAATGTCTATCACTTTGCAACGTTTACCACTTTGCAATGTCTATCACTTTGCAACGTTTACCACTTTGCAATGTCTATCACTTTGCAACGTTTACCACTTTGCAATGTCTACCACGTTGCAATGTTTGCCATCGTGTAGAACACACCCTAGTTATGGGGATGTCATTGATCACTACTTTAGATGAGGAGTTAAAAATCACAGATTTGAAGAAAAAAAATTTAATTCGTTTTTTTTAATGTTTAGTGATACTTTGTTGCATTTTAAACCAAATTGATAGTTTGTTAAGTTCTTCATTTAAGACCTTAATTATGGTATCAGGATCTTTATGTGAATAGAATAAAACATTTTATTTATTTTTGAGGCCCCTCGGCCAGTGGTGCGTTATTGAAATCATCTGGGGTTGCACGCACATAATGGCGCCACGTGCACGCGCGCTCCCGGCGCGTGCGCGCGCTCCCGCGAATGCGCATTTAATGTCCCCTCGCTTGAGCACAGACTAAAGAGAGTGCCTAATTGCCTCTACGAATGGAATGTAACACATGTCATTCACAACAAGTTAGGTGTGAATGTATCTGAGAACGTATTTAACACACCAGACGACCGGCGCTATTGATATGCAAATAGCAAGTACTTATCTCCGTGCAACCCCGTCCCATGAAGAACGCATGCCTGCCCTCGGCACTAGAGGCCCCAACATTTAAAAAAAAAAAATTAACTTTGATTTTTAATTTTTTTGGAGGCCCCTCGTCACTAGAGGCCTTTTGGAGGCCCCTCGTCACAAGAGGCCCCAAATTATTATTATAATTTTTTTAACTTTTATTTTTTATTTTTTTGGAGGCCCCTCGTCACTAGAGGCCTTTTGGAGGCCCCTCGTCACAAGAGGCCCCAAATTATTATTATAATTTTTTTAACTTTTATTTTAAATTTTTTTGGAGGCCCCTCGTCACTAGAGGCCTTTTAGAGGCCCCTCGTCACTAGAGGCCCCAAATTATTATTATTATTTTTTTTACTTTTATTTAAAAAAAAATTGGAGGCCCCTCGTCACTAGAGGCCCCACATTTTATCATTTTTTTCTTATTTTGGAGATCGATGTCATACTGTGACACTGAAATGAAAACATATTTCATCAACTAAAATATTTAGTCAACAAAAATATTTCATCAACTAAAATATACAGTACGTCACACCCTGCCGTCTGCAAGTGGCTAATCTTGAGTATTTTTTCTCCTCTTCATAAGAGTTTGAGGTTTTCCGTTTGAGGTAAAAACAGCAATAAAAAGTCAAAACTTGCATCTCCACATCCCAGCCCCGACGCCTGAATACTTTTACCAACGGATTTCCAGTTCCGCGTTCGCGTTCTGCTCTCTGATTGGCCACTGCCGTTTCTGGTAGTGGCAATCGTGTGACGCCTCTTTCTTTCACCGGTTAAGCTTAGGCACTCTTTCGAAGTTGGTTAAGGTTAGAGTTTGTCTTAGAGCAGGGCGATAGAACACCAGCCCTGATTCCATACTCTAACCTTAACCAACTTCAAAAGAGTCGCCTAAGAAACGTCAGTGGCCAATCAGATCGCAGAACGCGAACGCAGAACTGGAAATCCGTTGGTAAAAGAATAGACACAGCCCCGACACAAATAAGGCAGATTGGGATCATTATTCATGACAGACAGCAGAGACCCGCCGGTGCTGATAGCGGATATCATCGAGCTCCCCCTAGTGACTAGGGGGCGTTATTTTTAAACCTAGCCGCATTTCTGGCAGACGCTCTCTGATTGGCACTGACTGACGCTCTCTGATTGGCCACTGACATGTTTGCCCAATCGCGTGACGAGCTGTGTCTTTGCCTATTTCCGCGTCGAACAGCCTGCAAACTACCTGGCGTTCTATCGCCATGCTCTAAGACAAACTCTAACCTTAACCAACTTCAAAAGAGTGCCTAAGCTTAACCGTCGAAAGAACTTGCCGTCACGCTCTAAGACAAACTCTAACCTTAACCAACTTCGAAAGAGTGCCTAAGCCTAACCAGTGTAGAAACAGGCGTCGGCCAATCAGAGAGCGTCTTGCCAGAAATGCGGCTAGGTTTAGAAATAAACATTTTCATTAATTCATTCATTCACAGACAGTAACACAGGACAAAAACACATTTCAACCCCCTCCCTTCCCTAATTATAATTTAAATTGACATTCACGTAAAAGTAAGCTTACTATTCTACCATTATATTCTTGTCTCCAAAGTGTGTGCATGTTATTTTTCTTCCTGAGGATGGCGCCATCCCCCCATCTAAACATGATGTGTTTATTTTCTCTTCTTGATTGATTGAAAACTTTATTAACAGATTGCAGAATGGGTACAGTACAGTACAGTACAGCTCAATAATTGTTAAGGGGATGCAGACCAGAGAAAGACTTTCGTCTTGTTTACATCAGGGTCCCCCATTTTCAATTCATCATAACATATGACATACATGACATACAGATAGACAGTACTGCTACATCTATACATTTATGACGTACCAGATTTGCAAATACAGTACTGTTTGTGATACGAAAAGAGTCCAGAAAAGAGAGTATATACATTTGACGTAGAAACTGTACATTGGAGGAGGTTGGGTAGGTGGGGTGGGGTTGGGGGGGTGGGGGGGACTGTACATTGCAGGTGGTTGGGTGGGTGGGTTGGGGGAAGGGGGGGTTGGGTAGGAGGGGTGGGTGGGCGGGGGACACTGTACAACTGTACAAGCAAAACTGTACATTGGAATATTGACAAAACCATACTTGGTAATTTACTGTACATTGGAGGGGGTTGTGTTAGGACATTTACAGGTGCCAGTTTCGAATTGCAGTCTCCCGTAGGTGTTCTTTGAGAGTGTTTTTGAAAGTGGGTAGTGATTCACATTCCTTTACAGCTTTAGGTAGGGCGTTCCACATTGATGTGGCATAATTGCGAAACGTGTTTAGTCCCTTGTTTGAGCCGAATCTGGGTTTAACATGATTTGTGGAGCTCCCTCTGGTGTTGTGATCGTGGTATTCACTGACCTTTTGGAAGTATTTTGACATGTACATGGGTACCTTGGTCGTGTAGTGTATCTTGTAGACCAGGCCCATTGCAAGTTGCTGTACTCTGTCGTCTACTCTAAGCCATCCTAGGTTGTCAAAGTGGGCAGGGGTGATCAAAGTCCTTTTAGCTTGGCCCTCAGAGCCCACCACTTCTAAATATTCCATATATTTTTTAAAGTGACATATAAAAACGCCACTGTGCGTGCACGTGCATGTGTGTGTGGGGGGGCCTCCACAATAATCTGGCCCAGGGGCCTCTGAAGTCTTAATCTGGCCTTGACTGTATCAAATGCCTTTGATAAGTCTGTCTTTAGCTTTGTATATTTCAATAAGTACTGTAGATGTGTGATTGCCATAATGTTGAATGTTTCTTTCTAAACCTGTACTGGTGAGTGTAAATAATATTGTGCTTATTGAGATGTACAATTAATCTTTTAGACAAGCTTTTCAAGTATTTTTGACAAGGCAGGCAGGATATAGGTCTGTAATGGTTGAAGATGCTGGGTCATCATCTTTATAAATAGGGATGATATTAGCTATTTTAAATTCCTGTGGGATGATTCCCTTCTCCAGTGAAAAAATATGAGATAGGCTAATGGCTTCACAATGGATTCTTGAATGGATATCAGTAATCTACCTCCAATACCATAATAACCCGGAGAAGAGTCCCCCAGGTTGATCAAGTTCTCCCGAACCTCATCCTCTGTAACCGGCAATACATTAAAACTGTCATTGATTGGAGGATTCATAAACTGAAGGGGACTATGATTACTAAATGGAATCTTTGAAGCCAGACCAACATCTGATAAAAACAAAAACGATTCCAATGATTAGCAATTAATTGCGGGTCAGTGACATAATACCCCCATCAACCTTAAATTCATTAGGCAACTGATTACATTTCTTGGGGTGGATAGAGTGAATTGTTCTCATGTTGTTTTTGTTTTTAGATAATTCCATATTGTAGTAATATTTTAGCTCCTCTGATAATGTGGTTTAATTTATTTCTATAGTTACTAAATTGAGCAAGATAAAATGGAGTGGGACTGAGAAGATATTTAGTATACAATCTATGTTTAGTATTTAGGGATTTGATAATAGCTGGGGTTATCCATGGTTTGATCAGTTTATGATTGGGAGATGCCTGTACAAAGGGGAAAACACATGGTCATATAGGCCTGAGAGATACGTTCAGAAAACAAAGTAAAAGCATTTTTTTTGCATCATCAACAGAGTGGAGGATATCTGTCCATGGATACTCACCGACCACTAGTCCAAACCTGGTCAAACTATATTTAGTATAGATGGAGACTTATCATGTTCCCTATACTATATGAGAAAGATTGGACAATGATCAGCAATATCCATACACAGAACTCCTGATTTCATGCTCTTATCTAACACATTAGTAAATAATGTCAATCAGAGTGGCAGATGTCTCTGTCACTCTGGCTGGTACTGCAATCATATGAAAGTAATGGGAATAAATTGTGTCAATAAACTCCTTAGTTGAATTATCATACTTATGGTTTACAATCTCAGTCGGTTCCAAGATAAGTCTTCCAAGAGAACTCTTTGAAAAAATTTGGAGAATGAGACCCATTGATATTTAGGTCAACCATTAAATAGCATCTTTTTCCTTCTTTGGAAATGACATCTAGGACATTTGTTAGATCATCATTGACTAAAAGAGAAGTCAAGGTTAGTCAAACAAAGGCATAAAGTATCATAATTTTTTGGCAGGCTGAATTCATTGATATGAATGAGGGAAAAGTCACTCTTAATGTTTTGAGGGTCAACAGCGGATTTGAATTCGTTCTCACTGAAGTAGTTCCAGATATTCCAGAGACTTGTTTCATTTGAGCAATAAAAAACAGATTTGTGTCAGGGTCATTATTGAATAAAAGGTTTGATGTTGATGAGTCATTCAAAAGTCAAAATAGTTTTTTTTCTGTATGATTATATTTGGGTCATTTTCAAAACCTTCCCCTCATTTGGGACTTTTTGTTAATCACTGAGGACATAGGATACAAAAACAGTTGAGTTTGCTTCTTTTGCAATTTGTTCTACCTTTTTTCATAAAATGACTGGATAACGTGTCTCAGGACTCGGTGCATAAACCAAAGTATCATCTGTCAGACTGTGATGTCGAGGCACTTTGTGTGACTGAATGTGATCAGAACGGGCAAGAGAGATCCTTCTTTCTTGCCATGGATAAATTCCATGAATTCAGATATGTTTGGAGATGATTCAAGATTCAAGATTCAAGATTGTTTATTGTCATGTGTCATGTTTGCCATACAATGAAAATCTTACTTTGCTAGTGTGATGTGATATGATGTAGTGTTTGCGCAAGGATTCTGCAGGATGTTACAAAAAAAGCAATCCCAATCCGTTTGATAAGAAATGGCGTGAGAGAGAAGTGCCGAATCATGGACTTCACACAAACTCAAGGCTGCATGGGTGACTGTGAGGCAGTGCAAAAGGATAACCGGCCGTGTGAGATTCACCCAAAGGAATGTGATGGAGGAAGTAGGTCCCTCCTTCTGCTCCTCCTATAACCCTCCCTCCCTCCCTCCCTCTCTCCCTCCCTCCCTCCCCTCTCCCTGCTATCATATTTCAAATGATGAGGTTTTTAAATGTTTAATGGATATAATAAATATGTCTTTTTAATGGATATAAATCATATATCTTTTCAATGGATATAATAAATTTATTTTTAATGGGTATAATATATATGTATTTTCAATGGATATAATAAATGTATTTTTAATGGATATAATAAATGTCTTTTTAATGGATATAATAAACATGCATTTTTTATTGATATAATAAATATGTCTTTTCAATGGATATAATAAATGTATTTTTAATGGATATAATAAATATGTCTTTTTAATGGATATAATAAATATGTATTTTTAATGGATATAATACAAATGTATTTTCAATGGATATAATAAATGTGTATAATAAAAGGGAGCTTATTTCACAGTGTCTGCGCCATCGCTGCAAAAGCCCGGTAAACCCAGTGTCACCAGGTTGACCCGCGGGACCCTCAAACACAGTTGGTCATTCTATCTGAGGGATCTGTATCTCTGATCCTTTCATATCGTTATTATATGTTATTATATCTCTGATCCTTTCATATTGTTATTATATTATATGTTATTATATCTCTGATCCTTTCATATCGTTATTATATTATATGTTATTATATTATATGTAGGGATACACCAATCCGATATTGGTATCGGTCGCCGATATCAGTAAAATAGCTGGATCGGTAAAAAGAAAAATTATAATAAATAAAATAATAAATAACCATTCAGTACATTTATATCTATGTGTTAATTTGTTACATTTAGTTTCACTAAGTTAGGAAAGTAATGTTTTAAGTCAAGCCTGATGTTGCCTTGCACAAAAGAATGATCCCAGTCTCTTCCACACAGTGACAGTGAGGCATACAGTTTATTAATTGAATTTAATGAAGTTTATTTTCTGTCTTTGTTTACAACAAATCAAAAACACACTTGTGATCCTTTACAATTCTTAAAAACTAAATATATTTTAATATATATATAAAAAAAAACGTGGATTACATTATTTTCTTTTTTGGTACTTTTTTGGAAAGAAAAATTTGACAATGGGTATCGGATCGGTATCGGTATTGGCCGATACCCAAACCCAGGTATCGGTATCGGTATCGGGACTTAAAAAGTCGGATCGGTGCATCCCTAATTATATGTCCTTTCGTATTGTTATTATATGTTATTATATCTCTGATCCTTTCATATCGTTATTATATGTTATTATATCTCTGATCCTTTAATTTTATTATATTATGTTGTTATATTATACGTTATTATAACTCTGAATCTTTCATATCGTTATTATATTAAATGTTATTATTATATATTATTATATCTCTGATCCTTTCATATTGTTATTATATCTCTGATCCGTTAATATCGTTATTATATTATATGTTATTATATTATATATTATTATATCTCTGATCCTTTCATATTGTTATTATATATCTGATCCTTTCATATCGTTATTATATTATACGTTATTATATCTCTGATCTTTTCACCGCTCAGCTTGACAGAGGGAGAAGACTTGAAGAGATCAGGTACCGTCTTACTTGGCATTGAAGCAGATGGTTTATTAGAAACCGATGGTGCCCGTGCCTCATCATCTAACAAACAATGTTTGATTTCTCCAAAGAGGGAGTAGAATCTGTAATAAACACAAGAGTCTGTATTGTTGAGGCGATGTAATGTTTTTATGTTGTAAAAAAGGTTAGAATCTGTAGCAGACTAGAGACAAATGTGTATCATTGAGGCGATGCAATGTTTTCAAGCTGTAGGTAGAGCAGTCGTCTGGTAATCCGGAGGTTCCCGGTTCGATTCCCACTCCTCCCAGGCAGTGTGTCGAAGTGCCCTTGAGCAAGACACTTAACCCCTAATTGCTCCCGATGAGCAGGTTGGCACCTTGCATGGTTGCCTCCGCTGTCGGTGTGTGAATGTGTGAGTGAATGGGTCAAAATGTGAGGAACAAATTGTAAAGCGCTTTGGATAAAAGCGCTATATAAATGCAGCTATTTACCATTTAAAATAAAAACAAACTTTATTGAAGGTTTATTGATCATCATCAAACCTTTATTTATGCTCGTAAAATCATCGAGGTTGCCCTCGTTTCCAATGAATTGATTAGTCGAGAAACCTTTGTGACCGTTACTCGACTAAGATAGTCTTTATTGGAAGATGATTAAATAGGGAAATTGAGCAGGTTGCTGCCATTTAAACAGTGGTGTATCTGGAGGGGCCCGGGCAAGAGCGGAAAGGGGAGGAGCCTGAGGGGAAGTCGGACAGGAAGCTGGGCGTGTGAGTGGGCGTGGTCTCCGTCAGGGCCTGCCTCCTCCTGCGGCGGCTCTTCTGGTAGCGGAAGTTGAAGGGCGGCCTCAGTGCCAGCACGCCGCCCCCTATCTCCTCGGAGGAAGACACGGACGACGAACCCACGGACACCGGCAGTGGAGATGCTTGTTGCCGGGGCAGAAAGCTTTCAGCTGACTCACTGGAGGAGGACGTGAGGGGGCCGGCGGGGTAGACCGGGACAGAGGGGTCAAAGGGCATGGGGTCAACAGGAGCAGGGGCAAAGGGCGTGGGGTCAAAGAGCATGGGGTCAACAGGAGCAGAGGCAAAGGGCGTGGGGTCAACGGGTGCGGGTTCAACAGGAGCAGGGTCAAAGGGCGCAGGGTCAAAGGGAGCGGGGTCAGCCGGTACTTCAGGGGCAGCGGGGAAAGGCAACCAAGGGTCGGATGGTATAGGCTGGGGATCACTTCCTGGGTCAGAGGGCAAAGGTGAGTTCACTGGGTCCCCAAGGTTGTGGTGCTGAGGCTTCACTGGTGTTAAGATGTCAACATTCTGGAGAGAGAAAACATATAACAAAATAAAACAACACAGACTAGGAAACAGAACAGCACAGACTATTAGGAAACAGAACAGAACAGACTATTAGGAAACAGAACAGCACAGACTATTAGGAAACAGAACAGAACAGACTATTAGGAAACAGAACAGCACAGACTATTAGGAAACAGAACAGAACAGACTATTGGGAAACAGAACAGCACAGACTATTAATAATAATGCAGGACCTGCTCAGAGGTCTTTAATTGGCATTGGCTATTATATAGTCTGTTTCCTGTCTGTATTAGGAAACAAAACAGAACAACACAGACTATTAGGAAACAGAACAGCACAGACTATTAGGAAACAAAACAGAACAACACAGACTATTGGGAAACAGAACAGAACAGACTATTAGGGAACAGAACAGACTATTAGGAAATAAAACAACACAGACTATTAGGAAACAGAACAGAACAGACTATTAGGAAACAGAACAGAACAGACTATTAGGAAATAAAACAGAACAACACAGACTATTAGGAAACAGAACAGAACAGACTATTAGGAAACAGAACAGCACAGACTATTAGGAAACAGAACAGAACAGACTATTGGGAAACAGAACAGAACAGACTATTAGGAAACAGAACAGCACAGACTATTAGGAAACAGAACAGCACAGACTATTAGGAAACAAAACAGAACAACACAGACTATTAGGAAACAGAACAGCACAGACTATTAGGAAACAAAACAGAACAACACAGACTATTAGGAAATAAAACAACACAGACTATTAGGAAACAGAACAGCACAGACTATTAGGAAACAGAACAGAACAGACTATTAGGAAATAAAACAACACAGACTATTAGGAAACAGAACAGAACAGACTATTAGGAAACAGAACAGAACAGACTATTAGGAAATAAAACAGAACAACACAGACTATTAGGAAACAGAACAGAACAGACTATTAGGAAACAGAACAGAACAGACTATTAGGAAATAAAACAGACCAACACAGACTATTAGGAAACAGAACAGATCAGACTATTAGGAAACAGAACAGCACAGACTATTAGGAAACAGAACAGATCAGACTATTAGGAAACAGAACAGAACAGACTATTAGGAAACAGAACAGAACAGACTATTAGGAAATAAAACAACACAGACTATTAGGAAACAGAACAGAACAGACTATTAGGAAACAGAACAGAACAGACTATTAGGAAATAAAACAGAACAACACAGACTATTAGGAAACAGAACAGATCAGACTATTAGGAAACAGAACAACACAGACTATTAGGAAACAGAACAGAACAGACTATTAGGAAATAAAACAACACAGACTATTAGGGAACAGAACAGAACAGACTATTAGGAAACAGAACAGCACAGACTATTAGGAAACAGAACAACACAGACTATTAGGAAATAAAACAACACAGACTATTAGGGAAACAGAATAGCACAGGCTATAGGGAAACAGAACAGAACAGGCTATAGGGAAACAGAACAGATTATTGGGAAACAGAACAGACTATTGGGAAACAGAACAGCACAGACTATTAGGAAACAGAACAGATCAGACTATTAGGAAACAGAACAGATTATTGGGAAACAGAACAGACTATTGGTAAACAGAACAGCACAGGCTATAGGGAAACAGAACAGATTATTGGGAAACAGAACAGACTATTGGGAAACAGAACAGCACAGACTATTAGGAAACAGAACAGATCAGACTATTAGGAAACAGAACAGAACAGACTATTAGGAAACAGAACAGAACAGACTATTAGGAAACAGAACAAAACAGACTATTAGGAAACAGAACAGAACAGACTATTAGGAAACAGAACAGAACAGACTATTAGGAAACAGAACAGAACAGACTATTAGGAAACAGAACAGAACAGACTATTAGGAAACAGAACAGAACAGACTATTAGGAAACAGAACAGAACAGACTATTAGAAAACAGAACAGAACAGACTATTAGGAAACATAACAACACAGACTACCACAGGTCCTAGCATGTCCTGCCATGCTCTGTAAATAACTCATGTACATATACCGATATGCCCTACTTTGTTTACCTGTTTTATTGCACAATGTCGTTCTATTGGATTCCTATTATATATTACTATTGTTATTACTATATTACTATTGTATTATGCACAATCGTTGCGGGCAAGACCCCCCGCATTTCATTGTATACTTGTATGCCGTGACAAATAAAACTCTTGACTTGACTTGACTATAGGGAAACAGAACAGAACAGACTATAGGGAAACAGAACAGGCTATTAGGGAACAGAACAGAACAGAACAGACTATAGGGAAACAGAACAGGCTATTAGGAAACAGAACAGAACAGGCTATTAGGAAACAGAACAGAACAGACTATTAGGAAACAGAACAGAACAGGCTATGGGGAAACAGAACAGGCTATGGGGAAACAGAACAGGCTATAGGGAAACAGAACAGGCTATGGGGAAACAGAACAGGCTATAGGGAACAGAACAGCACAGACTATAGGGAAACAAAACAGGCTATGGGGAAACAGAACAGGCTATGGGGAAACAGAACAGGCTATAGGGAAACAGAACAGGCTATGGGGAAACAGAACAGGCTATGGGGAAACAGAACAGGCTATAGGGAAACAGAACAGAACAGGCTATGGGGAAACAGAACAGGCTATAGGGAACAGAACAGAACAGGCTATGGGGAAACAGAACAGGCTATGGGGAAACAGAACAGGCTATAGGGAACAGAACAGAACAGGCTATGGGGAAACAGAACAGGCTATGGGGAAACAGAACAGGCTATGGGGAAACAGAACAGGCTATAGGGAAACAGAACAGGCTATAGGGAAACAGAACAGGCTATGGGGAAACAGAACAGGCTATAGGGAACAGAACAGCACAGACTATAGGGAAACAGAACAGGCTATAGGGAACAGAACAGCACAGACTATAGGGAAACAGAACAGGCTATAGGGAAACAGAACATTGGTACCTGTAGCTTGAACATCTCACAGGCCACCTTGACATCTGGATAGAACTCCATGTCTCCATACACCGAGCCAGAACAGAACCCTGCCGTCTGGAGGGAGTGGGGGTTGAGGAGAGGAGAGCAGGGAGAGGAGGGGTACAGGAAGAGACAGAGAAGATGACACTTTCAACTTGACAACCTAAACATTCTAAGTTTATTTCCTGTTACAGTGTTTGCTAATATCAATAGCTGACAGAATATACACTTTGGCCGAAGCTGTTCCAACACAAGCTGTTCCCCTAGCAACACAAGCTGTTCCCCTAGCAACACAAGCTGTTCCCCTAGCAACACAAGCTGTTTGCCTAGCAACACAAGATGTTCCCCTAGCAACACAAGCTGTTCCAACACAAGCTGTTCCCCTAGCAACACAAGCTGTTCCCCTAGCAACACAAGCTGTTCCCCTAGCAACACAAGCTGTTTGCCTAGCAACACAAGATGTTCCCCTAGCAACACAAGCTGTTCCAACACAAGCTGTTCCCCTAGCAACACAAGCTGTTCCCCTAGCAACACAAGCTGTTCCCCTAGCAACACAAGCTGTTCCCCTAGCAACACAAGCTGTTCCCCTAGCAACACAAGCTGTTCCCTAGCAACACAAGCTGTTCCCCTAGCAACACAAGCTGTTCCCTAGCAACACAAGCTGTTCCCTAGCAACACAAGCTGTTCCTCTAGAAACACAATTCCATTGGAAACATCTAGTTGACTATGAATCTATAGACAATCAAGACATCAACATTTATTTAATCTATTTAATTGACAAGATGTCTGTATAATTAACATTTATTTAATCTATTTAATTGATAAGATGTCTGTATCATTAATATAATTGAATCTATTTAATCAACAAGACGTCTGTATCATTAGAATGTATTTTCCCACATTATTGTCTGTAAGCTAATTAGCAAAAAGAAAATCCCCAGCAAATCGCTTAGTTACATCAACATTATGATGTCAGAACAGTCTTAGTTACATCAACATTATGATGTCAGAACAGTCTTAGTTACATTAACATTATGATGTCAGAACAGTCTTAGTTACATCAACATTATGATGTCAGAACAGTCTTAGTTACATCAACATTATAATGTCAGAACAGTCTTAGTTACATTAACATTATGATGTCAGAACAGTCTTAGTTACATTATGATGTCAGAACAGTCTTAATCAACATTATGATGTCACAACAGTCTTAGTTACATCAACATTATGATGTCACAACAGTCTTAGTTACATCAACATTATGATGTCAGAACAATCTTGATGAAGACTGTTCACAGATCACAGAAGTAACATCACAATAGATCCACATTAAAAACCACCATACAATCCACAATTTGCATGTTGTTATCAAGCAGGACATGCCCAGTTGATAGAGGAGCATCTTGTTATCAAGCAGGAAACACCTATTTGATAGAGCATCTTGTTATCAAGCAGGAAATGCCTAGTTGATAGAGGAGCATCTTGTTATCAAGCAGGAAATGTCTAGTTGATAGAGGAGCATCTTGTTATCAAGCAGGAAATGTCTAGTTGATAGAGGAGCATCTTGGTATCAAGCAGGAAATGTCTAGTTGATAGAGGAGCATCTTGTTATCAAGCAGGAAATGTCTAGTTGATAGAGGAGCATCTTGGTATCAAGCAGGAAATGTCTAGTTGATAGAGGATCATCTTGTTATCAAGCAGGAAATGCCTAGTTGATAGAGGAGCATATTGTTATCAAGCAGGAAATGCCCAGTTGATAGAGGAGCATCTTGTTATCAAGCAGGAAATGTCTAGTTGATAGAGGAGCATCTTGTTATCAAGCAGGAAATGTCTAGTTGATAGAGGAGCATCGTGTTATCAAGCAGGAAATGTGTAGTTGATAGAGGAACATCTTGTTATCAAGCAGGCAATGTCTAGTTGATAGAGGAGCATCTTGTTATCAAGCAGGAAATGTCTAGTTGATAGAGGAGCATCTTGTTATCAAGCAGGAAATGTCTAGTTGATAGAGGAGCATCTTGTTATCAAGCAGGAAATGTCTAGTTGATAGAGGAGCATCTTGTTATCAAGCAGGAAATGTCTAGTTGATAGAGGAGCATCTTGTTATCAAGCAGGAAATGCCTAGTTGGTAGAGGAGCATCTTGTTATCAAGCAGGAAATGTCTAGTTGATAGAGGAGCATCTTGTTATCAAGCAGGAAATGCCTAGTTGGTAGAGGAGCATCTTGTTATCAAGCAGGAAACACCTAGTTGATAGAGGAGCATCTTGTTATCAAGCAGGAAATGCCCAGTTGATAGAGGAGCATCTTGTTATCAAGCAGGAAATGCCCAGTTGATAGAGGAGCATCTTGTTATCAAGCAGGAAATGCCCAGTGGACTAGAGGAGCAGGCAGCCCCATACGGCTGTGTACCTCTGTGTCTGCCTCCTGAGTGAGGCGTTGGCACGTCCCCGTCTCCATGAACCCTTCAGGACACTCCTGCACCGTGAACTCCACAAAGCTGGCCTTCGCTGGAGCAACCTGACACACACAGAGGGAGAATACCATGGAACATCTAACTATAATATAGAATAAAAGTATACACTGCAAATAAAAAAAAAAATCTTAATCCCCACTCAACTCCAACCCACACATCAGACCAAAACAAAAATAAATTAAACAAATTGCAATACCAAGGGGGGCTCCTTGGTCTACTCTAGACTAGGTCGCCTTTTGACGGCATTACAGATTCTAAACTGTAAAAACTGGGATTGGGGTTAATTAATATTTATTAAATAATTATTAGTAACCTATACATAATAAAAAAGACTATGTGCCGTTTGAAATGGAATTGAGCTGAATTCAATGAATTTTAACCATTTATGAATTGCATTGCATTGTGTGGTACACTGGTAGCATGGTGTGGTATTTTATCAGTGTGGTACACCGGTAGCTTGGTGTGGTATTTTATCAGTGTGGTACACCGGTAGCTTGGTGTGGTATTTTATCAGTGTGGTACACCGGTAGCTTGGCGTGGTATTTTATCAGTGTGGTACACCGGTAGCTTGGCGTGGTATTTACACCGGTGTGGTACACCGGTAGCTTGGTGTGGTATTTACACCGGTAGCTTGGCGTGGTATTTACACCGGTAGCTTGGCGTGGTCTGGTACCTGAGACGCAGCTCTGGTGATTCTCTTCAGGCCCAGACCTGCTGCCAGGGTAGACTGGCTCTTAAAGAAGACCAGGCTCAGTCTGGCAGCGGCCACTGCCTCTGCGCTGTCCACCGGCAGCAGGACCGGACAGGTAGGACAGGTCTGCTGCAGCTTCTCTGGTGGGTCTGGGGACAAGAAACACAGTCAAGTCAAGTGGTCCTTTAATAATCCCCTTGGCAATAGGTACAAATAATAATTATAACAATAATTCTAATAATAATAACAGAGCATAGAACATAGAACAAAGTGCAATGTAATAATGGTGATTGTGATAATAGTGATAATAACAGTAGTGAATGGCAGGATAGTGATGATAGTTTATTATTGAGTCAGATAGTCCTAACAGTTCTCAAGTTCTCCAGCCGTTAGCTCTCCAGGAATTGGCAGCAGTCCATGCCCACAGTTGTGGAGCATGATGGCTACTGGCATGAAGGACTGGCCAAGGCGGTTTGTGGTGTGTCGTGGGGGTGATAAGTCCATGGTGAGTGTGTACCTGGTACGATGGTACAGTAATGGTTATGAGTGTGTACCTGGTACGATGGTACAGTAATGGTTATGAGAGTGTACCTGGTACAAGGGTACAGTAATGGTTATGAGAGTGTACCTGGTACAAGGGTACAGTCATAGCTGTACAGGTAGGAGAAGCCCTCTGGGGTGTGCAGAATAGTGGTGTTGCAGTTTCCAGAGATTTGCTGGGAAGAAAATGAAATCAGGTGATATCATGATATCAATCACTTGTTTAATTCTCAATTCTTAATAGAAAAGAAAATATATATATATATCAACTTTTTCTCCCCAGTTTCTATTTTTCTCCCATCCCAATTTTCGTATTATCCAATTTTACCCTCCCCTGTCTCGAACATTGTTAGACCATGCCTCCCACTGGTTGGCTGCAATGTGGACCAAGCCTTGCATCACGTGTGCCCTCCGGTACACGAGGAGGCAGCTGTCGCATCTTTTCACCTGTACAGCGCGATCTCTCAGTGGCGAGGAGTAACGCGTGGGAGGCTCACGCTGCTCCCGTTGCTTCCTGATTCTGCTGTACAGGCGCACCAACCGACCTGTAGGAGTCGCTGTCCACAACGTCCGATCCCCACCCACCGGCTTTCCCACCCCTTAATACTGCCAAATTGTATTAGTATGAACGACCAGCCAAGCCGGAAGCAACGCAGAGAGCTGGGCTCGAACCCAGCATCTCCTGCGTTAGTGGCGAGCGCCTTGCCCACTGCGCCACTTAGCCGCCCTAAGAAAATATATATTTAAATATCAATTCATTATTACATTATTATTCCCTGTATGAGAAAAGTACTTATATTTACAGGTGCTATAGATAACATTCAGCCACTAAATGTCGCACTAACGTATCCAATCCAGGTGCATTCCACGTGGGGAAATGGGAAGTAGGGAGGGGATACATGCAACATGTAAACAACAACATTAATTTTGGACCCGCCAACATTTTTTAAATGATAAATTAAATCATTCAATCAAATCAATACTTTACATTTGACAGACACAACACAATACACTACAATAACGATAATGATAGCAATTAAAATAAGACAGAGATAACGAATGAAATTAAATCAGATAAATTACATTACAAATACATTAAAAACAATGACATTGGGAACACAAGACAGGGAGAATATGTAAAATAAAACTATAATAATAAATGATAATTCTAAAAGACATTTCTTTCCCCAATCCCACCCCAGGACCTCTCAAGACCGAACACCCCGACCTCACCTGCTGCTAGATCATGGACTTTACTCTCTCAGCTGCCGATGCCCATAACCTAATATTAGATTATTTGACTCCAATTACCCAAGCTGTGGAGATCTATAAATAAATTACATCCAAGAATGTTAAAGCCCAATTAATTATGGCAAGTTTGTCGGGTTATTTCAATCTCATGGCTATACATTTTTTGGCTGAGGAGCCTGAGGTAAGTCCCACTAAAACAAGTATTTTATTATAGGAGCCGGCAGCTGAGAGATATCATTCAGTAGTAGTGTCGTTGTTGATACTGGTATTGTCAAATCACATATGTCTGAAAGCTTAGCAGTTATGGCTTTCCAAAATCGGCATTCCCAAAACATGTGCACAGGGTGCTCCGGGAGTCAGCCACAAGGCCCATCATACACAGTTTCCTAGGGGTGAGATATGTTCTATGAATATAGTTAAAGTGTACTTGTTGATGATTGGCATTACGGGAGGCCAGTGTAATATTAGTCCAGACATCACCCCAATCAAACTCAGGGTCCAGTTCTGGAATGTCTTGCCGCCAAATTGTATCTAAGGGGAGGTTCTTGTATGTGGACCTGAGTAAGAGTGTATAGAAACGAAGCCCCTTGAGGTTGTTCTGTCTCTGATGAGTCTAAAAAATGGGTGTCGATGTAGTGGCTGACCCCACGGGACCATTGAGATAATAAAGTTTACTCTGGGTAATAAGTTAATTTTGATAATCGATGCTTGGGCTTGTAGTGAGTTGGGGAGGCTCGACCATCTATTGAGATCCTGAAGTATTTTGTTGTATGTGCCTGTATACTTTTGTCTAACAGTCTGACTCAGGGTGGGAAAAAATTCGATGCAGAGGTATTTGAAATGTTCAACTATAGGGATGTCCACTGGGACGTCCACAGCTCTGGCCAATTCATTAAGGGGTAGACAAGCAGATTTGGCCCAGTTGATTTTGAAGCCTGATAGTTCACCAAATTTGTCAATTATCTTAAGTAAGTTTGTGGCCAATTTGGAGGGGTCCTGCATAAAGATCAGTAAATCGTCCGCATAAAGAGCAACCTTGTGAAGGGTATCTTTGATTGTTATAGGGACTTTTTCCTCTGTTTGTCTTATAAATTGAGCTAGTGGCTCCAGGAATAGCGTGAAAAGCCCGGGACCCAAAGGACAACCCTGTAGCCTCTTAGGCCCTGTCCACACGAGCGCTGGATTTAATATAACCATGATTGTATGTGTGCAGTTGCACTGTTCGGCCACACACAACCGGGGATTTGCTACATTGCAACCGCGGTCTTGAAAACCGGAGCCCAGGGTGAAGTTTTGCGGTTTTGCAGTTGCGTGTGGGCATAGCAACCGAGGTTATTCCCAGTGTTTACAGCAGAGCTGTCGCAATTATTTCCCATGTTCACGGCAGACTGTCAAACAACAGCAAATTAGCAACCGAGCGCGGGGTAGAGAGATTAGAGCAGAGCCAGCTACACCAGTGTTTACAGCAGAGCTGTCCCAAGTAGCGTTATATGAAAATGATTGTAACAAACTTTTGTTCGAAACGTATCGTCTGTGTGGAAGAGTGTTGTGATCGACTGATGTCTGTTGTCGCATTCCTGACCTGATGCTCAGAGTAAACATGTAGCTGCGGCTAAACTAAACTCATGTGTTGTCAAGTTATTGTTATAAGGAACCCAGTCCAGACTGCATCCCCTTAACAATTGTTTGTATTGAGCCGTATTGTATTGTACCCATTCTGCAATGTGTTAAATAACGTTTGCATCCATTCATAGCGGTAACGTTACCACATTACGTTAGCATTTAAGCTATATACTATACATAGATATAGCCATTCACATTAGCATGTAGCTAACAACACCGGCGGTCTTTTGTGAGACTAAACTATCCGCTCTTGGTGGTTAATTGTGTTGCTGATGGTTTTGTTTCATCAACAAATGAGAGGCAGAACACACAGTGAATGTATCCGTTTGTTTATTGCAGTTTCTTTCTTTGCTGAAAAATATATCCTCCGTTGGCAAAATTACATTTAAAGATGGCGGCTAAACAGGAAGTGTAGTGAGCGTTCAACCTTTTCTGATTGGTTGAAATGGCCTTCATGTCTGAACAACATCGCCGCCTACTGCTTTGACATTGTACTACATGTATCGGTTTGCTGGTTTTCCAGCAGCCGTGAGTACGCAATTATATGCGGTTGTTCACCTGTGTGGACAGAGGTTTATTTTTTTCAAACTTCGGTCACATTAAATCCAGCGCTCGTGTGGACAGGGCCTTAGTTTGCAACGTCCCACATATGGGACGTTTTTTGGACTTTTTGCAACCAGCACTTTGGCGACCGCTAGTGGCTCGGTGTGCATATTTTGTAATACAATATATATATCGAATTGAAGGCTTATTTGTTGCCTGTCGATAGCGTTACATGCCGGTATTTGAGGCTTGTGCAAAGTACACGGTATTGCGCAATACCACTCCTGACTCAGGCTGCAGTAGTTCCGTCAATCTAGATCCGATCTCGAAAATGATTGTGGATCGTTGTAGCCAATGAGTGTGGCTTCCAATGATACCCCATGTGGGGATGTGTGAATCAGGGATCTAGGTAAACAACTAGATTATTTAACAGGACGCCAAATTAATTGAAGTCTATGAGAAAACTGAGTTTTTCTTTGTACACAGTTTACCAATATCACTCCTAATCACTCATTTCTGAATGGATCTTTATGAAATTTGGATATGTACTACATAAGGCTTCAGGCTATGGCTCCGTCTGGATTTGTAAGCCATACCCCCTTCTGGGGAAATACTACCTCTGGACTACTAACTAATACAGAAAGACTTGAGTAACAAGTTTTTCTACAACTCAAGTTCAGACCTATGGTACTCTATTACGTTATTAAAGCATGTTGTTTTTTTAGGGCGGCTAGGTGGCGCAGTGGGCAAGGCGCTCGCCACCAACGCAGGAGATGCTGGGTTCGAGCCCAGCTCTCAGCATTGCTACCAGCTTGGCTAGTCGTTCATACTAATACAATTGGCAGTATTAGGGGTTGGGAAGCTGGTGGGTGGGGATCGGACGTTGTGGACAGCGACTCCTACAGGTCGGTTGGTGCGCCTGCGCAGTAGAATCAGGAAGCAACGAGGGCGGCGTGTCCCTCCCACGCAGACCCTCGCCGCTGAGAGATCGCGCTGTTCAGGTGAAAAGATGCAACAGCGTACCGGAGGGGACACGTGATGCAAGGCTTCGTCCACATTGCAGCCAGCTTGTGGGAGGCATGGCCAACAGCGTTCGAGACAGGGGAGGGTAGAATTGGACAATACTTGGGGAAGGGAGAACATTTTTTAAATGGGGAGAAAAAGTAGATACAAAAATATATATATATGTTGTTTTGGTTTGCAAAAAAGTATGCAGTCCTCAAAAACAAAAACTAAAATGGCCAATTTTGGGGGCGCTTGCTAAGAGATTCTAAGACCTTGAGACTGAAAAGAGAGGGGAGCAGATCTTGCCAGTCATTATCATTGCTTATGGAGTGGCGTAGAGTACTTTAATCATATGAATAAATCCCTTTCCAAGTCCCATAGCCTCCAGTACCGCCCATAGGTATGACCACTCCTGTTTATCGAAGGCCTTCATGGCATCCAAAGACAGGACTGTGGCTGGTATTATATTATCCTTACTAGTGTCGATTATATGCAACAATCTTCTAAGGTTATCTGCAGCTAAGCGTGCCCGAATAAAGTCTGTTTGGTCACAGTGTACTAGCTCTGTCATATATTTTTGTAGACGATGGGACAGGACTTTGGCAAATATTTTGAGGTTGGCGCAGAGACTTGGGGGCCTGTAGCTACCACAGTCATTTGGGTCCTTGTCCTTCTTAAGGAGTAGAGAAATAAGAGCCATATTTACATCCCTTGAGAATCCCCCTTGTTCAATGGAGTGTTCAATCATCTCATGCAATAGTGGGCCCAGTGGTTCCCAGAACGCTAGGTATAGTTCAGGTGTAATTCCATCCCAGCCGGGTGCTCCCTCTGCATCTCAGTAATTGCATCTCTTATCTGAGTTCTAACAGAGTAATCGGTCTCCCCAACTCCCAAGCCCCTGTCGTATATTGGAGTAGTCAAAGGTGGTTAACCAACATTGTTTGCTTAATGAGGAGATGATGAACAGAACAGGCTTCCCCCACCGACTCCTAGCCAGAAGGGGAAATGAGTTTGGTGTACACAACAAAGGTGGTTTGTTTATCCCATATTTATTAAATGTGGAGAGACCCTAGAGAGTATTTAGGTCCACACAGGGAAACAAATGATATTACTGTGCATTACATGGTTATCCAGACATATTCACCCTGGTCCAGTGCAGTTAACTCCCCCTGTTGGCTTTGATTGAAGGGATATCTGAAAACTGATCATTAGCATGGATTCTCATTGCGAGTAAGTGACTGGGTCTAGCATCATGGAAGTAGTAATTCTGTCTCGTACTGTGCATAAAAGATTCGGAGCACTGTCTAAGAATAGAGTTCCTTTTTAACTATTTTCCGCTGTGTATTTGTCTGTTCATTGTAGTTAGATTGGAGCGAAGTGTATAGATCAGCGTATAAAGTTTCTAATTGTGAAATGAACATTTCCACAGTATATATGAAGTAGACAAGAAAGGCAGTGTCTTGACCCTTAGGTATATAAAAATATATATATAAAGCACAGACAACAGTAGTGGCTAAAAAGGCCATCGCCCCTGCATCACCCATAGGTTGTGTATCCCAATCGACTGAGTATCAAAAGTAGTGAATTGTACAAATTGTATATATATATAAAAATAAACCATTCTTTATGGCTGTTGTTAATCCTAGTCAACGGATTGATAGGCTGCTAAGTTAAATCAAAATGACCGGGGTAAATCCTGCTATCTGAGTGCTCCACATTGGCAAAGCAATAATTGTTATCTACCTAAGGGTTGTCTAACATTAATCAACTTAGAACCTATTAGCCATTGTTTGATTGATTGATTGAAAACTTTATTAACAGATTGCATAATGGGTACAATACAGTACGGCTCAATACACACAATTGTTAAGGGGATGCAGACCAGAGAAAGACTTTCATCTTGTTTACATCAGCGTCCCCCATTTTCAATTCATCATGACATTTATGACATACACGACATACAGATATAGGCCTACAGTACTGTTACATCCAGACATTTATGACATACAAGATATACAAATATACAGTACTGTTTAAGAGACAGAGATTCTAAAAGAGAATATATACATTTGAGTGGGAAGAAACTGTACATTTGAGGGGGTTGGGTGGGAGGTTTGTAGCTTGCATATCATAATCGCTAGGCTAACGAGCAAGCTCAATAGCTCAGCCCACTATAACCCGCTAGCTTAAAAGACAAACCTAGAATAAACATAGCACAACTAGCTTAATGCAATACAGTTTGCTAGCTTCACGCACATGGTCCATTTAAGTTGATTGAACAGTATGATGGTCATAACATGAAGGAACCCAGTTGACTTACCTTAGGTTCGATATATTGTCTGTTATCCATCAACTATGAACCATCGTAATTGAAATATAGTTGTCTTGGGCCAACTCAACATGAGCTTGTTAGCCAATGTAGCCGGTCTGCTATAACTTGTTAACTTAATAAAATAACACATCTGCTTTAGCTTGCTTGATTGGTCAAGCTTAACCTAGCATAGCTTGATTGGTTGACTTAGCTTAGCATCGCAACAATGAAAGTCTCAGAGCATGGCCAACTTAGCTTGGCCTAACTGTAGACATGTTCGACAAACACGTTGTTAGCAAGCATCATCAGTAGCTTCTGGGCCCCCCCCCCCGCGCTCCCCTCAGGTAGTCCTCTGCTTCTGGGCTCCCCCACGCTCCCCTTAGGTAGTCCTCTGCTTCTGGGCTCCCCCGCGCTCCCCTTAGGTAGTCCTCTGCTTCAGTGACCGACACAAGCGTCTTTCTCGTCCCCTGTTTGGTTACGATGGTTCGCTTGGCTGGGAAGAGTAGCGTCGGCATGTAGCCCATTTGCCATAATTCAGACATGACTTATTTGTATTCTTTATGTTGAGCCACGATCTCCGGTGGGTAGTCTTCGTAAATAGCGATGCATTGGCCTTTGTACAACAACTTGCCTTTTCTAGACCGGGCCTCCCGGATGATTAGCTCCTTTAGCTGAAATTATGGATCCATATAATTATAGTTCTCAGCCTCTGTCCTTTTGCTGGTTTAGCCATATTAGCGCAGTGCGTTCTATCGAGAGGGTTAGCTAAGAATTCTTTACCCAGGACTTCTTGCAGCATCTCAGGAAAAAAGTGTGATGGATGGGGTCCTTCGGTGTCCTCCGGTAGACCGATAATTCTTATGTTATTCTGTCTTTTGCGAGACTGAACATTAGTGAGCCTAGCTTGAATCTTGGCTAGCTCGGATAGCTTGATAGCTAGGTCCAACTAGATACGTTGCAAACGTTGGTCTTGCTGGCTAGCCTCCCTCGTGAGCGAGACGATCTCATTGGTATTGTCCATGGTTTTTGTGTGGAGCTTTTATACCTTTTTGACCAGGTTCTCTATGGCTGCTCTTATCTTGGCTGATACTGCTACGCGGTAGGTTTCAAAGTACATCTCGAGAAGCTTATTGATAGCAGCTAGGCTAACAGGTTCCGGCGTAGTCAGCGTCTGAAGGTGTATCTTGTCGGCTATTGTGGACGACGCACCACGCTTATTTGTCTGTTTGCATGTCATGTTTGTCATAAAAAGTATTATACTGCGTAAATCATTAATTAAAAGAAAATAAAAAGACCAGTGAGGGTATTAAGAGTGAGAATTTGGTCAAAGCTAGGGGAAAGGTTGTGAATATGTGTCTTCACTCCACGACACCGGAAGCCCCCCATCAAATCAATACTTTTTTTTGGGAAAAGCAATAGTTCTATTCTGCACCTTTCTAAAAGCTCTGTGGATGTATTATTAAAAACAATAATAATAATAAAATATTTCTTTACATACAATTTGTATCTATAGCACCTTTAAACTTAAAGGGGCTATGTACTGCTATTCCTAGCACTATTTGGGCAACTTTACACAATTCCTGTTAGTCTATTGAAGACATCTGTAAGGTTTTTTTCAAAGAAATGCATTGTTTTATATTTCTAATCAAGTACTCAAAACCATCATTTTTCAGCTCCAAGATTTCAGGCTGTTATGGCCTGGCTACGCCCATAAGCACTTTGAGTGACTGGTATGAATGAATGAATGAAAATGAATGAATAGACAGAGAGAGGTAGACAGAGAGAGATAGAGAGAGAGAGAGAGAGAGAGAGAGAGAGAGAGAGAGAGAGAGAGAGAGAGAGAGAGAGAGAGAGAGGGGAGGGGGGTGCGAGAGAGAGAGAGAGAGAGAGAGAGAGAGAGAGAGAGAGAGGGAGACAGAGAGAGAGAGGGAGGGAGCACTTGGGGGCAGATTGAAACCCGACACCTCTGCATACTCTGGAGGGAGAGAGAGAGATAGAGAGGGAGAGAGAGAGGGAGAGACAGTAGCGGCTCGTGGATGCTTCGCCACTAGGGGCGCTATACCAAACATTTTGCAAACATGTACAAGGCACGCATTGGCGAATATTATCACCATTGCCATCGATCAATATATGATCAGTCAGTCAAATGCAACCACGTTTCCAATAGCCCAACACAAACACGCACAGCTCTCTCTCTCTCTCTCTCGCTCTCTCTCTCTCTCGCTCTCTCGCTCTCTCTCTCTCGCTCTCTCTCTCTCTCTCTCTCTCTCTCTCTCGCTCTCTCTCTCTCTCTCTCAGATGATGTCAGATCCATTCAATAATAAACACATTTGTAAAGCTCATAATTTTAAACAAGTTACCATTCATTGTCTGAGTGGTTATGCACCACACGCGGCGAAATTAGAGAGAGAGAGAGAGAGAGAGCGAGAGAGAGAGAGAGCGAGAGAGAGAGAGAGAGCATTTTAGTAAAGTTACATTTTCAACAAGATTGCTGCTATTTAAACACTTCATGGAAACGGGGTAACGTTAACCTTATGTCGACTGTAGTATTGTATGACCTCGACATAACGTTTAAACGTTAACGTTACTCCGTTTCCATGCAGTAATTATAAAAGTGGCCAGCTAAGATAACGGAGCTAACAGCTAGCAGTAGCTAACGTTAGCTGAAACCTGTAACGTTACAACGTTATGCGGCATCAGTAGACAACGTATCATGAATTAAACTAGAGTTAAGATCGCTAATCTACCTTGTTGTTGGCTTGTTGATAAAGTATATCCACTCCATGGCATTGTCCATCCAGCCTGTGTTGATGTCCATCCATTGTTGTCCCTCTGCATCCATATAGCTTTTTGTTAGCCAACAAGTACTGTGAGTGAAGAGCTGTATCTTTGTCCATTTCCGCCTCGAACAGCCTGCAAACTACCTGGTGTTCTATCGCCATGCTCTAAGACAAACTCTAACCTTAACCAACTTTGAAAGAGTGCCTAAGCCTAACCGTTGAAAGAACTTGCCATCACACATCACAACAACAGCATAAACTCATGTTGCAAACTGCGGTTATGGAAAGTACAGCGTCGGCCAATCAGAGAGCTTTTAGACGCTCGGCTGCTTGCTAGGTCGTTTCAAACCAGCGCCCGAGTTCCATCATAATACATCATATTCAACGCAAAGCGCGTGGCTGCGACGGATACAACGATGAACCAGTGCACGGCGGGCACGCGCACTCCAGGCGCAATTGCGCCTAGCCCAGAGAGAAATACGGCGAGGAGAAATGCCTGCGGCTACTAATGAAAAGGTCTATATCAGACAGAATCGTCACTTCCTGTTCAGGAAAACTATTATTAATCTTTGTAAAATTAAGTTATATTGTGCATTGGAAACACAAACATACTTAAAATGAGTAAATATTATTCATTTTAAACATGTTTATATTATTTATAGGGCTATAAAACAAAAAACAAAAAAGTTTTTTTTTCTTCTTCTCTGATTTAACAGCAGCTGGCAGCAGGTGGGTCGGCGCCCTTGCGCCCCTAGTGGCAGAGCCGCCACTGGGGAGAGACAGAGAGAGAGAGAGAGAGAGGGAGACAGAGAGAGAGAGGGAGGGAGCATTTGGGGGGGGGGGGGGGACCTGCCGCGCCACACGGGAGAGGGAAGGAAGGGAGGCCCCCTCGTTTTCGAGAGGGTCCCACCTCCCGTGTGGTGCGGCAGGTCCCCCCCCCCCCCCCCCCCCAAGTGCTCCCTCCGTCTCTCTCTCTGTCTCCCTCTCTCTCTCTCTCTGTCTCTCCCTCTCTCTCCCTCTCTCTCTCCCTCTCTATCTCTCTCTCTCTCTCCCTCCAGAGTATGCAGAGGTGTCGGGTTTCAATCTGCCTCACAGTATGAGGAAGTAGGCGGGCATTAGCTCCAACCACAGAGCCAATCGCATCACTGTGCGCTACCCAGCGTCCGAATGACGTGACTCAGACGTTCAAATCAAAATGGCCTGATTTACTGGAGGAGGAAAGGGGCTGAGCTGAATCAGAGCAATCCGCCAATATGGTATTTAGACACTAAAACACATTGATACGAACTCCTATTACTATAATACAATGCTAGATACTGAAAAATGACATTTATAGTACATGTCACCTTTAAAATAAACACATTGTGACTGTCAGTCCTCTCTGCAGTTACTCAGGCTGTCCACATGGTGGTGCCACCTTGTCAGGAGCCTGTCATGTTCTTTGATAGATTTATATTGTCCTTTAAACTAGAGTTGTGTTTTTCTTTTCTTTTTTCACAAAATGGCCAAAAAGTCACAATCACAACTGGGCCCCACTCTGGAGTCCAGAAAAATATATTGATTTAAGTGTGAGAGAGATAGACAGAGAGTGTGTGTGTGTGTGTGTGTGTGTGTGTGTGTGTGTGTGTGTGTGTGTGTGTGTGTGTGTGTGTGTGTGTGTGTGTGTGTGTGTGTGTGTGTGTGTGTGTGTGTGTGTGTGTGTGTGTGTGTGTGTGTGTGTGTGTGTGTGTGTGTGTGTGTGTGTGTGTGTGTGTGTGTGTGTGTGTGTGTGTGTGTGTGTGTGTGTGTGTGAGAGAGATAAAGATAAAGAGAGTGTCCTACTGTCTCCATGAATGGTCTGATGTCACATCTTTTCCATGGTTTCTCGCTGCCAATGTGACACTTGGTCTCCAGAACATCTAGGTCCAGGTAATAGACACTTCCTGCTGGTCCCTGACACGCACGCACACACACACACACACACACACACACACACACACACACACACACACACACACACACACACACACACACACACACACACACACACACACACACACACACACACACACACACACACACACACACAGTATGAGATATACTGTAGAACAGAACCTACAGACTGACCACCAGAACCTACAGACTGACCACCAGAACCTAGACTGACCGTATCTACCAGTCACGTCAAGGACCCCCAAATCCATACGCATTAGACTGCGGACACCCTTCATTATTACCTATGATAGGAACGAGTTCCTGAATGAAACTGCTCACAACATGGTCTGTGGATTTAATGTCTGGAAAGAGACAGAGTTTTTCGAACGTACAAACCGAGTGCCGTTCAGCAGAGTACTGGGGTGACAGCTGATATCTCTATGGAAGATATCTCCAAAACGAAAGTCAATCACCCCAAAATATGATCTGGATGTGTATATAGCACTCCGGGGTAAGGGGGGACATTATGTAATTTGGGGTGAACTGCCCCTTTAATAGCCTGACAGTAATAAACTACATATTGTTATACATTATGACCCAGGCAGTCTGACAGTAATAAACTACATATTGTTATACATTATGACCCAGGCAGTCCACCCTGACAGTAATAAACTACATAGTTATACATTATGACCCAGGCAGTCCACCCTGCCAGTAATAAACTACATATTGTTATACATTATGACCCAGCCAGTCCACCCTGACAGTAATAAACTACATACTTTATGACCCAGGCAGTCTGACAGTAATAAACTACATATTGTTATACATTATGACCCAGGCAGTCTGACAGTAATAAACTACATAGTTATACATTATGACCCAGGCAGTCTGACAGTAATAAACTACATTGTTATACATTATGACCCAGGCAGTCCACCCGGACAGTAATAAACTACATATTGTTATACTTTATGACCCAGGCAGTCTGACAGTAATAAACTACATATTGTTATACATTATGACCCAGGCAGTCTGACAGTAATAAACTACATATTGTTATACATTATGACCCAGGCAGTCCACCCTGACAGTAATAAACTACATATTGTTATACATTATGACCCAGGCAGTCCACCCTGACAGTAATAAACTACATATTGTTATACATTATGACCCAGGCAGTCCACCCTGACAGTAGTAAACTGCAGTGACTCTCTCTCTACTGACCTGGGCGTGCAGGTGGACGTTGGAAATGCGGTTTAGGGCGAACTTGTAGCCGTCGGCGCGGTCCTCGTTGAGATAGGTGACGGCCAGACGGGACAGCTTCTCCACAGCCTTGTCGTTGCAGGGGATAGGAGAGAGCTCCGTGGGACCGGTCCCAATGCCGGCACCGCGAGCGCACCGTAGCACAGACCACAGGAAGCAGAGCAGGAGCATTGATATCCGCGTGGTGTCCATCTCGGCGGAGCTGGTGCGGCAGGCAGCGCGGGGCCAGGAGGATGTGAAGCGTGCGGCAAGCGCAAGAGGGTCCACGCTGTGATGTCGCTGAAGTTTGCTCTGCTCTGTTTGCCTTCGGGCTCAGGAAGCGACTTTTGGAATGAAAACAGGACATTTGAAAAGCAGCCAAGGACAGAGTTTATTTAGAGATGTGTGTCTAGAGAATGCAGCGGTCAGACAGTGAGAGGGGGAAACAAACACATGTGTTTTTAATGACATACAATTACAGGGACTAAATAGAGACGTACTCTGTTGTAGAATAAGTACAAGTAACTTTAGAGAAGTACTCTGTTGTGGAGAGAGTACAAATAATTTCATAGAAAAGTACTCTGTTGTTGAGAAAGTACACGTAACTTCATAGAAAAGTACTCTGTTGTTGAGAAAGTACAAGTAGCTTCATAAAGAAGTACTCTGTTGTAGAGAAAGTATAAGTACTGTAACTTCAGAGAAGTACTCTATTGTTGAGAAAGTACAAGTAACTTCATAGA
Source organism: Notolepis coatsorum (assembly GCF_963971535.1). NCBI lineage: Eukaryota > Metazoa > Chordata > Actinopteri > Aulopiformes > Paralepididae > Notolepis > Notolepis coatsorum. Next base: position 85,089,127 of record NC_140167.1, read on the forward strand.
AAAGTACTCTGTTGTTGAGAAAGTACAAGTAACTTCATAGAACTGATAACACTGAAAAATTATCTAATCTACGAATTCCAATCTGGCTTCAGAACATCCCACTCCACTGACACATGCCTTCTCTATTTGATCGACCACATCAAACAAGAGGTGGACGCGGGCAAATACTACGGCATGGTCATGCTGGACCTACAAAAGGCCTTCGACACTGTCAATCACTCCATTCTGATTGACAAGCTAAAAGCAATTGGTTTTGATAGTCTATCAGTGAGCTGGATGCAATCCTACCTGGAGGGGAGAGAACAGATGGTGGAGGTAAACGGTACCCTATCCCCCCCCCATCCCAGTGAGCTGTGGTGTTCCACAAGGAAGCATACTAGGACCGCTACTGTTCCTAATTTATGCAAATGGCATGTCGTCAGCTTGTGACTGCAACTTGTTCCTGTTCGCGGACGACTCAGCCCTGCTGGTCTCTGACAGGGACAAGTTGCAGGTTGAAAAAGCACTCAGCTCAGAACTCTGATAACAAACTATCATTATTACACCTGGGTAAAACAGAGTCCATTCTCTTCGGTTCAAATAACAAACTCAGCAAGACCGACGACTTCTCAGTTACAGTGGGTGACAATATTGTCACAAGGAAAGATGAAATTACATACCTGGGGTTCCATCCTAGAGGCAAATCTTTCCTGTGACAAAATGCCATCCAATGTAATAAAAAAAGTCAACCAACAAACTAGATTCTTGTACCGGATCTCCTCTCTGGTAAACAAGAATACCCTGAAGACTCTGGCAGGAGCACTCATTCAAGGGTACTACGACTATGCTTGCACCTCATGGCACCTCAAAGGCGCTAAAAACAAAATTACAAACATCACAAAACAAACTGGTCAGACTACTACTTGACCTTACTCCTAGAACCCACCTCACCCCTGCCCACTTTGACAACCTAGGATGGCTTAGAGTAGACGACAGAGTACAGCAACTTGCAATGGGCCTGGTCTACAAGATACACTACACCATGGCCGCCTAGTTATAGTTGAAAGTGGGGGTGCAATTTTTTGTTTTTATTTTTATTTATTTTTTCCTTTTTTTTATTTTTGGGGGGGGGGCAGGCAAGGGGTGGTTTGATTTTTTTGAATTTAATGAACCTGTACGTGCAATTTCCTGCAATATAGAGCCTTCAATCTTGACCAATAAAGCTGCTCTTTTCACTATAAAACTCAGTTTATATTGCAGTATGATAGCCAATTACTATAATAATAATAATATATTAATATATATATACTATATATTGATTTTTCACTCATTTATTTTTATTAAATCAATCTCCTTTCAAATAGGCCAAGTTTTTAATAAGAAAGAGAAAAAAGATATATTTCCATTACCTGTAACTCTTGTGTCTCTTTCTCTCCTTCTCTGCCTCCTCCCTGAGTCTGCAATGCACAGTCATGACATCGATCTCCAAAAAAAAAGTAAAAAAAAAAAAAAAAAAACATTTTTTTAGGCCCCTTGTCACTAGAGGCCCACGGGCCGCGGCCGTCGTTAATCCGGCCCTGCTCGTCTGCCATATAGATAGCGAACGTATTTTGCAAACGAAGTCATGTCATCCAGCTGACACCATTATCTAGATAATATGACAACGTTAGCTAGCGGCTAACGCCAAAGTTATATTATTATTATTATTATTATTTATTAGAGGATTTATTTTACGGTATGACCAGATGGCATTTCGGACCGTGAAACACTTTTATTGTATTGCGTGGTAGAAGTTCTACCACTCAATAGTAAAGACATGTCTAACATAATAGGTTGTTTGAACAACTTACTTAGTGGAAAAGCCTGCTGTTGTGCCTAAAGTGTTCACGCTGCCTGGCCACCACCTTATTCACCTAGAGGCTGCAGCGCTGTGCGGAGTGTGTGCCGCGGCTCCACTCTGTCTGCTGGGGGGTGGGAGGCACTGGATCAAACCATAATGGGCAGGGGGGTATCGCAATCTTTGGAAACTTAAAAACTTGCTATTAAGTGTCATTGCGTATTATTAATTTGATTGAAATGACGTAGTTATGGTTAGATAAGATTTATATATTGGGGGGGGGGGCATATCATATTTTTCATATGATCAAAAAGTGAGGGAGCAAAGGGATACGTTTGCTCCCCCAAGTTCAATACTGGTGGAGCACCTGCTTCGAATGCTCCATTATGTAGGCGTCTATGCACTACACCACTAAGGTACCCTTGTACATGTCAAAATACTTCCCAAAGGTCAGTGAATACCACGATCACAACACCAGAGGGAGCTCCACAAATCATGTTAAACCCAGATTCGGCTCAAACAAGGGACTAAACACGTTTCGCAATCATGCCACATGATTGATTGATTGATTGATTGATTGATTGAAAACTTTATTAACAGATTGCAGAATGGGTACAATATACAGTACAGCTCAATACACACAATTGTTAAGGGATGCAGACCAGAGAAAGACTTTCGTCTTGTTTACATCAGGGTCCCCCATTTTCAATTCAGCAATGTGGAACGCCCTACCCACAGCTGTAAAGGAATGTGAATCACTACCCACTTTCAAAACCACTCTCAAAGAGCACCTACGGGAGACTGCAATTCGAAACTGGCCCCTGTAAATGTCTAAACCCAACCCTCTCCAATGTACAGTTTCCCCAACCCCCCCCCCCCACTCCACCCACCCAACCACCTCCAATGTACAGTTTCCCACCCCACCTACCAGACCCCCCACGCCCACCCCACCCCACCTACCCAACCTCCTCCAATGTACAGTTTCTTCCCCCTCAAATGTATATACTCTCTTTTGAGACTCCTTTTGTACACATAAAAAGTACTGTATATTTGTAGATCTGGTATGTCATAAATGTCTAGATGTAGCAGTACTGTCTATGTGTATGTCATGTATGTAATATATGTTATGATGAATTGAAAATGGGGGACCCTGATGTAAACAAGACGAAAGTATTTCTCTGGTCTGCATCCCCTTAACAATTGTGTGTATTGAGCTGTACTGTATTGTACCCATTCTGCAATCTGTTAATAAAGTTTTCAATCAATCAATCAATCAATCAAACCACACCGAATGAACAAAGATGTATGTTCTCCTCCTTGTGTCGTTCCCACAAGTGTCAAGCAATTCCAAAAAAAGTTGTGTGTCCCATCTGTTAATATTAAAGGTGCTATATAGATAACATCCAGCCACTAGGTGTCACACCAGAATGAGTACCAGCATGTAATTTATCCAATCAGGTGCATTCCACATGGGGAAATGGAAAGTAGGGAGGGGACACATGCAAACAACATGTAAACAACAACATTCCTTTTGGACCCGCCAATTATTTTTTTATGATAAATTCCTTAATCAATAGTTTTGGGGAGGGAAAGCAATACTTCCGCACCTGTCTAAAATCTCTGTGGATGTATTATGTTTTATGTATTATGTATATACACATTTTATCTATAGCACCTTTAAATTGTTGATTTTTATCAGAAGTATCAAGTATCATTGTACTTATCGTCCGCCCTGCTCTACATATCGGTATCGTCCATTAAAAAACCCATATTTGTCCACTAATAGTTATTGTAGAACCCCCCCCTGCAGTGTGTGTGTGTTGGATCCATGTTGACTTCCATTCCAGCTGTTACTAATCATCCTGGGGTTTAACACAGAGATATGACAACATGACAGGTACCAGTCTGGACAGAATGTCACAGTCAACAACCAGACAAACTCAGTGAACCAGGTGTGTGTGTGTGTGTGTGTGTGTGTGTGTGTGTGTGTGTGTGTGTGTGTGTGTGTGTGTGTGTGTGTGTGTGTGTGTGTGTGTGTGCGTGCGTGCGTGCGTGCGTGTGTGTGTGTGTGTGTGGTAGGTATGTGTGTGTGTGTGTTTAATGTTGATGTTGTTTGCAATGACCTGTATATCTCTACTGTGAATGGGTCTGACATTGAGAGAGTCTCAGAATGTAAATACCAAACCAGTGGTAGATAGAGGGGCAAACCAGTGGTAGATAGAGAGAAAACCAGTGGTAGCTAGAGGGGCAAACCAGTGGTAGATAGAGGGTCAAACCAGTGATAGATAGAGGGGCAAACCAGTGGTAGATAGAGAGCAAACCAGTGGTAGATAGCGGGGCAAACCAGTGGTAGATAGAGGGGCAAACCAGTGGTAGATAGAGGGGCCAACCAGTGGTAGATAGAGGGGCGAGTCGGTGGTAGATAGAGGGGCAAACCAGTGGTAGCTAGAGGGGCCAAACCAGTGGTAGATAGAGGGGCAAACCAGTGGTAGATAGAGGGGCCAAACCAGTGGTAGCTAGAGGGGCCAAACCAGTGGTAGATAGAGGGGCAAACCAGTGGTAGCTAGAGGGGCCAAACCAGTGGTAGCTAGAGGGCCAAACCAGTGGTAGATAGAGGGGCAAACCAGTGGTAGCTAGAGGGGCCAAACCAGTGGTAGCTAGAGGGGCAAACCAGTGGTAGATAGAGGGGCAAACCAGTGGTAGTTAGAGGGGCCAAACCAGTGGTAGTTAGAGTGGCAAACCAGTGGTAGTTAGAGGGGCAAACCAGTGGTAGTTAGAGGGGCCAAACCAGTGGTAGCTAGAGGGGAACACCAGTGGTAGTTAGAGGGGCAAGCCAGTGGTAGCTAGAGGGGCCAAACCAGTGGTAGCTAGAGAGGCCAAACCAGTGGTAGCTAGAGGGGCAAGTCAGTCGTAGATAGAGGGGAAAACCAGTGGTAGATAGAGGGCCAAACCAGTGGAAGCTAGAGGGGCAAACCAGTGGTAGATAGAGAGCAAACCAGTGGTAGATAGAGGGGCAAGTCAGTGGTAGATAGAGGGCCAAACCAGTGGTAGTTAGAGGGGCATGTCAGTGGTAGATAGAGGGCCAAACCAGTGGTAGCTAGAGGGGCAAACCAGTGGTAGGTAGAAGGGCAAACCAGTGGTAGCTAGAGGGGCAAACCAGTGGTAGGTAGAGGGGCAAACCAGTGGTAGCTAGAGGGGCCAAACCAGTGGTAGCTAGAGGGGCAAACCAGTGGTAGCTAGAGGGGCCAAACCAGTGGTAGCTAGAGGGGCCAAACCAGTGGTAGATAGAGGGGCAAACCAGTGGTAGATAGAGGGGCCAAACCAGTGGTAGATAGAGGGGCAAACCAGTGGTAGATAGAGGGGCAAACCAGTGGTAGCTAGAGGGGCCAAACCAGTGGTAGATAGAGGGGCAAACCAGTGGTAGATAGAGGGGCCAAACCAGTGGTAGCTAGAGGGGCCAAACCAGTGGTAGATAGAGGGGCAAACCAGTGGTAGCTAGAGGGGCCAAACCAGTGGTAGCTAGAGGGGCAAACCAGTGGTAGATAGAGGGGCAAACCAGTGGTAGTTAGAGGGGCCAAACCAGTGGTAGTTAGAGTGGCAAACCAGTGGTAGATAGAGAGGCAAGTCAGTGGTAGTTAGAGGGGCAAACCAGTGGTAGTTAGAGGGGCCAAACCAGTGGTAGCTAGAGGGGAACACCAGTGGTAGTTAGAGGGGCAAGCCAGTGGTAGCTAGAGGGGCCAAACCAGTGGTAGCTAGAGAGGCCAAACCAGTGGTAGCTAGAGGGGCAAGTCAGTCGTAGATAGAGGGGAAAACCAGTGGTAGATAGAGGGCCAAACCAGTGGAAGCTAGAGGGGCAAACCAGTGTTAGATAGAGAGCAAACCAGTGGTAGATAGAGGGGCAAGTCAGTGGTAGATAGAGGGCCAAACCAGTGGTAGCTAGAGGGGCAAACCAGTGGTAGGTAGAGGGGCAAACCAGTGGTAGCTAGAGGGGCAAACCAGTGGTAGGTAGAGGGGCAAACCAGTGGTAGCTAGAGGGGCAAACCAGTGGTAGATAGAGGGGAAAACCAGTGGTACTTAGAGGGGCCAAACCAGTGGTAGTTAGAGGGGCAAACCAGTGGTAGATAGAGGGCCAAACCAGTGGTAGTTAGAGGGCCAAACCAGTGGTAGTTAGAGGGGCAAACCAGTGGTAGATAGAGAGGGCAAGTTAGTGGTAGTTAGAGGGGCAAACCAGTGGTAGCTAGAGGGGCAAACCAGTGGTAGGTAGAGGGGCAAACCAGTGGTAGATAGAGGGGCAAACCAGTGGTAGTTAGAGGGGCAAACCAGTGGTAGATAGAGGGGCAAACCAGTGGTAGTTAGAGGGGCCAAACCAGTGGTAGTTAGAGGGGCAAACCAGTGGTAGATAGAGGGCCAAACCAGTGGTAGTTAGAGGGCCAAACCAGTGGTAGCTAGAGTGCAAACCAGTGGTAGATAGAGGGGCAAACCAGTGGTAGCTAGAGGGGCAAACCAGTGGTAGTAAGAGGGGCAAGCCAGTGGTAGCTAGAGGGGCCAAACCAGTGGTAGCTAGAGGGGCAAACCAGTGGTAGTTAGAGGGGCAAACCAGTGGTAGATAGAGGGGCCAAACCAGTGGTAGCTAGAGGGGAAAACCAGTGGTAGATAGAGGGGCAAACCAGTGGTAGATAGAGGGGGAAACCAGTGGTAGATAGAGGGGCAAACCAGTGGTAGATAGAGGGGCAAACCAGTGGTAGATAGAGGGGCAAACCAGTGGTAGCTAGAGGGGCAAACCAGTAGTAGCTAGAGGGGCAAACCAGTGGTAGTTAGAGGGGCCAACCAGTGGTAGTTAGAGGGGCAAACCAGTGGTAGTTAGAGGGGCAAGCCCTCTAAGGTAGGGAGGGAGCCAGAGGGACCAGGTTACACCGAGCCGGGTTCCCCACGCCTCACTCCGGGAACAATGTGTCCTGGGTCATAACAACTATTTTTTTTTAAATGTCGGGAAGACTGGTATGGTGGTAAGGGAGGTGCCTTGACCCAATATGGCATTTTTTGGGCTCCTAAAGATAAAAAAAGCATGTTTCCAAGTGTTGACTCATTTCTCTAATTATACAGGACGGGTGGCGACAGGACAGCCTTGACTGAACCAGAGATTGTGTCTTACTGGTAGGCCTCTGACATCCTGTCATACTGCTGCTTCATGTGGCCATGCTGGGAGACCATGTTAGCTGATGTTACTAGTGCTCTGATGTCCCTGATTAGCCTGGCTAGAGATTATTCATGATTTCATCATTGAATGTCATTAAAGGCCCAATCTGTGATGTCATTTTATTTGGCTGTTTGTTTAGTGTGTGTTTTAATTATGTCCCTCTGTGATGTATGTATCGTCTGTGTCCAATAGTCTTATCTGGATTGTTCTTTATTTATTTTAAAAATTGTTTTTTTTTCTATTTTATAAAAACGTTTGGTCCCCTTTTCCCTGTTACCATTGGAGGGGTAATTTTGTCCTCTCGCCAGGTAATTTTGTCCTCTCGCCAGGTCCTTTTGTCCTCTCAGAAGAACCGTTTGTCCTCTCACCAGGTCATTTTGTCCTCTCACCAGGTCATTTTGTCCTCTCAGAAGAACCTTTTGTCCTCTCACCAGGTCCTTTTGTCCTCTCACCAGGTCCTTTTGTCCTCTCACCAGGTCCTTTTGTCCTCTCACCAGGTAATTTTGTCCTCTCACCAGAACCTTTTGTCCTCTCACCAGGTCCCTTTGTCCTCTCACCAGGTCCTTTTGTCCTCTCACCAGGTCCTTTTGTCCTCTCACCAGGTCCTTTTGTCCTCTGAGAAGAACATTTTGTCCTCTCACCAGGTCCTTTTGTCCTTTCACCAGGTCCTTTTGTCCTCTCAGAAGAACATTTTGTCCTCTCACCAGGTCCTTTTGTCCTCTCACCAGGTCCTTTTGTCCTCTCACCAGGTAATTTTGTCCCCTCACCAGGTCCCTTTGTCCTCTCACCAGAACCTTTTGTCCTCTCACCAGAACCGTTTGTCCTCTCACCAGAACCTTTTGTCCTCTCACCAGGTCCCTTTGTCCTCTCACCAGAACCTTTTGTCCTCTCACCAGAACCGTTTGTCCTCTCACCAGAACATTTTGTCCTCTCACCAGGTCCTTTTGTCCTCTCACCAGGTCCTTTTGTCCTCTCACCAGGTCCTTTTGTCCTCTCACCAGAACCTTTTGTCCTCTCACCAGAACCATTTGTCCTCTCACCAGGTCCTTTTGTCCTCTCAGAAGAACCTTTAGTCCTTTCACCAGGTATTTTTGTCCTCTCACCAGAACCTTTTGTCCTCTCACCAGGTCCTTTTGTCCTCTCACCAGGTAATTTTGTCCTCTCACCAGAACCTTTTGTCCTCTCACCAGAACCTTTTGTCCTCTCACCAGAACCTTTTGTCCTCTCACCAGAACATTTTGTCCTCTCACCAGAACCTTTTGTCCTCTCACCAGGTCCTTTTGTCCTCTCACCAGGTCCTTTTGTCCTCTCAGAAGAACCTTTTGTCCTTTCACCAGGTCCTTTTGTCCTCTCACCAGGTCCTTTTGTCCTCTCACCAGGTCCTTTTGTCCTCTCACCAGGTCCCTTTGTCCTCTCACCAGAACCTTTTGTCCTCTCACCAGGTCCTTTTGTCCTCTCACCAGGTCCTTTTGTCCTCTCACCAGGTCCCTTTGTCCTCTCACCAGGTCCTTTTGTCCTCTCACCAGGTCCCTTTGTCCTCTCACCAGGTCCCTTTGTCCTCTCACCAGAACCTTTTGTCCTCTCACCAGGTCCTTTTGTCCTCTGAGAAGAACATTTTGTCCTCTCACCAGGTCCTTTTGTCCTCTCAGAAGAACCTTTTGTCCTTTCACCAGGTCCTTTGTCCTCTCACCAGGTCATTTTATCCTCTCACCAGGTCCTTTGTCCTCTCACCAGGTCCCTTTGTCCTCTCACCAGGTCCTTTGTCCTCTCACCAGGTCCTTTTGTCTTCTCACCAGGTCCTTTTGTCCTCTCACCAGGTCCTTTTGTCCTCTCACCAGGTAATTTTGTCCCCTCACCAGGTCCCTTTGTCCTCTCACCAGAACCTTTTGTCCTCTCACCAGAACCGTTTGTCCTCTCACCAGAACCTTTTGTCCTCTCACCAGGTCCTTTTGTCCTCTCACCAGAACCGTTTGTCCTCTCACCAGGTCCTTTTGTCCTCTCACCAGAACCTTTTGTCCTCTCACCAGAACCGTTTGTCCTCTCACCAGAACCTTTTGTCCTTTCACCAGGTCCTTTTGTCCTCTCACCAGAACCGTTTGTCCTCTCACCAGAACCTTTTGTCCTCTCACCAGGTCCTTTTGTCCTCTCACCAGAACCTTTTGTCCTCTCACCAGAACCGTTTGTCCTCTCACCAGAACCTTTTGTCCTCTCACCAGGTCCTTCTGTCTTCTCACCAGGTAATTTTGTCCTCTCACCAGAACATTTTGTCCTCGCACCAGAACCGTTTGTCCTCTCACCAGAACCTTTTGTCCTCTCACCAGAACCTTTTGTCCTCTCACCAGGTCCTTTTGTCCTCTGAGAAGAACATTTTGTCCTCTCACCAGGTCCTTTTGTCCTCTCACCAGGTCCTTTTGTCCTCTGAGAAGAACATTTTGTCCTCTCACCAGGTCCCTTTGTCCTCTCACCAGGTCCTTTGTCCTCTCACCAGGTCCTTTGTCCTCTCACCAGGTCCTTTTGTCCTCTCACTAGGTCATGTTGTCCACTCACCAGGTCCTTCTGTCTTCTCAACAGGTCCTTTTGTCCTCTCACCAGGTCATTTTGTCCTCTCACCAGGTTCTTTTGTCCTCTCACCAGGTAATTTTGCCCCCTCACCAGGTCCCTTTGTCCTCTCACCAGAACCGTTTGTCCTCTCACCAGGTCCTTTTGTCCTCTCACCAGGTCCCTTTGTCCTCTCACCAGAACCTTTTGTCCTCTCACCAGGTCCTTTTGTCCTCTCACCAGGTCCCTTTGTCCTCTCACCAGAACCTTTTGTCCTCTCACCAGAACCGTTTGTCCTCTCACCAGGTCCTTTTGTCCTCTCAGAAGAACCTTTTGTCCTTTCACCAGGTATTTTTGTCCTCTCACCAGAACCTTTTGTCCTCTCACCAGGTCCTTCTGTCCTCTCACCAGGTCCTTTTGTCCTCTCACCAGGTAATTTTGTCCTCTCACCAGAACCTTTTGTCCTCTCACCAGAACCTTTTGTCCTCTCACCAGAACCTTTTGTCCTCTCACCAGGTCCTTTTGTCCTCTCACCAGGTCCTTTTGTCCTCTCACCAGGTCCTTTTGTCCTCTCACCAGGTCCTTTTGTCCTCTCACCAGGTCCTTTTGTCCTCTCACCAGGTCCTTTTGTCCTCTCACCAGGTCCTTTTGTCCTCTCACCAGGTCCCTTTGTCCTCTCACCAGAACCTTTTGTCCTCTCACCAGGTCCTTTTGTCCTCTGAGAAGAACATTTTGTCCTCTCACCAGGTCCTTTTGTCCTCTGAGAAGAAAATTTTGTCCTCTCACCAGGTCCTTTTGTCCTCTCAGAAGAACCTTTTGTCCTTTCACCAGGTCCTTTTGTCCTCTCAGAAGAACCTTTTGTCCTCTCACCAGGTCATTTTGTCCCCTCACCAGGTCCCTTTGTCCTCTCACCAGGTCCTTTGTCCTCTCACCAGGTCCTTTTGTCCTCTCACCAGGTCATTTTGTCCTCTCACCAGGTCATTTTGTCCTCTCACCAGGTCATTTTGTCCCCTCACCAGTTCCCTTTGTCCTCTCACCAGAACCTTTTGTCCTCTCACCAGAACCGTTTGTCCTCTCACCAGAACCTTTTGTCCTCTCACCAGGTCCTTTTGTCCTCTCACCAGGTCCTTTTGTCCTCTCACCAGGTCCCTTTGTCCTCTCACCAGAACATTTTGTCCTCTCACCAGGTCCTTTTGTCCTCTGAGAAGAACATTTTGTCCTCTCACCAGGTCCTTTTGTCCTCTCAGAAGAACCTTTTGTCCTCTCACCAGGTCATTTTGTCCTCTCACCAGGTAATTTTGTCCTCTCACCAGAACCGTTTGTCCTCTCACCAGAACCTTTTGTCCTCTCACCAGAACCTTTTGTCCTCTCACCAGAACATTTTGTCCTCTCACCAGGTCCTTTTGTCCTCTCACCAGGTCCTTTTGTCCTCTCACCAGGTCCTTTTGTCCTCTCACCAGGTCCTTTTGTCCTCTCACCAGGTCCTTTTGTCCTCTCACCAGGTCCCTTTGTCCTCTCACCAGAACCTTTTGTCCTCTCACCAGGTCCTTTTGTCCTCTGAGAAGAACATTTTGTCCTCTCACCAGGTCCTTTTGTCCTCTGAGAAGAACATTTTGTCCTCTCACCAGGTCCTTTTGTCCTCTCAGAAGAACCTTTTGTCCTTTCACCAGGTCCTTTTGTCCTCTCAGAAGAACCTTTTGTCCTCTCACCAGGTCATTTTGTCCTCTCACCAGGTCCCTTTGTCCTCTCACCAGGTCCTTTGTCCTCTCACCAGGTCCTTTTGTCCTCTCACCAGGTCATTGTGTCCTCTCACCAGGTCCCTTTGTCCTCTCACCAGGTCCTTTGTCCTCTCACCAGGTCCTTTTGTCCTCTCACCAGGTCATTTTGTCCTCTCACCAGGTCATTTTGTCCTCTCACCAGGTCCCTTTGTCCTCTCACCAGAACCTTTTGTCCTCTCACCAGGTCCTTTTGTCCTCTGAGAAGAACATTTTGTCCTCTCACCAGGTCCTTTTGTCCTCTGAGAAGAACATTTTGTCCTCTCACCAGGTCCTTTTGTCCTCTCAGAAGAACCTTTTGTCCTTTCACCAGGTCCTTTTGTCCTCTCAGAAGAACCTTTTGTCCTCTCACCAGGTCATTTTGTCCTCTCACCAGGTCCCTTTGTCCTCTCACCAGGTCCTTTGTCCTCTCACCAGGTCCTTTTGTCCTCTCACCAGGTCATTGTGTCCTCTCACCAGGTCCCTTTGTCCTCTCACCAGGTCCTTTGTCCTCTCACCAGGTCCTTTTGTCCTCTCACCAGGTCATTTTGTCCTCTCACCAGGTCATTTTGTCCCCTCACCAGTTCCCTTTGTCCTCTCACCAGAACCTTTTGTCCTCTCACCAGAACCGTTTGTCCTCTCACCAGAACCTTTTGTCCTCTCACCAGGTCCTTTTGTCCTCTCACCAGGTCCTTTTGTCCTCTCACCAGGTCCCTTTGTCCTCTCACCAGAACATTTTGTCCTCTCACCAGGTCCTTTTGTCCTCTGAGAAGAACATTTTGTCCTCTCACCAGGTCCTTTTGTCCTCTCAGAAGAACCTTTTGTCCTCTCACCAGGTCATTTTGTCCTCTCACCAGGTCCTTTGTCCTCTCACCAGGTCCTTTTGTCCTCTCACCAGGTAATTTTGTCCTCTCACCAGAACCGTTTGTCCTCTCACCAGAACCTTTTGTCCTCTCACCAGAACCTTTTGTCCTCTCACCAGAACATTTTGTCCTCTCACCAGGTCCTTTTGTCCTCTCACCAGGTCCTTTTGTCCTCTCACCAGGTCCTTTTGTCCTCTCACCAGGTCCTTTTGTCCTCTCACCAGGTCCTTTTGTCCTCTCACCAGGTCCCTTTGTCCTCTCACCAGAACCTTTTGTCCTCTCACCAGGTCCTTTTGTCCTCTGAGAAGAACATTTTGTCCTCTCACCAGGTCCTTTTGTCCTCTGAGAAGAACATTTTGTCCTCTCACCAGGTCCTTTTGTCCTCTCAGAAGAACCTTTTGTCCTTTCACCAGGTCCTTTTGTCCTCTCAGAAGAACCTTTTGTCCTCTCACCAGGTCATTTTGTCCTCTCACCAGGTCCCTTTGTCCTCTCACCAGGTCCTTTGTCCTCTCACCAGGTCCTTTTGTCCTCTCACCAGGTCATTGTGTCCTCTCACCAGGTCATTTTGTCCTCTCACCAGGTCATTTTGTCCTCTCACCAGGTAATTTTGTCCCCTCACCAGTTCCCTTTGTCCTCTCACCAGAACCTTTTGTCCTCTCACCAGAACCGTTTGTCCTCTCACCAGAACCTTTTGTCCTCTCACCAGGTCCTTTTGTCCTCTCACCAGGTCATTTTGTCCTCTCACCAGGTCCTTCTGTCTTCTCACCAGGTCCTTTTGTCCTCTCACCAGGTCCTTTTGTCCTCTCACCAGGTCCTTTTGTCCTCTCACCAGGTCCTTTTGTCCTCTCACCAGGTCCCTTTGTCCTCTCACCAGAACCTTTTGTCCTCTCACCAGGTCCTTTTGTCCTCTCACCAGGTCCTTTTGTCCTCTCACCAGGTCCTTTTGTCCTCTCACCAGGTCCCTTTGTCCTCTCACCAGGTCCTTTTGTCCTCTCAGAAGAACCTTTTGTCCTTTCACCAGGTATTTTTGTCCTCTCACCAGAACCTTTTGTCCTCTCACCAGGTCCCTTTGTTCTCCCACCAGGTCCTTTGTCCTCTCACCAGGTCCCTTTGTCCTCTCACCAGGTCCTTTGTCTTCTCACCAGGAGCCTTTGTCCTCTCACCAGGTCCTTTTGTCCTTTCACCAGGTCCTTCTGTCCTCTCACCAGGTCCCTTTGTCCTCTCACCAGGTCCTTTGTCTTCTCACCAGGAGCCTTTGTCCTCTCACCAGGTCCTTTTGTCCTCTCACCAGGCCATTATTGTAAATAAGAATTTTACATAGAAAACTTCAAGAGGACATAACGTGACCTTTCATCAGAGCAGCATAACTGGACCACACACCACTTTAACATGACCTTTAGCCTTTAGGGGTCAATAGTTTGAAGATTGAACACTCCCAAGCACTGGAATACACTAACACAATGTAGAATGTGTACTTTACCTGCTCTCTGGAGATAGACATCAGAATACAAGTCTCCTCCTCTTCTCTTTGTTTTGAAAATAGGCGTATGCATGCAATGTCCCACGTTGGCCAATAAGGGGTGCCAGAGTTCTATATTGGTATCTATTTTCGCTCCTAATGAATACTTTTGAATAATATCGCAAATGAATTCAGAGAGAGAGAGAGAGAGAGAGAGAGAGAGAGAGAGAGAGAGAGAGAGAGAGAGAGAGAGAGAGAGAGAGAGAGAGAGAGAGAGAGAGAGAGAGAGAGAGAGAGAGAGAGAGAGAGAGAGAGGGAGAGAGAGAGTGAATTAATGAATGAATTAATGAATGAATGAATGAAAACTTTATTAACAGATTACAGAATGGGTACAATACAGTACTCAATACACACAATTGTTAAGGGGATGCAGGCCAGATTCATATATATAGAGAGAGAGAGAGAGAGAGAGAGAGGAGAGAGAGAGAGAGAGAGAGAGAGAGAGAGAGAGAGAGAGAGAGAGAGGCGAGCAGTTTAGAATATGCCCCATGCAGCAGTAGCTGTCGTGCTCTCTGGTCGGACAGTCATTCACTGAAGTCTGAGTCTCACACATTTCTCGGGACACGTGGAGCCGACGACGTTTTCAGTCGCTGCTGTGGACTTTTGCGACGTGTAATTCTTGACTCTCTCTCTCCCTCCCTGTGTTATATATATGTGCGTCGGTGTGTGTGTGTGTGTCAGTGTGTGTGTGTGTGTTGTGGTATTTCGATTAGCATGCAGGCCAAACATAGAGAAGGAACTTTCACTCTCTCTCTCTCTCTCTCTCTCTCTCTCTCTCTCTCTCTCTCTCTCTCTCTCTCTCTCTCTCTCTCTCTCTCTCTCTCTCTCTCTCTCTCTCTCTCTCTCTCTCTCTCTCTCTCTCTCTCCTCTCTCTCTCTCTCTGTCTGTCTCTCTCTCTCACTCCTCGGACTGAGATGGTGCGATGGTCCGTCCAACTTTACAACGTGTTGACAACATGTTGACGTTGTGCCTCTGGGCCGTGCTGGTGCTGGAGGTGCTGGTGCTGGTCGGCGTCTCGGCGGATCTGAACAGCTGTGATGAGGTGAGGACGGCGTACATGATGCGACAGATCGGTCCCGTCAAGTGGGTCTTGGACACACCGGGCACAGGTAAGACAGAAGAAAGAGACAGTAGGCCTACAGACTGCCGTTTGATATACAGTATAATAATATATAATATAAAAACTGTTTAACTAAACACTGCATCCCTGTTATCACATTACTGAATAATGTTGTATAGCCTACATATTTGTATTTACCGTACATATTTTATGTCATATATGTTATGATGAATTGAAAATGGGGGACCCTGATGTAAACAAGACGAAAGTCTTTCTCTGGTCTGCATCCCATTAACAATTGTGTGTATTGAGCTGTAGCCTACTGTGTACCCATTCTGCAATCTGCTAATACAATTTTCAATCAATCAATCAATCAATCAATCAATCAATCAATCAATCAATCAATCAATCCATATAGCCTATAGGCCTGTGCATGTCTGTATACCTGCATATAATACGTTTTACATATCTGTAGATACTATATCTATATCTGTACCCCTTACCTACTCT
>NC_140167.1:85114583-85207083 GCF_963971535.1 Notolepis coatsorum
TTTAAACCATGTATTCTCTACTCTATCAAGCTAGACGTCTGATGTCCTCTACTAACTTTAAACCACGTATTCTCTACTCTATCAAGCTATCTATGAGTTTCATGCAGACAAAAGTATATTTCTCTCTCTCTCTCTCTCTCTCTCTCTCTCTCTCTCTCTCTCTCTCTCTCTCTCTCTCTCTCTCTCCAGGTAAGCGTGTCAGAGCTAGGCACCCCCTGGTGGCAGTTGGTGGTATTGCTCCAGCAGTTAGCGGCTAGGCTAGCTACCAGCAGTGGAAACGGCAGCATAGAGCTAGCGCTGTTAGCCGTCAAAAACCATGTGAACGACGGCATATTACACGCGCAGCTGTACGGACCAAGAATAACGGCTACGGTACACACACACACACACACACACACACACACACACACACACACACACACACACACACACACAGACATACATAAGATCGATTTAGTGGACAGATGGATGGATGGATGGATGGATGGATGGATGGATGGATGGATGGATGGATGGATGGATGGATGGATGGATGGATGGATGGATGGATGGATGGGGGACCCTGATGGAAACGAGACAAACGTCTTTCTCAGGTCTGCATCCCCTTAACAATTGTATGTATTGAGCCGTACTGTATTGTACCCATTCTGCAATCTGTTAAATAAAGTTTTCATTCATTCATTCATGGATGGATGGATGGATGGATGGATGGATGAATGGATGGATGGATGGATGGATGGATGGATGGATGGATGGATGGATGGATGGATGGATGGATGGACCTCACTGAGCCCAATGGGTACCAAAGATACTCTAATAAGATAACACAATGGGTACCAAAGATACTCTAATAAGATAACACAATGGGTACCAAAGATACTCTAATAAGATAACACAATGGGTACCAAAGATACTCTAATAAGAGAACACATTCAAAGCGGCACCAATGGGGTGAAAATGGAGCAGTTCCTGTCTAGGTGTCTAGGTGTCATAGTGTCTAGGTGGGACTGTTTGCCCTCCTTCCCTCTGGGAGGTGCTATAGGAATCTCCGTTCCAAGTCAAGCAGGCTACACTCTGAGTCTAGGCTCTCATCGCCTAACCCTAGGCTCTCATTGGCTAAACCCTAGACTCTCATCACCTAACCCTAGGCTCTCATTGGCTACACCCTAGAGATATCAAACTGATAGTCCTGTAATTGTTGCATTCTGTGGCTCTTCCGGTCTTTGGGATCGGAATGAACATTGATTTTAGGAAATCATTTGGAATATTTTCTGAGTTGTAGATGTTGTTTACCAGTTTCACAAGGAGCTCGATGCATCTGTCACCAGAGTTCTTAATCAGTTCAGCAGGGATCTCATCCTCGCCGGGCGATCTGTCCGTGCCCAGTGACTTCACAGCCTCTTCAACTTCTTTTTTTCGTGATCTGGACTTGTTCTAGTTCTTCTAGACGAATTCCTGTGTCGGATGTTCTGTTCTGGTCTTCATATAGTGTTTCCACACACTCTGCCCATCTATAGCAGACTAGAGAGAGTGGCCCGTTCAGCCGAACGCACAATTGGAGGTGGGCTTCCCACTCTCCAGGACATTTGCAACAAGCGTTGCAGGGCCAAGGCTAAGAGAATAATCAAAGACTCTAGTCACCCAAACAACTGCCTCTTTGAACTGCTGCGGTCAGGCAAGCGATACCGGAGTCTCATGGCCAGTACAGAGAGACTCAGAAGGAGCTTCTATCCCCAGGCCATCAGGATGCTCAATGACAATGGGTCTCATTCTCCAAGGACTTACGACAAAAAGGGCTTTCTCTTAGGGCCATTTGAGACCTTTTCGGGGCGATTTTGGGATTCACCAACCGTCCCAATAAAACATATAAGAGAAAATAAGAGAAAGCCCTTTTTGTCATAAGTCCGTTGGAGAATGAGACCCATTGACACTATGTAACAACCCATCATCTACACTCACAGCATACACATCCACACGTACACACTCACCTTAACACCCACTTTACTCACTTTAGACACTTTAACCTCTTCCACCCGTGCGGTCCAGTACCGGACCACAAATGACATCACGTCATAAATCATTCTCTCTAGGCTGTATGACATAATGTTGCATTTTTCTTTCAAATGTATCTAAGGGTAAAGACCCTAACCATGTCATAACAGCAGTCATAGTGTATATTTTCAGCAATACATTTGTTTACCAATAGGTTAAAGTGTTATTTATGAAATATGAGTTTAGGAATTGTATTCAATAGATCGCGAATTTAGACCGAAAATAAATCCGAGCCGCCATTTTGCTGTAGTCATTATGATGAAGGAAAGACAGGGCTTTCAATGAGCGTTGACATTTCGAAAAAATACATCTCCTAGGCTAGGGTTCTCCAGCTTTCTGGAAGCAATTAAATTACTTCCTGATTATTATTTTTTATTTCTCTTATTTCTCTGGATTATATACCACAAAACTTTGCCAACATTATTGGCATAGTTTGGAGGGCAGTTAGTTTGTCTCCCTTCTGTGGACATTTAGCAACCATCCGTGTTGAAATCCATTTCAAAATGGCGGAGCTGTCTCAAAAATAAAAAGCTGACTGTATTATTATATTCTATAATAATATTTCAAACTGCATGAGTGCGGATGGCAGAATTCAGTACTGTATCTACAAAACCTTCTGTTTAATCATCTTCTCTTTATTCATTTCCTTAGACTTTTTGTACACTTGATCTCAAGAAGGTACTGAACGAGCTCAGTGGCAGTTTTTCATGGCTGGTCATTTTTAGCATGGTGTTATTCACTGTCAAAAATGCAAAGAAAAATCATAATTCATATTCTCCTTTGTTTCATCAAAACTTAAAGGAAAACTCCAACATTTTGGTAAATTTGCTTATTTAACATCTTCCCTGGAGTTAGACAAGAAGATACATACCTTTTTTGTCTCTGTGCATGCATTAGGCTTATGGAACAGCCGCTCCGTTAGCCTAGCTTAGCGTCATTCACTGGAAGTGGGGCAGAGTTGTAGCCTGACGTTCCCTACAGTCACGAAATACACTCCAAATACAACTTCAAAACGTTCCTGTAAACATGTTGTGACCTGTGTATTTACCACGTGGAGAAATAAAAAATAATTGAATTCGACAATTACGTTTTCTAAGCAAATATGCTCTGAACTATTTTTTGCCTAACCACTCCTCTCTGGGCGCAGTCAGTGATTTCTATGTGAAGCCGTGTTTGTTGACATTCTCATTTATTCAAAGGATCCGAACCGATTGAAGTTTATGGATACCATGACTTAAAATCCTCTTACCTTGACGATTAAAAGCCTCCCCAATTTAGAAAACAGTATTCCAATGGCTGGTCTTGATAGGCTGCTAGCTAACGGAGCTAACCAACAAACACAGAACCGGGCGGACACTCATTGCACCTTACCCTAAGTTTGTACCTCATCCCATTTCTGCATTGTACCTCACTGTTACTCTTTTGACTCTGTATTGTATATTGTATATATATGTATATTGACTGAACACTTTTACGTACGTATTTTACGTACTTTTGACTTTTTCTATTTTATACTTTTATCTATTTTTATCTAGCACACTCTCAGGGGCTCATACATAAAAAATTATTTCATGATAAAGTATTCTGTATTTTACTATGACAATTAATAAACAAAGTTGAAACTTGAAACTATTGATTATTTCCTTCTCGTCAAGGAGCAGTTCTCCTTCTTTGTCTCTGACACATTGGTTATTTTTTTCCTCTTCCTTGTTAGTTGTTGGATCTTGTTGTACATGAGACGGTTCTGCTTCTTGTCTAGATCTTCAATTTATTTGCATTTTTCTTTGTAATACTTCTCTTTTGCATCTCTACACATCTTCTGTACTTTTTGTTTTGCATTGTTGTATTCAGTTTTTCTGTCCGCATTCTTCATGTCTGCTCTCTTTTTCATCTCATCCAGAATGTCTTTCGTCATCTATTCTTGTTTCTCAACATTTTCTGGTTTACCACAGATTATATCTGTAACCCTTCCCAGTTTTTCTTTCAGTTTTGTCAGTTCTTGTTGATCTTCAATATCTGCTAACTCTATTTTCTAATGTTTTGTTCACTTCGTTTCTGTATCATCTCTTCATGGTTGCTCTTTCATGTACAACATATATATATATATATATATATATACAGATGCAGCTGTCAGGGCTCTGAGCTCTGCTCTGCTCTACTACTGCAGTAACCTGGCAGTGTAACGATTGGGGGTGATGATGAAGGTGAGAACACAGTATGCAGACAAGGAAGAAGGAACGGCGGCAGAGACGAAGGGTGATGCTTAGAGAAGGGATATTTACTAACTCACAACCAAACTACAAAACAAAAGAAAGGCACAGCCGGGCTGGCTCTGGGACAAACACGGACTGATAACGAAAAACAAAGAGCACCAAACATTGCAACATACTGAGGAACAAACTCACTTGACAGGACAACAAACTCACTTGACAGGACATAGGCACACAGGCACGATACGGGAACAACGCGGGGACAATGACGCCACAACAATCCAAACAAACCACAAGCAATAAATACTGACACTAATTAACACTGATTAATAATGGAAAACAGCTGGGGGAAGAAGGCACTAGAACTAATACAATAATCAACAATACCGGAACAAGGACTAGGCTAATACAAAACACAGAATCAGAATGCCAACACAGAGAACAACCTAAACAGACAACACTTGTAACATAGACACTAATTGCCACAACAGTATGTTATTAATATGACCAAGCAGGGTCATGTTGACTGCATCATCTGCAGGTGACCGCTAGATGGCGGGCCTGGCACCACTGTCCACTCTTTGTGTGGGGCATTGATTCTCCCAGACTTGAGCTGGTCTGGGAGTGTAACAGGCAGTGATGTTAACGAGGCGTGAACGATACTGCACCCTTGCAGTAGAGGTACGATTTTGAAGAGCTGGATCTGTATATATATATATATATATATTTAGGGGTGGGAATTGATAAGATTTTATCGATACGATTCCATTATCGATTCTGCTTATCGATCCGGTTCTTTATCGATTCCCTTATCGATTCCTGCTGCATTTCCGCTTTATTTAGTTAAATTATAAATGTAACAGATAAATGTCATTTATCATTTATTGTATCGCCCCCATGTCAGAAAAATACAAAAACTGTAAAAAATAAATGAACTATACACTTAAATAAAATAATGTATTTGAGAACTAATTTAATCTATTGAACTGTAATTGCATTCAACAGGTTGTTATTGCAAAAGAGAATTTGTTAGCAATAATTTATTTGAGATTCTCTTAAACTAATTGAATCTATTTCACTGTAGTTACATTCAACAGGTCGTTGTTGCAAAAGAGAATTCGTTATCAATAACCTACCTGTATAAATAAACGTTAAAAGTAAAAACATAACTGACACATGAGTTGACATGACATAAGTAACATCTAAGAAAGCAATTCACCTACCGAAATTCTGAGGCTTCTACCGTGGAGTAAGGGTGCAAACCTTTCACCACAAATGTTGTGACAGCTCGGTGTAACTCGTTCACTTTTTCTTGTGTCAGTTTACCCCGCTGTGCTAAAGTGAAAGGGGTTTCCTGAGATTCGCGAGAACCACTAGCAGCACTAGATGCACTCTGATTGTCATCATCTGAAATGGGAGAATATTTATACAGTGATGAAAGCATTCGTTTTTCATTTAGGTTTTGTTTGCATGCATGGCGCTAACGTTATTGTAATAATAACATTGGATTCTACCTTCGGTAACAGAGGTAGATGCAGCAGCAGCACTTGTCCGTAGCACATCAAAAACACGACTTTATTCCAGCACGTTAAGGGCATGCCGTGTTGATAAATGCTTTAGCATGTTGCTCGTATTTCCCCCCTTTGATGAAATAGACATTTTGCAAATGCTGCAACTTGCGCTGTTTTCATCAACTTTGGTAAAGTGCAGCCACGCTTTCGAACGTCTTTTTCTGCCAGACATGGTGGCTCCGGTCCCAAACAAACTGGCGTTACGTCATACGTCGGAAACACATGGTATCGATTCCAGGAATCGGACAATTAGGAACCGGCTCCCAACAGGAACCGGTTCGCGATTCCATCCCATATTGTGACAAGCCTGGTGGTGTCCAGACTCGTCACGGTTCAAAAACAAACAAATTCAAATGTCCACACAAGTGCAATATCAATCAATAAGAATATGTATTGATTTACAGGCAGAATAATAGTACGATGGGCAAATATAATGGTCGTAATACAGTCCGATGGTCAAAACACAAAAACAGGCTCTCTTACAAAAAAGGGATTGTTCAATACTCAGAGTAGTCGTCCGGTCCAGGGTCAGTACACAAGGGGGTTTCTGCACAGGTGTGTTCTATCAGTACTAATCAGCTACCTAATTATTTCCACTCCTTCTGTGGCAGTAATATCTCCCGTCCTTCACATATCCATGAGAGGGGGGTTGATATCTGCCACAATATATATATATATATATATATATATATATATATATATATATATATATATATATATATATATATATATATATATATATATATATATATATATATATATATATATATATATATATATCCACACCTGTCTGTATATACAAGTTTCAAGTTTCTTTAATAGTTGTCATACAGAAGTACAGAATACTTTTATACAAAATGCTTCTTACTGTTATGCTCCAGAGACTGTGCAAGACAAGATAAGTATGAAATAAAATAACATAGTATAGCATGTGAATTAGAAGTAAAAAAATTAGGTCACATTGTTCAGTATAGACATATGTACAAAGTTCGATGCAGAATAGACGTAACTGAGTTACCATATAATATACAATACTATGCAGTGTACTAATATACAATACTATATAGTGCAAGGCAGAAATGGGATGAGGTGCAATTTAGGTACAATTTACAGTAGGTGTACGAGTTGTAGTGCAAATCCTTTATCAATAAATATAAAGTGTGTTTGTGTGACCTGCATATAATCCGTTTTACATACATGTAGATACTATATCTATGTCTTTACATATCCCCTACCTACGCTTACTAGTTATACCATACTTACTACCATAGTGTCTTTATACCTGTATCACTGTACATGACAATTGTCGGAAATTAACGTCAGACTTTAGGCTTATATCATATATAAATATATTAGTTAATTAGGAACATTGATTAAGTTAAAAGTCATTGATAAATAAGATTACAGTACATTCAGTATCATAAACATTTGAGAACACTATGGTTTCCTTTTACATTGAGAGGCTTTTAGGCCAAGGTTAGAGGGGCCCCCTTATCTCCAGAAAGGTGGCTGGCCGGTCCGGGATGGATGCCTGTGCATTTTCCTGTTACATAACTATGCATCCTCGAGGACCTGGTCCGAGCTGGATCATATGGGAAAGGACACAGGTGTCTCACACTTGATTGGTCAGCCAGCGAAGACACCCTAGGTCGGACAGTATATCAGACCATTTTAGAATAGAGGAAAGGAGAGCTCCTTGGCCACTCTGCTATACTGCATTGATGTCAACAAGCTTGTCGTGATCCATGGACCACCCGATAATTCATGTAATTATGCTTTCTGATTATTCAATAAATACCATACATGATGTTTGAACTCATTGTCCTGTGTCTAATATTCGATATCCTTTTGTCCTGATTCGAGGAACAACCAAATCTTCCCACACAATACTATAACACTGTACATACATCTGATTAACATTATTACTCAGTAGTACTAATTTATTATACTCCAGTTCAATCACCTTCTACATTGTATATTGTACTTTACTGTTACCTTATTGCACTTTCACCGTATGGAGTTTTAGTAACTTATTATACTGTGCTTTCTCCAGACAATATCAACCCCTCCATCTATCCCCTCTCAATTCCAACCCAGACCCAAAACTAAATATGTAAACAAAGTGCAATACCAAGCACAGCTCTTTTACCTAGATGTCGCTGTTCAGCGGCATCACAGACTCTACCTTTAACACATTCAGAGCCATTGGGGCCCGTCTAATCCCACTCTATGAGGCCAGCTTTTTATTACAAGTTTTCACTGTGCGTGAGGTTGTTTGTAGAGCTAAATCTATATTTTATATTATTGCTATATGTCCATTGTCATTGTCAATTGACGGTATATAAACCTTCCCTTCAATATGCCATAAAGATTTTTTTTTTCATCAATACGTTCCCATTTTATAGCGTCGGGAATATGAACTATATACCGCAATGTTCTGGGGTAAGCTAATAACGTTAAATCTATTGGCGTTTCGGCCCTACACAAGCTAGAGTTAAAAATCTAAATGCATATGATCGGTATCATGGTCCACCATGAATGCATGAAAGGGGGGCGGGGGAAGTCGTTTCTGATTATTGATTACCAATAACGGCATTCGTTATTGCAACATCACACGCTGACCGGGTGGATGGCTATGAGAACAAGGCCAGATCAGGCTGTAATTGACGTCAAATCGCTCTTACCTGTGGCCGGTTGGATTCCAAAAAGAATTTCCCAGTTATTTGATCGCCATCTAGTAGATAGATATGTTCATTGGCTGATGCTATCCTTTACTGCATACTGAATTCGGCGTCGCAAAAAGTATTCCATGCGATCTGGTAAAGCCATAGCTTCAGGCTAACAGAAAAGCTAACCCGGAATGAAAAAAGTGACACCTGGTCTGCAACAGGGGAAACTGTATTATCGAGACAGCGCCAATACCAGGCTCTGGACGGTACTGCACTTTCGGAGTCCCGATATGCCGTTTCCAGCCAAAATACAGCTCCATGACATTGAGTAGGATATTAAAATGGAATAAAAGCAAAACCGAGTGGTAACACGTATATATATATACGTGGTTGGCCTTTTAACACATTCCCCGCCAATCACGTTGCACGACGTGTTTCAAGTTCATGCGAATTCTGCCAATCCACAGAGTACAACGTTATTGTGATCATATTTCATATTTTCGCCATGGTATTCATATTTCCCTCACGGAGCCTTGTCTGATGCAGTGGGACTCGGCACAACTCTGCAACGCTTCAATACTGCCCCCTGGTGGATGATCGGCGAGTTGCCAAACCGGAAATGGCCGGTTGGATATCGGTGCGTCTCCTAAATCCGTCCGGCCACTCGCATATCGTCGCGGGATAGCCACACACCGTGGATATGGATCGCTGCCATAACTCAATAATTGACATGATTTGGGCGTGTATTAGTATTATACAAACCGGAAATGGATCTACTCGATCCCCATCAAATAACTGGGATCTTTTTGCTCCAGTCTCATCGCCCAACGGTAAGAGGAGGCTGACGTCATTTTCAGCGTGAGTGTTTATTATTATCCATACAAACTGCTCTGATCTATATATCACCCATACTACATAAAGCATTTAACGACGATCACGGAATTATAAACGACCCCTCCCCCCCCCAGTTCACCCATGCATGATCAGTCATAACGTTTAGGACCATGTACAGTTGACATTTTTTATATAGCGTGGATCGGTAACAAACGGCATTTGATAATCTATATATGCATTTATGCCTATATCTCACGTTCTAGGAATTACTGCAGAAAACGATAAAAACATTTATATTCTAGACGGTATTTTCGTATGAATGTGTGAATGAAAAAGTAAAACGTTCCTACATCCTGAACGATAGATAATCGATGTTGAATGGGCCATAGTAATGTCAATTTAGCAATACAATTTAAAAAGTTATAGCCCTGCAAAGAAGGTGAACATCTCCATAGACTTCCAGTGCTGGCAGAGAATGGTATAAGATGATCAAACTCTGTAGCAGTTAATGTCTTATGGATGGCACCCAATCACGTATTTATATGGCCAGGAATGTGTTAATACAGTTTTTTTAGTCCTGGACAGACAGCGATAGAGGAACCTAGTTTGGTCCCAGCATGGCCCTTGGCTCTCTGGATATAAACGTCTTGTACCTAGATGGCTAAATACAGTCTGGGACTCCACTGTGTGTGTGTTGGTGTGTCTCTCGCTGTGTGTGTGTGTGTGTGTGTGTGTGTGTGTGTGTGTGTGTCTTTGTGTTTGTCTCTGTGTCTGTGTGTCTGTGTCTTTGCCCAGAGATTAGTTACAGACACTTTTTCATCACTCTGTTGCATTCTGGGTAAGGGTTGTCCAGCCAACCAGAGCTTTTGTCTGACACTAGATCCACACACACACACACGCACGCACGCACGCACGCACGCACCCACACACACACACACACACACACACACACACACACACACACACACACACACACACACACACACACACACACACACACACACACACACACAACACACGCACACACGCATGCACACACTCACACTCAGACACACCAGTGGGAAAAAGACAGATCAGGGGTCCAGCTTGGAGAGAACAGGGAGGACTTAGGTAAACAAACCAAGTAACAACATGTTATGAAACATATTATCTATGTTTAAAAGAAAATCTATATGACTTCCTTGAATCTGTGGAACATGTTTGTTAAGGTCTTTCATGAGAAACTAGTCTAAATCAACTTTTCTTTTATTATTGATTATTTATTGTCCAGCACCCCTTTCATCCCTTGCACACACACACACACACACACACACACACACACACACACACACACACACACACACACACACACACACACACACACACACACACACACCTACACACACACACACACACACACACACACACACACACACACACACACACACACACACACACACACACACACTATCGTTGGTGTAGCATCAGATTAGGCTAAAAACATTTAACATATTGACCCCCTCACTACTGTTAACTCATTCGGGGCCAGACCCAAGATATCTCGGGTTAACTCGCCGACGCTTGAGCACCAAGCCCGAGCAAAGTCGGGTTTTCATCGTTATTTGATTCGATATTTCCATTCATTATCCATCCAGGGAGCCTGGTGTTATCATAGGGAATGAGTCTGAGATCGCAAAAGTCCAATGGCGCCGCCTGGTAGGATGCGGCCGGTATTGCACATCCTTTGAAACTCGATTATATTGGTCCGGGCAGACTTTTCTATGTCAGGCAAGGGGAGCGGTTGTCCCGATCGGCTTGAGGAGCGTCAAATGCTCCAGATGGATGATGTATGGCGGATTATGTTGGCGACACGATCGGCACCAATACTGGGACTCGCGATCAGATAATTGGAATATTCTTTTTGGGGCACATCCTAGTCAAGGTAAGGGATATATGATACATAAAAAAGTAGTAGAACGCGCTCACCTCACTAGACTTGACACTGGGTGCTGTAACCTCTGATATCATACATATAAATAGGGAAACAATGTCCAGGCACACACTCCAGGTTTTTCCAAATGTATTGGCAGCCTGAAATCATATCATGATGTTTCAGTGTGAACACACCTTCTTCAGTCATGATATGATTTCAGGCTGCCAATAAATTTGGAAAAACCTGGAGTGCGTGCCTGGACATTGTTTCCCTATTTTTATGTATGATATCAGATTACAGCACCCAGTGTCAAGTCTAGTGAGGTGAGCGCGTTCTACTACTTTTTTCAAGGGCTATATGATATAAATCTTGCATTGATCGAAGCATGCCTTCATTGCGATCCGAGCGTATGTGTGTAACGCTAGTCCATAACGGATTCCGTTGGTGACGATCAAAGCATAAAAAAACAACCCCCCCCCCACCTTTCATGCATATATGATGGAACATAATACCTATCATATGCATTTTATTTTTGTAGCGTGTGTAGGGACGGAACGCCAATGCATTTAGTATAATACACATTGGGGGCTATTACCAGCCTCCCATGAATTACCCTAAAACTATACTTATATTCACCACGGTATAAAACGAGAATGTATGGATGAAAAAAAACGTTTCTTTTTCACATATTGAACGATAGATACTCGAAGTCAAATGGGCATATCCATAGCTATGATATATAATATAGTTTTAGCCCTGCAAACACTGCCATGTATTCCTATACTTTAAAGCGTTGGCCTTTCAACCACACATTACACAGTGCCCTCCGGCGCTGAATGAGTTAAGGGCTTTACTGCAGAGTTGTTTCCACACACCTGCAACTGGAATGTGTCTGTGCACAAGACCCTTACCTGTGTGACGTACGTATCATCTGTGTCCAATAGTCTTATCTGGATTGTTTTTAAATGTTTTTTTTCTATTTTATAAAATCGTTTTGTCCCCTTTTCCTTGTTACCATTCGAGAGGTCCTTTTGTCCTCTCACCAGGTCCTTTTGTCCTCTCACCAGGTCCTTCTGTCCTCTCACCAGGTCATTTTGTCCTCTCACCAGGTCCTTTTGTCCTCTCACCAGGTCCTTTTGTCCTCTCACCAGGTCCTTTTGTCCTCTCACCAGGTCCTTTTGTCCTCTCACCAGGTCATTTTGTCCTCTCACCAGGTCCTTTTGTCCTCTCACCAGGTCCTTTTGTCCTTTCACCAGAACCTTTTGTCCTCTCACCTGGTCATTTTGTATTCTCACCAGGTCCTTTTGTCCTCTCACCAGGTCCTTTTGTCCTCTCACCAGGTCCTTTTGTCCTCTCACCAGGTCATTTTGTTGTCTCACCAGGTCCTTTTGTCCTCTCACCAGAACATTTTGTCCTCTCACCAGGTCATTTTGTCGTCTCACCAGGACCTTTTGTCTTCTCACCAGGTCCTTTTGTCCTCTCACCAGAACCTTTTGTCCTCTCACCAGAACCTTTTGTCTTCTCACCAGGTCCTTTTGTCCTCTCACCAGAACCTTTTGTCCTCTCACCAGAACCTTTTGTCCTCTCACCTGGTCCTTTTTTCCTCTCACCAGGTCCTTTTGTCCTCTCACCAGAACCTTTTGTCCTCTCACCAGGTCCTTTTGTTCTCTCACCAGGTCCTTTTGTCTTCTCACCAGGTCCTTTTGTCCTCTCACCAGGTCCTTTTGTCCTCTCACCAGGACCTTTTGTCCTCTCACCAGGTCCTTTTGTCCTCTCACCAGAACCTTTTGTCCTCTCACCAGGTCCCTTTGTCCTCTCATCAGGTCCTTTTGTCCTCTCACCAGGTCCTTTTGTCCTCTCACCAGGTCCTTTTGTCCTCTCACCAGGTCCTTTTGTCCTCTCACCAGGTCCTTTTGTCCTCTCACCAGAACCTTTTGTCCTCTCACCAGGTCCTTCTGTCCTCTCACCAGGAACTTTTGTCCTCTCACCAGGTCCTTCTGTCCTCTCACCAGGTCCTTTTGTTCTCACCAGGTCCTTTTGTCCTCTCACCAGGTCCTTTTGTCCTCTCACCAGGACCTTTTGTCCTCTCACCAGGTCCTTCTGTCCTCTCACCAGGAACTTTTGTCCTCTCACCAGGTCCTTTTGTCCTCTCACCAGGTCCTTTTGTCCTCTCACCAGGTCCTTTTGTCCTCTCACCAGGACCTTTTGTCCTCTCACCAGGTCCTTTTGTCCTCTCACCAGGTCCTTTTGTCCTCTCACCAGAACATTTTGTCCTCTCACCAGAACCTTTTGTCCTCTCACCAGGTCCTTTTGTCCTCTCACCAGGACCTTTTGTCCTCTCACCAGGTCCTTTTGTCCTCTCACCAGGTCCTTTTGTCCTCTCAGAAGAACATTTTGTCCTCTCACCAGGTCCTTTTGTCCTCTCACCTGAACCTTTTGTCCTCTCACCAGGTCCTTTTGTCCTCTCACCAGGTCATTTTGTCCTCTCACCAGGTCCTTTTGTCCTCTCACCAGGTCATTTTGTCCTCTCACCTGAACCTTTTGTCCTCTCACCAGGTCCTTTTGTCCTCTCACCAGGTCATTTTGTCCTCTCACCAGGTCCTTTTGTCCTCTCACCAGGTCCTTTTGTCCTCTCACCAGGTCATTTTGTCCTCTCACCTGGTCCTTTTGTCCTCTCACCAGGTCATTTTGTCCTCTCACCAGGTCCTTTTGTCCTCTCACCAGGTCCTTTTGTCCTCTCACCAGAACCTTTTGTCCTCTCACCAGGTCCTTTTGTCCTCTCACCAGAACCTTTTGTCCTCTCACCAGGTCCTTTTGTCCTCTCACCAGGTCCTTTTGTCCTCTCACCAGGTCCTTTTGTCCTCTCACCAGGACCTTTTGTCCTCTCACCAGGTCCTTTTGTCCTCTCACCAGGTCCTTTTG
Source organism: Notolepis coatsorum (assembly GCF_963971535.1). Lineage (NCBI taxonomy): Eukaryota > Metazoa > Chordata > Actinopteri > Aulopiformes > Paralepididae > Notolepis > Notolepis coatsorum. Next base: position 85,128,754 of record NC_140167.1, read on the forward strand.
TCCTCTCACCAGAACCTTTTGTCCTCTCACCAGAACCTTTTGTCCTCTCACCAGGTCCTTTTGTCCTCTCACCAGAACCTTTTGTCCTCTCACCAGGACCTTTTGTCCTCTCACCAGGTCCTTTTGTCCTCTCACCAGGTCCTTTTTTCCTCTCAGAAGAACATTTTGTCCTCTCACCGGGTCCTTTTGTCCTCTCAGAAGAACATTTTGTCCTCTCACCAGGTCCTTTTGTCCTCTCACCAGAACCTTTTGTCCTCTCACCAGGTCCTTTTGTCCTCTCACCAGGTCATTTTGTCCTCTCACCAGGTCCTTTTGTCCTCTCACCAGGTCCTTTTGTCCTCTCACCAGGTCATTTTGTCCTCTCACCAGGTCCTTTTGTCCTCTCACCAGGTCCTTTTGTCCTCTCACCAGGTCCTTTTGTCCTCTCACCAGGTCATTTTGTCCTCTCACCTGGTCCTTTTGTCCTCTCACCAGGTCATTTTGTCCTCTCACCAGGTCATTTTGTCCTCTCACCAGGTCCCTTTGTCCTCTCACCAGAACCTTTTGTCCTCTCACCAGGTCCTTTTGTCCTCTCACCAGAACCTTTTGTCCTCTCACCAGGTCCTTTTGTCCTCTCACCAGGTCCTTTTGTCCTCTCACCAGGTCATTTTGTCCTCTCACCAGGTCCTTTTGTCCTCTCACCAGGTCCTTTTGTCCTCTCACCAGAACCTTTTGTCCTCTCACCAGGTCCTTTTGTCCTCTCACCAGAATCTTTTGTCCTCTCACCAGGTCCTTTTGTCCTCTCACCAGGTCCTTTTGTCCTCTCACCAGAACCTTTTGTCCTCTCACCAGGCCCTTTTGTCCTCTCACCAGGTCTACGAATTTGTTCTTAATTGACCTGCCTGGTTAAATAAAGGTTAAATGGAAACAAATTTCCCTTTAATGTTTCACTAAGAGCTCTTCATATCTGGCTCTGCTACAATCAGACACAGACATAGTTATTAACCAGCTGGGAGTGTAATGATGCACACATTTTCCGTTTCAATAGGAATTTAAATTCTTATCTTGTGATTTTATTCTCTGTTCTTTATGCATTAAAGAGGATAACTTGTTCAGGCTATTTCATGGGATTAATGACTTGAGGAGGGCTTTAGACTTTAAGAAATGTATTTATATCAAATATAATACAAAGCTGCTGTTTTTATGTTCAATTAAATAATATCAAAGTATATTTCTCTCTTTCTCTTCCTCTCTCTCCCTCTCTGCTCCCCTCTTTTTCCTCTCTCTCTTCCTCTCTTTCTCTCTCTCTCCCTCTCTGCCCCCTCTCTTTCTCTCTTTCTTCCTCTCTCTCTCCCTCTCTCTTTCTCTCTTTCTTCCACATTCTATTCCTCTCTCTCTCCCTCTCTCCCCCCCTCTCTCTCTCTCTTCCTCTCTCTGCCCCGTTCTTTCTTGTGCTTCCTCTCTCTCCCTCTCTGCTCCCTCTTTTTCTCTCTCTTCCTTCACTTATTCTCCCTCTCTCCCCTCTCTTTTTCTCTCTTCCTCCCCCCTCTCTCTATTCATCTCACTCTCTCTCTCTCCCTCTCTCTTCCTCTCTCTCTCCCTCTCTGCCCCCCCTCTATTTTCCCTCTCTCCTTCTCCTTACCGTCTCTCTTTTTTTCTATCTCCATCTCTCCCTGTCTCTCTTTCTCTCAGAATCTGAATCTTTATTGGTCTTTATTTCCAAGTAGTTTAAAATAGAGGCACAATGGAATATAATATAATTATATAATGAAATAGGCCAGGGCTGTACAATTGTGCACAATGTGGTCAAGTATAATTATACACTAATATACTAGATACTAAAACACTAGAGTAAAAATAACAATAACAATAACTCTCTCTCAACCCCCCCCCCCCCCTCTATCTCTGTCTCTCAGGTGGAGAAGGTGTGTGGTCCCCAGACAGACAGTCCTCCCATGATGCCTAGCTCGCCTTCCACCACGACTTCCACTGTGACGCCTGTGACATCATCACGGACACCTGTGACATCATCACAGACGCCTGTGACATCACCACTGACCCTGCTCCCTTTGCATGGCCCTGTCATGCACCAGGGACAACAGTCACAAGCAAGGAGGTGTGTGTGTGTGTGTGTGTGTGTGTGTGTGTGTGTGTGTGTGTGTGTGTGTGTGTGTGTGTGTGTGTGTGTGTGTGTGTGTGTGTGTGTGTGTGTGTGTGTGTGTGTGTGTGTGTGTGTGTGTGTGTGTGTGTGTGTGTGAGAGAGATAGAGAGAGACTTGTTTGCCTCATCTTCCTCACGGGTCTTTACACAGCGGTAAAGACAATAACAGGCTGCAGGAACTAAAAAGTACCATGAACTGTACGGGCTGAAGGTTCAGGGTCAGGGCTTGAGTGGCAGGACTGTCCAAAAGCGAAGGCGTTGGCAAACCTTCGCTCTGTCTGTGATGATGGTCAGTCGCCACATTTGGAGGAGACGCTGCTTCCTGTTTCCTCAGACTAGACGCTGCTTCCTGTTTCCACAGACTCAGACTAGACGCTGCTTCCTGTTTCCACAGACTCAGACTAGACGCTGCTTCCTGTTTCCATAGACTCAGACTAGACGCTGCTTCCTGTTTCCATAGACTCAGACTAGACGCTGCTTCCTGTTTCCACAGACTCAGACTAGACGCTGCTTCCTGTTTCCACAGACTCAGACTAGACGCTGCTTCCTGTTTCCATAGACTCAGACTAGACGCTGCTTCCTGTTTCCATAGACTCAGACTAGACGCTGCTTCCTGTTTCCACAGACTCAGACTAGACGCTGCTTCCTGTTTCCACAGACTCAGACTAGACGCTGCTTCCTGTTTCCACAGACTCAGACTAGACGCTGCTTCCTGTTTCCACAGACTCAGACTAGACGCTGCTTCCTGTTTCCATAGACTCAGACTAGACGCTGCTTCCTGTTTCCATAGACTCAGACTAGACGCTGCTTCCTGTTTCCACAGACTCAGACTAGACGCTGCTTCCTGTTTCCACAGACTCAGACTAGACGCTGCTTCCTGTTTCCATAGACTCAGACTAGACGCTGCTTCCTGTTTCCATAGACTCAGACTAGACGCTGCTTCCTGTTTCCACAGACTCAGACTAGACGCTGCTTCCTGTTTCCATAGACTCAGACTAGACGCTGCTTCCTGTTTCCATAGACTCAGACTAGACGCTGCTTCCTGTTTCCACAGACTCAGACTAGACGCTGCTTCCTGTTTCCACAGACTCAGACTAGATATATATGTCATTTTGAGAAGATTTGTTTCTGCATCTATTATTGTTTGTGTTTGTTTAGATTGGAATGTGAACACAAATAAATATATTCATGTGTGTGTGTGTGTGTGTGTGTGTGTGTGTGTGTGTGTGTGTGTGTGTGTGTGTGTGTGTGTGTGTGTGTGTGTGTGTGTGTGTGTGTGTGCGTGCGTGCGTGCGTGCGTGCGCATGTGTGTGTGTGTGTGTGTGTGTGTGTGTGTGTGTGTGTGTGTGTCCAGGTCGCTCCCTCTAAAAGGCTCCAGGGAGGACAAGCATCGCAGCATGAAGAAACTATCCAGGTAGTAAAACCACCACTAGTTAATGACATCACCGCCATATACTTCCTCGTGTTTGCCAAGGAAACTATAAAAGAAGGAAAGGTCATGACATCACTGTGTAGCGCGTGGACATATTGGTGCCAAGTGTGGAAACGTTCAGTTCGGCCGACATTGAGTTGAATGGGATCAGCCGTCTGTTTATGACCCGTCATTTAAACAGGTTATTACCTCGGATGTTAGAATCATCTGCAAACTGTTGCCTTGTTAGCTAGCTATAACGTTTAATATATTGGTTGATGTATATTTCCTCAGATAGCTGGTTTATTTAGAATTTTAATAAAGGCTTCAATAGAACTGGCACCAAAGTCTGGCACCAAGCAGAGCATGGAACGCTGGTGTTCTGACGTGATGACCCTTCCTTCTTTTATAGTTTCCTTGGTGTTTGCCTATTATAATAATAAGAAGACGGTTTAGTGTCGTCATAGCGACATTTAAACATTTCTTCTCCTGTCACCACTGTGAGACACATGGCTGTAAGAAGTAGCCTTGTCTCCCAGTAGTAAACAACTGGGCCTGAGACCCATCCTCTTCTTATTATTCTACATTATAATAACGTCAGGACTGAGACACATCATCTTCTTATTATTGTAGTTTATAATATTGGGACTGAGACCCATCCTCTTCTTATTATTGTAGTTTATAATATTGGGACTGAGACACATCCTCTTCTTATTATTGTAGTTTATAATATTGGGACTGAGACCCATCCTCTTCTTATTATTGTAGTTTATAATATTGGGACTGAGACCCATCCTCTTATTATTATTCTAGTTTAGAACTTTGGGACTGCGGCGGCTAGGTGGCGCAGTGCGCAAGGCGCTCGCCACCAACGCAGGAGATGCTGGGTTCGAGCCCAGCTCTCGGCGTTGCTACCAGCTTGGCTGGTCGTTCATACTAATACAATTGGCAGTATTAGGGGGTGGGAAAGCCGGTGGGTGGGGATCGGACGTTGTGGACAGCGACTCCTACAGGTCGGTTGGTGCGCCTGCGCAGTAGAATCAGGAAGCGACGAGGGCGGCGTGTCCCTCCCACGCAGACCCTCGCCGCTGAGAGATTGCGCTGTGCAGGTGAAAAGATGCGACGGCTGCCTCCTCGAGTACCGGAGGGGACACGTGATGCAAGGCTTCGTCCACATTGCAGCCGGCCTGTGGGAGGCATGGCCTAACAACGTTCGAGACAGGGGAGGGTAGAATTGGACAATAAATACGAAATTGGGGACGGGAGAAAAAATAGAAAAATGGGGGAAAAAAGTAGATAAAAAAAAAGAACTTTGGGACTGAGACCCATCCTCTTCTTATTATTGTAGTTTAGAACGTCAGGACTGAGACCCATCCTCTTCTTATTATTGTAGTTTAGAACGTCAGGACTGAGACCCATCCTCTTATTATTATTATTATTATTATTCTAGTTTAGAACGTTTTGACTGAGACCCATCCTCTTATTATTATTCTAGAATTTTCCCTTTTCACAGCAGCCATTTTGACTGTGATAATGATTACCCTATGGTATCTATGGTTACAGAATAGTGAATATTCTTTATCTATGGTTACAGAATAATGGAGATTCTATATCTATGGTTACAGAATAATGAATATTCTCTATACCGTTACAGCATAGTGAACATTTTATATCTATGGCTACGGAATAATTAATATTCTATATCTATTGGTTACAGAACAATTAATATTCTATATCTATCTATCTATCTATCTATCTGCAGGGTCTTCCAGGGTTCTGTAGGGAGGTACCAGCAGTTCTTCAGAGAGCTTCCTGAGATGCTGTGTGAGTCAGAGATGGAGGTGGAGCAGCACACCTGTTGGAATGGAGAGGATGTGGTGGAGAGGTAGGAGTCCTCACTTCCTGTAGTGAGTCAAGAGGTAGGAGTCCTCACTTCCTGTAGTGAGTCAAGAGGTAGGAGTCCTCACTTCCTGTAGTGAGTCAAGAGGTAGGAGTCCTCACTTCCTGTAGTGAGTCAAGAGGTAGGAGTCCTTATCACTTCCTGTAGTGAGTCAAGAGGTAGGAGTCCTCACTTCCTGTAGTGAGTCAAGAGGTAGGAGTCCTCACTTCCTGTAGTGAGTCAAGAGGTAGGAGTCCTGCGTGATTACATATGCACGCCGCATTTCTCGGAGACGCTCTCTGATTGGCACTGACTGACGCTCTCTGATTGGCCACTGACGCGTTTGCCCAATCCGTGACGAGCTGTGTCTTTGCCCATTTCCTCGTCAAACAGCCTGCAAACTACCTGGCATTCTATCGCCCTGCTCTAAGACAAACTCTAACCTTAACCAACTTCGAAAGAGTGCCTAAGCTTAACCGTCGAAAGAACTTGCCGTCACGCTCTAAGACAAACTCTAACCTTAACCAACTTGAAGAGTGCCTAAACTTAACCAGTGTAGAAACAGGCGTCGGCCAATCAGAGAGCGTCTCTGAGAAATGCGGCGTGCATATGTAATCACGCAGGAGTCCTCACTTCCTGTAGTGAGTCAAGAGGTAGGAGACCTCACTTCCTGTAGTGAGTCAAGAGGTAGGAGTCCTTATCACTTCCTGTAGTGAGTCAAGAGGTAGGAGACCTCACTTCCTGTAGTGAGTCAAGAGGTAGGAGACCTCACTTCCTGTAGTGAGTCAAGAGGTAGGAGTCCTTTTCACTTCCTGTAGTGAGTCAAGAGGTAGGAGTCCTGCGTCTCTACAATTCGTAGCCGCATTTCTGCAGACCCCTCTCTGATTGGCCGAGCGCACGCATGCGCATGAGCCGTGACAAGCTCCTCTAGCCAGGAGTCGAAACTCCGTTAAGCTCCAGAGAGAGAGGCTGAAAACCCACAGTTGTTGCCCGACGGATGGGAGCCGAATCCCGGATCCGAGTTTTCTGATGAATAGCCCCAAAACATGGAGGTCGCGAACGCAATTTATACGCATGGAAGTATTGATTACGCCATAACGAATCATTAAAAAAATATACCGTTAACTGGAATATGTTGTGTGTGCCTTTACACATATGTTGGATAGGATTATGTAATTGGTTTGTCATTAAAAACCAATAATAATCGCTCGCCGGCTTCGCTGACCAGAGCTCTCTGGAACATACATGTTTCGGAACCGATGTGTAACTAGACAGTTACAATATAACATTTATATTAATTAACCCAGTTAATGCCTTAAGAGAAAGAGTCTGGTGGTCAATTGCTACGGAAATGTTGTGTCTTACTAATAATAACTAATTCCTTGGTCAATAGAAGTCTCTGTGATACTTTCTGAATATGATTTGGGAACATCAAATGGGCAGGCCGCGAAATAACAACGTTACAATGTACAGTTTCTGACAGCTGGCTGTGTTGTGAAATGTGCATAACGTTATGAATAAACCGCGAAGTCACGCGAAATAACGTTATACGCGAATCTGGTAGTACATTTCCAATCAGAGAGGGGCTTCGCTCAACCAATCAGAGAGGGGTCTGCAGAAATGGAGCTCAACCAATCAGAGAGGGGTCTGCAGAAATGCGGCTACGAATTGTAGAGACGCAGGAGTCCTTCTCCCTGCATCAACCAAGTTCCTCTCACTTCCTGCAATACGTCACATGAGCTAAACAAGGCGCAGCATTGGCTGGCTAACTGTCCCTCCCACCTTAGGAGACCACAGCAGCACAGTGTAGAGATGTAGATGGTTCGCCCAAATGTGGCTATTTTGTCTGTCTATCTATCTGTCTGTCTGTCTGTCTGTCTGTCTGTCTGTCTGTCTGTCTGTCTGTCTGTCTGTCTGTCTGTCTGTCTGTCTGTCTGTCTGTCTGTCTGTCTGTCTGTCTGTCTGTCTGTCTGTCTGTTTGTCTGTCTGTCTGTCTGTCTGTCTGTCTGTCTGTCTGTCTGTCTGTCTGTCTGTCTGTCTGCCTGTAAGTCTGTTTGTCTGTCCATCTGTCTTTATGTGTGTGCGCGAGCGTGTGTGTGTGTGTGTATCAAGCAGGGGGTTGTCAGGGTCGTGGCGGGTTGGGGAGTTCGTTTGGAACCGTCTAGATTCTTTATAATGCTGATGAGACTGGCAGCTTCTACTGGTCCTAGACACACACACACACGAACACACACACAAACACACACACACACACATACACACGCACTAACACACACACTCTCAGTCTCCTCTCAGTCTCTCCCTCTCTCTCTCTCTCTCTCTCTCTCTCTCTCTCTCTCTCCTCTCTCTCTCTCTCTCTCTCTCTCTCTCTCTCTCTCTTCTCTCTCTCTCTCTATCTGTCTCTCTCTGTCTCTCCCCATCTCTCTCACTGTCTTTCTCTCTCTCTGTCTCTCTCTATCCCGCTCTCCTCTCTCTCTCTCTCTCTATCCCTCTCTCCTCTCTCTCTTTCTCTCTCTCTCTCTGTCTCTCTCTGTCTCTCCCCATCTCTCTCACTGTCTTTCTCTCTCTCTGTCTCTCTATCCCTCTCTCCTCTCTCTCTCTCTCTCTCTCTCTCTCTCTGTCTCTCTCTATCCCTCTCTCCTCTCTCTCTTTCTCTCTCTCTCTCTGTCTCTCTCTGTCTCTCCCCATCTCTCTCACTGTCTTTCTCTCTCTCTCTCTGTTTCTCTCTCTGTTTCTAAAGTCATAAAGTTAGTCATAAAGTTAACCACAAATTTAGTCATGAAGTTAGTCTTGAAGTTAGTCATGAAGTTAGTCTTGAAGTTAGTCTTGAAGTTAGTCATGAACTTAGTCTTGAAGTTAGTCTTGAAGTTAGTCATGAAGTTAGTCACCATAAGGTCCAACAAATTTAAAATAAATGGATGAATGCAAGCACTCCCAGACATACCTCACGCGAAGGTAAGGAAAAACTCACTAAAACCTAACAATAGGGAAAAATGCACCACAGGCAGTGTGGAGGAGAGAAACCTTAGAATGGCCATTCAAGGGGGGATCTCTCTTCTTAGATGTCGGTGATAGTAGTGTTGCAGACTAACAGTTGGTAAGCATGCACTCATGTGTGTAGTGAAACACAGACGAGTGCATGCAATAGCAACTGAACATTTTGAAAAGTTAAAGATAGAGCTGATAGCGATAGCAACTGAACATTTTGAAAGATTAAAGATAGAGCTGATAGCGAATCTATTTGAGGCACAGGGGCGGCGCAAAGAGGGTCGCCTCCTCCCCGTCTTAATCACGGGACGTTCAACACTCCGATCATCGCTCCGAGACAGCCGGAGACAGGGAGATAGTTAGTCATAAAGTTAGTCATGAAGTTAGTCATGAAGTTAGTCATAAAGTTAGTCATGAAGTTAGCCATGAAGTTAGTCATAAAGTTAGTCATGAAGTTAGACTTGAAGTTAGTCATGAAGTTAGTCATAAAGTTAGTCATGAAGTTAGTCATAAAGTTAGTCATGAAGTTAGTCATGAAGTTAGTCATAAGGTTAGTCATGAAGTTAGTCATGAAGTTAGTCATGAAGTTAGTATGTAATTAATATGTATGCATGTAATAATAATAATAATTTGATTTGTATAGCACTTTTCATACAGGAATTGCAGCCCAAAGTGCTTCACATCAGTGATGTAGACATGAAATAGACATAGGCATAACATGAGCATAAAATGTACATAAAATGAGCATAAAATGTACATACAATTTGCAAAAAAAAATACATAAAATGTGCATAAAATGTACATACAATTAGCATAAAATGTACATAAAATAGACAGAAACCGATCATAAATACAGCATAGAAATCACAGCATAGTTGATAGATATTTTCAAATTTCGCAAATGTTTTGAGATGCAAATTACAAAAGAAAGGTTGAATTGTGATTGTAATGATAGTATAGTGATAGTGATTTCATTGTGATTTCATTGTGCACTCGTGGAAGATTGGTCTGGCTTGCAAGGCTACAGTACCTTTACAGCAATACAATAATCACAATATTGCAAAGTGATAGCATAAACAATGAGTGCAAAGTATTTATTTTTATTTATCCTTTATTTATCCAGGAATGTCCCATTGAGATACAAGAGCTCTTCTTCCAGGGAGTCCTGAAGTTAGCAAGTAGCAACAGAAACAACAATAAGGTAGCTCTGAGTTATAATATAATAAACACATTTAATATATCTAAGTATAATACAATAATCACAGTAATGTGTCTCAGTACAGTGAGTAGTAGGCAGTTCATGAGCCTTACTGCCGGAGGGAAAAACTGTCCCTGAGCCTGCTGGTGTGGGTCCTTAGACTGAGGCTAAAACAGTCCATGGTTGGTTTAGGTTTAGGTTTAGGTTTACTTTATTTGTTCAAGGGGGACAGCGTACATTAATAAAACATTTAAAAAAACGTAAATGCACCCAATTTTTGCCAAAAGGCTAATTTCCATTGGCAGTCCCCCTGCCAGAAGGTACAGGCTAAAATCCTGTGTGAAAAAGGGTTAGCAACACAAACAGAATAAAAGCAAGATAAATAACATTAGAATAAAAACACAAACAAAAGCACATGTATATAGTAGAACATATGATAGGGATACAGGGCACAATACAGTCATGGACACAAGAACAGAGCACATCATGACATAGAAGACCCAGGCATAGACAAACGCACCATATCCACACACACACACATACACACACACACACACACACACACACACACACACTCTCGCAGGTCGGACCCTTCAGCTCAGCTGGTTAGTGTAAACTATAGTCAACCAGCACTTTTTTCTAACGGCTCTGACCCTTTAGCTCAGCTGGTTAGTGTAAACTACAGTCAACCAGCACCTGCTAACAGCTCTGACCCTTTAGCTCAGCTGATTAGTGTAAACTACAGTCAACCAGCACCTGCTAACGGCTCTGACCCTTTAGCTCAGCTGGTTAGTGTAAACTACAGTCAACCAGCCATAGGCGGCGGGTATATAAGGCCCAGGGCTAGGCCTACCCAAATCGTTATGCTGGGAATCTTGAAATGTATATATAATATATGTGCGCAGGCTGCTGGCTATTGTGTGTCTTGTGCTGCAGCCCGCTGGCCAAGGTGTCAATGACGAAGGTGTCAATCGGCTAGGTGGCGGTGTTTAACATTCCAGGTACAGGCAGTAGCCAATCACATCATTCACATGATCATCCTGATCCCGCAGGCCGAGTAAAGCAAACATCTGCGTTCCGAATCTCCACCTGCCGATCCTTTGTAGCGAACACCAGCGCGCTATTTTGAGTCAAATTTCAAAAAGCAAAATGGATATACGGTATTTTTCCAAGGCATATAAACAAAGTAATTTAGAAGCTGCACCGGGCTGCCCCTGGGCATAACTACAGATCACCGGAGGCTATATGTTGCTTTATCTTGGCAAACAAGGGCTTGCTCTAAGTGTAAGAGGACATGATGAGAGTCAGAGTTCATCAAATGTTGCTGCATTAAGGTAAGACAATGGTTATTGGATGCCTTTATTTGAACACTTAATTTGCACTATATATTAGATGAGTTGGGCTCGCCTCGCATAGCCTAGTGGGTGTGTGTATTGACAAAAAAGGAAAGATTTTGCATGGCCTACCCAAATCTTAATCTCACCCGCCGCCTATGCAACCAGCCCCTACTAACGGGTCTGACCCTTTAGCTCAGCTGGTTAGTGTAAACTACAGTCAACCTATTTCTTAAGATCAAATCTAGTTTTTTATAAAGAAAACAAGTGTATTCTAAAGCCCATATGACCAGAAGCAGCCAGTAATACTAACACCTTGAATAGAACAAGCAAGGTATATTAAGATAAGAAAATATAACATATTCCTTTATTAATCCCCTTGGGGAAATTCATATGTACAACTTTTAAATGAAACTGTCTTGTTTGCATGATATAAGAATGCTCATTTAAATGTGTAGTTATTAAAATAAAATAAAACGTGCTTAACAACTATGCTTAGTTACTTTTCTCCACATTCTGATACTGCCGGTCAGAGCTGTAATAGCTGACCATGTCCACTAGAGGGCAGCATTATATCATTATGCCAGTTAAAAAGTACAGGAAACAATGAACACCTCTCTTTCCAGCTCTCTATCTCTCTGTCTCCATATCTTCCTTTATCTATCTCTCTTTCTCTATCTGCCTTTCTCTCTTTCTCCGTCTTTCTCAACCTCTCTCTATCTCGTTTTCCACACAGATAGATGAAGAGAGAGAGGGAGAGGTAGAGAGTGAGAGTGAGTCAGTCAGACAAATAGAGATAACTACTTAAATCAAATCAAATCAAATCTAATTTATATAACTCACTAAAAACCTAGCAATAGGGAAAAAAGCACCACAGGCAATGTGGAGGGGAGAAACCTTAGAAGGGCCGTTCAAGGGGGGATCTCCCTTCTTAGATGTCGGTGATAGTAGTGTTGCTATAAAACAGGCGAAACAGTTTTTAAGTATCAAGTCAAGTCAAGAGTTTTATTTGTCACGGCATACAGGGCATACAGTGAAATGCGGATGGTCATGCCCGCAGCGATTGTGCAATAATACAAGTAATAAGAATAAGACATAACAGGTATAATGTACATAACGTTTAAAATGCATGGTAAAAGACATGCTAAGGACCTGCGATAGTGCAATACAGTGTTAAGCTACAGATGAGGCACTGGGTCTTATGTATACTACTATACAATACTATACAATATACAGTTATACTATATCCTTATGCTATCTTGCTATATCCATCTATTGCTATACAAGAGCCACTCCTGTTCTTTTTTTATTTGTATTTTTTATAAAGTAAAGTGACCTTTAATTTTTAGTGAGTGTGTGCAGCATGTGTGTGTGTGTGTGTGTGTGTGTGTGTGTGTGTGTGTGTGTGTGTGTGTGTGTGTGTGTGTGTGTGTGTGTGTGTGTGTGTGTGTTCGTGCTAAAGTGACTGTTAGTGTGTGAGCGTATACAGTACGCGTGTTGTGTGTGTGCTCATGTGTGCTTGTGTGTGGAGAGTTCAGTGTTCAAGACTCTGATGGCCTGGGGGAAGAAGCTGAGCTGAAGTCTCTCTGTCCTAGTTGCTGGTGTGCGCAGGCGTTTGCCTGACCGCAGCAGCTTGAACAGGCTGTTGTTGGGGTGGTGAGGGTCTTTCATTATTATTATTATAATTTTTCTTTTATTATCTTTTTCCCCCTCCTTTTTCTGATTTTTCTCCCATCCCACTGTTAGTCGTTATGCCAATTCCCAGCCCCCTTCCTGGTTGTTGCGCACCCCCTCCCCCTACTGTTGGTCCGGGAGGCCGGAGACTGTCACATAATAATAATAATAATAATAATAATAATAATAATAATAATAATAATAATAATAATAATAATAATAATAATAATAATAATAATAATAATAATAATAATAATAGATTGGATTTGTAATGCACTTTTTGTTCGCTGGGATCCCAAAGTGCTACACTACAGGGTTAAAACATAGTTAAAAAAATAGAAATAAAATAGTTATTAGTAAAACAAATAAAATAAAATACAGAATAAAAGTAAGATAAAAATAGAACATAGTTAATTAAAAACATAGTATAAACAGACAATTTAATAACAACAGCGCACAACAGCGCAATAGAATTAAAATAAAAAGCAAACAGTCAAAGGCCTTTTTGAATAGGTAGGTTTTCAGGCCTGTTTTAAAAGAGTCCAGGCTCTGTGGTGCCCTCAGCTGGATGGGGAGGCTGTTCCACAGGCGTGGTGCAGCCGTGCAGAAGGCTCTGTCACCCATGGTGCAGAGCCGGGTATTGGGGACCTGAAGGAGCAGGCTACCTGCGGATCTGAGGGTGCGGGTGAAGGATTGTGGAGTGATGAGTTCCTGAAGGTAGAGGGGTGCGTGTCCGTTTATGCAGTTATGGGTGATCGTCAGGATTTTGTAGTTGATCCGGGATGAGACGGGGAGCCAGTGTAGTGAGTGGAGGATGGGGGTTATGTGATCGTGTTTACGGACTCTCATCAGGATCCTGGCAGCGCTGTTCTGGATGTATTGCAGCTTTTGGATGCTCTTGCCAGGAATCCCGATGAAGAGTCCGTTACAGTAGTCCAGTCTTGAGGAGATAAAGGCATGGACAAGCTTCTCTGCATCTGACAGGGTTAGAATGGGACGGAGTTTTGATATGTTTTTTAGGTGATAGAATGAGGTCTTGCAGAGGTGTTTTATGTGGGTGTTGAAGGTCAGGTGGGGGTCAAATCGAACCCCCAGATTTGTGACTGAGGGGGAGAGGGGGATTACCTGCCCGTCAAAGGTGAGATGTGATATGGATGAAGACTGAACCTGGTGAGGGGTGCCAATTAGGAGTGCCTCGGTTTTTTTGCTGTTTAGTTGGAGGAAGTTGCTGTTCATCCATGCCTTTATCTCCCCAAGACAGGTGGTGAGGCATGACAGAGCTGCAGAGGGGTTTGGGGCAGTTTTTATGTAGAGTTGTGTGTCATCGGCATAACAGTGGAAGGACATTCCATGTCTGCCGATGACACGACCGAGGGGGAGCATGTAGGTGATGAATAGAATGGGACCAAGAACCGACCCCTGCGGAACACCACAGGTGACCTCGAGCAGCCTGGACTTGTGTCCTCCCAGTGAGACATATTCAGTCCTGCCTAAGAGGTAGGACTGGAACCACTGTAGTGCATGGTCCGACAGTCCAACAGTGTTGTGGAGGCGCTCCAGGAGGATGGTGTGGTCCACAGTGTCAAACGCCGCTGTCAGATCGAGGAGGATGAGGAGTGATGGTGATCCTGCGTCAACGGTCATTAGGAGGTCATTCGTCACCCTGAGCAGAGCTGTTTCCGCGCTGTGGGATGAGCGAAAGCCTGACTGGAACTTCTCGAACAGCGTGTTATTTTTAAGGTGGTCCTGGAGCTGGGAGGCAACTACCTTTTCCAAAACCTTGGATAGGAAGGAAAGGTTCGAAATAGGCCTGTAGTTGGCAAGAACCTCCGGGTCCAGGGTGGGCTTCTTAAGGAGGGGGCTGATGATGGCAACTTTGAGGGCGGATGGGATATGGCCAGTTTGAAGGGAGAGGTTAACAGCCTGGGTGATGATTGGGCTGATGCTGGGGAAGTTTGACTTGAGCAGGGCAGTTGGAATGGGATCCAGGGTGCAGGTGGATGGTTTCATTCCTCTGAGGGTTTTTTCAATGTGGCTCTGCTGAATCTCAGTGAAACATGGGAGAGATGGCAAGCTCTCAGGTGGCGGGTTAGAGGCAGGGGGAAACAGAGAGGAAGAGCTGGGCATCAGAGAGCGGATGTTGTTTACTTTAGATCTGAAGAAGTCCATACAATTATTACATCGCTCTTCTGTAGCTTCAGTGGATGAGGATGGTTGTGGCTTCAGTAGGTGATTTATGGTGGAAAAAAGCTGCTTGGAGTTGCCAGTGTTTTTATTGATGAGGTTGGAGTAGAAGTTTGACCGTGCATCTTTCAGGAACTTGCAGTACGCCTTTTTATGGTCACGGAAAGCCAGTTTGTGGACAGTGAGTCCAGAGTGTCTGAGTCGATGTTCCAGGGCACAACCAGCTCTTTTCATTTTCCTCAGTTCCTGTGTGAACCAGGGGGCGGAGCGTTTAAAATTGACCTCACGTGTCTTGACAGGGGCATGAAGGTCAAATGAGTTGTAGTGCTCTACTAGTGCATCCATTGTTGCAGAGGCTGGGCAGGTGATGCGTTGGAGGTCTGTGGTCATGGTGGCTGGGTCAATGGATTTCCAATTTCGGAAGGACATTTGACATTTTTGTCTAGTAGAGGGCAGCATCGATGACAGGGTCATTGAGACCACCTCATGGTCGGACACACCGAGGTCATAGACCTCTAGGCTATTTAAGGGGGCTGATGTAATGACCAGATCTAGGGTGTGGCCCCTGTTGTGTGTGGGAACCTCAACACGCTGCTGCAGGCCAAGACACTCGAGCAGACTCAGAAACTCTGTTGCAAGGTGACAGGAGGGGTTGTCAACATGGATATTTAAATCACCAATGATGACAATATTGGCTGACATAGCGGAGAGTGATGTGAGTAGATCGTGTATTTCAGGGAGGGATGAGGGATTTGATTTTGGGGGCCGGTATATGAGAAGCACTGTCATGGGGTAAGGAGGTTTGCATTTGAAGGCCAGACACTCCATGGAGGTAAAATCAGGCATCGGTAAGGAAGAGAGCTTCAGCTCAGCCTGATGAATGATGGCTATGCCACCATTTCTTCCGACACATGTGCAGCCAGCCGGCAGCCAGCCTGGCAGCGCAGATTCTCACCGGGAGAGTGTAACGTGTGGAAGGTCACACTACCTTTCTCCAGATCCTACCCTCGCTGTGCAGGCGCCCCGACCGAACTGTAGGGGTCGCTGTCCACAACGCCCAGGACCCACCCATGGCTTCCCTCCCCCTAACTCAGCCAAACGAGTTAGTATAGCGATCAGCCCAAGCCAAGGCCATGCTGACTCTTCGGGAGTCGAGACCGCAGCCTCTTGCATTGGTGACGAGCACAATCACTGCTACGCCACCTGACCGCCTGGTCTTTCATTATTCTGTAGGCTCTGGATCTTGATAAGTCCTGCAGGGGTGGTAGTGCAATACCTGTAGTACGCTCAGCTGAGCGCACCACTCTCTGTAGGGCCTTCCTGTCCTGTGCCTTGCTGTTTCCATACCAGGCAGTGATGTTTCCAGTCAAGATGCTCTCTACAGCTCTGGAGTAGAAGGACTGGAGTATCTTCCCCGATACTCTGAACTTCCTTAACTGTCTCAGGTGGTAGAGGCGCTGCTTCGCATTTTTTACGACTGAGTCTATGTGTGTTGTCGATGTCAGATCCTCTGAGATGTGGACCCCCAGGTACTTAAAGCTGCTCACCCTGTCCACGGTAGCCCCGTTTATCCACAGTGGTGTGTGTGTCCCCTGCTGTGTTCTCCTAAAATCCTTGGTTTTACCAATGTTCAGGAGCAAGCTGTTGTCCTGACACCAGCGTGCCAGTACATCAACCTCCTCCTGGTAGGCCTTCTCGTCGTTGTCAGAGATCAGCCCCACCACCACTGTGTCGTCCGCAAACTTCACTATGGAGTTGGAGCTGAACCTGGCCACACAGTCATGTGTGTAGAGTGAATACAGCAGGGGGCTCAGAACACAGCCCTGGGGGGACCCGATACTCAGGGTGATGGTGTTGGAGGTGTGACCCCCCACCCTGACCGCCTGAGGCCTTTCACTCAGAAAGTCCAGTATCCAGGCGCTCAGAGCAGAGCTCAGACCCAGCTCGATCAGCTTGTCCACCAGTCTGGTGGGGACTATGGTGTTGAACGCTGAGCTATAGTCAATGAACAACAGTCTCACATAGCCCCCCTTCTGGCTGTCTAGGTGAGAGAGGGTGTTGTGAAGTACCTGAGAGACCGCATCGTCAGTGGACCTGTTTGACCTGTATGCAAATTGCAAAGGGTCCATATCACTCGGGAGGGAGGCACAAATGTAATCCTTAACCATCCTCTCAAAATATTTCATGACCACAGAGATGAGTGCCACCGGTCTGTAGTCATTAAGACCTGCTGGAGAGGATTTTTTTGGTACCGGGATTATGGTGGACACCTTGAAGCAGGCAGGGACCACAGACTCAGCCAGGTATAGATTGAATATGGGGCTAGCTGGTTAGCACAGGACTTAAGTATACGTCCTGTTATCCCATCTGGGCCAGCTGCTTCTCTGGTGTTCACCCGCATAAATGCTCTTCTCACACTGTGTTCCGTCAATGAGAGAGTGCCCCCCCCCCGCGGATGCCCCCCCCCCCCCTCCACGACGGCCGGCGCGTCAGTGACGTCGTTAGCCGGTGAGCTAGCGTCGCCACTGTTTGCACCGAACCGCTCATAAAAGGAGTTGAGTTGATCCGCGAGAGAGGCGTCGGCACTCCCGATTGAGGGGGCGCTGACTTTGTAGTCAGTTATCGTCCGTAGTCCTCGCCATAAACCTCTTGTGTCGTTCTGGGCCGTTTGTGCCTCCATCTTGCCAGCGTACTGCCTTATACTCCTCCATATTTCCTGATACTCTGCCCAGGTTATAAGCAGCGGTGCGAGCATTCAGGGCCACTCGGATAGTATTGTCGACCCACGGTTTCTGGTTCGGGAAGACTCAAACCGTCTTCGTGGGGTACAATGCTATCGGCTAGTGTTGTTATGAAACTGACAACAACATCAGCAAACTCACTGACGTCACTGGAGCTCGCCTGAAGCATCCCCCAGTCAATGTCATCAAGTGCGTCCTGTAGCGTGGCCTCTGATTGGTCAGACCACTTCTTTACCTCACGTGACACGACAACGTCACGTGATCTCTGCCGGTAGGCCGGGTAGAGCAAGATGGCGTCATGATCCGATGTGCTCGTTGATCCAGCTAATGGAGGAGCCGGTACTGCCTTGTAACCGGCTCTGAACGGGGTGTAACAATGATCCAGCATATTTGCTCCCCTGGTGGTGCAAGCGATGTGCTGGAAGAAGTTTGGCATCACTTTCTTCAGATTGAAATCGCTGGCTACGATCATGGCTGCGTCTGGATGCCACTCTCACACAACCATGTGCAGAGTCATACACACACTACCGATTTTATTATGTCTCCCTCTGCGGACATAACAACGTACAGCAATATGTGTTTGTAAAGTACTGAGCGTACGACTGGATGGATGAGATTATTCCACACAGGTTGTGTGTTATGCATCGTTTCGCTGTATCGTCTTGCTGTTCTTCTACGTTCACTCCAGAGGAACACTATGAAGAGAAGTCAATATTCCTGAATGCAAGGCATCACAGGGTGAGTAATTGATATACAAATGTGATAATGTTTGAAATGCTCCTTTAAACTGAATCCAACATATGTATATGTTGTATATCTACAGTATATGTGTATTTGTATTTATATTTATGCTCTGTGTATATCCTGGTTATGCATACTCTTTGGTATATCTGTATGGGTCTTCATGTTTGTATTGTGTGTGTGTGTGTGTGTGTGTGTGTGTGTGTGTGTGTGTGCATGCACGGGTTCACGTTTCAGTGCACGTGAGACAAAGATATGCTAATCCACACAGGACACCACAGGAATGCAGCTAGATTTACAGAAAAGGGCACAACTTTAATATTTACACACACATATTCAGACACAATCACACACACACACACACACACACACACACACATACACACACCTATACACATGTCAGATTACTATCTTCTGTAATTTTGGTTTTAATGGTATGTGTGTGTGTGTGCGTGTGTGTGTGTGTGTGTGTGTGTGTGTGTGTGTGTGTGTGTGTGTGTGTGTGTGTGTGTGTGTGTGTGTGTGTGTGTGTGTGTGGGCGTGCTGATGCGACTCGTTAATTGCAGCCTGCCGGCGCTGACGCTGAAGGAGAATGGGCCTTTATGTGTGTGTTGCCCTTGGCAACCTGCGGTAACCTAGTGGTATTATTATGATCTGTGATTTATGTCTTCGCCTCCGCAGATCATGTTTAACACGGTCAGGTCTCAACACTCTGTCATTAACACACCTCTGCTCAGGACAGACACACGGTCGTGTCTCCCTCAACTGTCTGTCATTAACTCATTGACCGCCACACTGTTTTCCCATCTTTAATATCTGGCGCCAGCGTTTCAGACCGCGTTTCAGATCGTATATTCTAAATTATAGCTATGGAGACATACTATGGCTCATTTGAAATGCTTATATTTATACTCCCAACAGGGAACAAACCGTTTGTTTCTACAAACATCCGTTCCTGCGCAACCCCAGCCTAAATAGTGGCCATTTCCCCGAAATATATGCACATTTTCTAGGAAGCGAGATATCACGTCTTTTGTGAATCATGCGCCTGGCTTGGCCCAGTGGTGGGATTTGGAGTTGGACAAGACCCCCCCCCATGTATTTGTAATTCATAAACGTACCTCGTCCATGTTGTGCGCCAGCGAATTTGCAAGAAGGAGGCTGGGAAGAGTGGCACATGAGGAGCCAGGAGCCGCTTCTGCTTCCGATCCCTCGGAAGCAGGCCTCCTTGTGACGAGGCCTCCTGACGAGGCCTCCTTGTGACCGGGGAGACGATGTAAACAGACCCGGTGTGCCCATTCATCGAAAAATATGGAAATATCCAGTAATCCGACATGTGAATCAATGTCCAGATATGGCCGCTAACAATGGCAAAGGATTATGTTAAACTAGCTGAAATGTACGCAGTCCAGCTAGCTGAACAATTACTTTGAATGACACGTTGTGCTATTGTAACAGACTAGGCTAACCCAGGTTTGTTTAACCAATCTAGCTGGCCAATTGCTAAATGCTGCATGTTCTCATTCCAGCTAACTGGGCATATGCGAATAGACACGACAGATATGTGTAATGACACTGTTTGCTTTGTCGACAGGCTAAGATGGCCCTATGTTTATTTAATGATTCTTTCTTTGTTAAATTAAGCTAGCTGGTCAATTGCTGGAGTGCTGCACGTATCCATGGGATATAACTTAACACGGCCATTTGCGTGAATTACATTACTCTCCGTCACATCAAGCTAACCTTGTGTGCGCACTACATGTGCCCATTCAAGCTAGCCTTTCTTTTTCCACAATGTTTCAGCTAAGAGGCCTGTTTACGGTTGTTGTTGTTTTAGCATATGGCCTACGTTTAACTCAATGGACGCCATACCCGAATAAAGTCGGGTTAAACTCGCCGACGCTTGAGCGCCAAACCGAGAAAAGTCGGGTTTTCTTCGTTATTTCTTTTATTCGATATTTCCATTCATTATCCATCCAGGGAGCCTTGTGTTATCATAGGGAATGAGTCTGAGATCGCAAAAGTGCAATACCGGCCCCATCCTACCAGGCGGCGGTATCGAGCACCCTTTGAAACATTGTGTCTTAATAATAATAATAATAATAATAATAAATCAAATTTATATAGCGCCTTTCATAGAACCCAAGGTCGCTTTACAATCAGGACAAAAAATAGGGCAAGGAAAGTAGGGGAGGGGGAAGAGGGGATGAGGGAAAGTAGGGGATAATGGACCTAATTTAATCTAAAACTAACTGATGGGGAAAGCCTTGGTGAAGAGGTGTGTTTTTAGAGCGGATTTGAAGGTGTCCAGGGTTGGGGCGTTGCGGATTTCGGGGGGGGAGAGAGTTCCAGAGGGTAGGGGACGCCACGCTGAAGGCTCTGTCCCCAAAAGTCCGTAACCTGGTGCGAGGGATGGAGAGGAGACCTAGATCAGAGGATCGTAGGTTCCGGGATGGAGTGTACTGGTGGAGGAGATCAGACAGGTACCGGGGGGCGAGGGCATGGAGGGATTTGTAGGTGAGGAGCAGGAGTTTGAAGGTGATGCGGAACCTGACTGGAAGCCAGTGGAGATGGATGAGGGTGGGGGTGATGTGCTGCCAGGGCTTGGTGTGAGTGAGAACCCTGGCAGCTGAGTTCTGGACATACTGGAGCCTGTCCAGGGCTTTGCTGGGTACCCCGAACAGGACTCCATTACAATAGTCCAACCGGGAGGTGACAAATGAGTGGATCAGGGTCTCCGCCACAGAGTCTGAGAGTGAGGGTCGGAGACGGGAGATGTTCCTGAGGTGGTAGAAGGCAGACTTGGTGACAGATTTGATGTGGGAGTGAAATGAAAGTGTGGAGTCAAGGGTGACGCCCAGGTTACGGACTTCGAGAGACGGGGAGATGGAACAGCCGTCAACGTGGAGGAGGAGATCTCCAACCTTCCCGAGCAGTGCCTTGGGGGCCACAACCATGAGCTCTGTCTTTTTGCTGTTGAGTTTAAGTAATTTGGTTGCCATCCAGGTTTTTATAGCGTGGAGGCAGTTGACTACAGACTGTGGGGGGAGCTGGGAGGATGGTGAGGTGCTGATGTAGAGCTGAGTATCATCAGCATAACAGTGGAAGTTGAGTCCGTGGTGACGTATAATCTGACCAAGGGGGAGCATGTAAATGGTGAATAGTAGGGGACCCAGCACAGAGCCCTGGGGGACACCGTGGTTGACTGGGGCCGGGGGGGAGGATGAGCCGCTGACGCTGACAAACTGAGATCTATTGGTGAGATATGAATGAAACCATGACAGAGCTGTACCGGTGATGCCTAGGTTGTCGGAGAGGCATTTGAGGAGGACTGAGTGGGATATTGTGTCGAACGCCGCGGAGAGGTCGAGAAGGATGAGGAGGCTGATGTGTCCGGAGTCTGCAGCAAGGAGGAGGTCATTAGTGATCTTGATGAGGGCGGTCTCTGTGCTGTGATGTGCTCGGTAGGCTGACTGAAGGGGTTCGTAGAGCTCATGGTTGGACAGATGTTGATGAAGCTGGGCGGCGACTGCCCTTGACCAGTACCGTAGGCATGGGGTCGAGGGAGCAGGTGGAAGCTTTGGCTCTGGTAACCAGCTTCATGACCAGCGGAACATCCACTGGGGAGAAGGAGGAGAGAGAGCACTGGGGATGGAGGGATGCAGCTGGGAGCATGTAGTCCGGCGTCAGGGGTAAGTGAGGAGGGGAGGGGGCGGGCACCATGAGTTGTTGGTGGATGGAAGTCACTTTAGCCTGGAAAAAGTCCAGGAACTTAGAGCAGAGGTCAGGAGCATCAGTGTGGGAGGCAGTGAGAGGGCGGAGGAGACGATTTATGGTTGAGAAAAGCGATCTGGGGTTATTTTGCTGTGAGGTGATGAGGGTGGAGTAGTACGCGGTCCTGGTCTTGGAGAGAGCCTCTCTGTAGGACCTCACGTGGTCGACGAAGGCCAGACGGTGGACGGTGAGGCCAGATCGCCTGGAGAGTCGCTCCAGTCGTCGACTCACTCTTTTCATAGAGCGGAGGTCAGAGGTAAACCATGGGGCAGGGCGAGGAAAGGACACATTCCGGCTTCTGAGGGGCGCCAGAGAGTCCAGAGTCTTGGGCTGTGTGTCGATCTAAAGTGTCCGGTCTGATTTTTCCATGTCGGGCAAGGGGAGCGGTTGTCCCGATCGGCTTGAGGAGCGTCAAATGCTCTAGATGGATGATGTGTGGCGGATTATGTTGGCGACACGATCGACACCAATACTGGGACTCGCAATCAGATAATTGGAATATTCTTTTTGGGGCACATCCTAGTCAAGGTAAGGGCTATATGATATCAATCTTGCGTTGATCAAAGTATGCCTTCATTGCGATCCAAGCGTATGTGTGTAACGCTAGTCCATAACGTATTCCGTTGGTGATGATCAAAGCGTCAAAAAACTCAATAAAAAAAACATAATACCTATCATATGCATTTGATTTTTTTATTGTAGCGTGTGTAGGGACGGAACGCCAATGCATTTAGTATAATACACGTTGGGGGCTATTACCAGCCTCTAGACCGCTCTAAAACCATACTTATATTCACCACGGTATAAAACGGGAATGTATGGATGAATTTTTTTTTTCTTTTTCACATATTGAACGAGAGATACTCGATGATAGATACTATGGTCAAATGGGCCATAGTTTTGTATCCATAGCTATAATATATAATATAGTTATAGCCCTGCAAACACCGCCACGTATTCCTATACTTTAGAACGCTGGCCTTTTAACCACACATTAGACATATCCCTCTGGCGCTGATCGAGTTAATGTGGGCCACAGTTATAATTATGTTTTGCTTATGCGGTTCTTCCAGGGCTATATTCGTATTTTGTATTTTTTAGGTTGCTGGTGTTGCTTTTATTTTTATAAGGAATATTTAAGGACTAATGGGGGGATAATAGAGGAAGGAGCAATGATGGGACAGCCTTAGAAACCTGTCTCTAATGGGGGATAATATTAGATTAGGTAGTAAGTATGTGAAGCCAACCCTTATGGTTGACGGATCAATATATTGTTGGCATCATACAGTAGTTGCCTAGGTTGTTCCCTTTTTTGTTAAATTGAGATTTTTGCCTGACTGTACTCTCCTCACATTGCTGCATCTTCCTGGCGTATTGCCTGTGTCCTCTGCAGTCTAACACTTGTTACTTTAAAAAATCCCCATTTTACCTGAATCACTCGTATGACTTGTGACTGACTTCCGAGGCTCATTTACAACGGTCTTGGAGGATGATTTAGGCGGCTGTCGTATGGGGCTGACAATATGTCTGGTTTTGGGTCTGTGTTTGTTATTTTTGTTATTTTTGTTGTCATGTCTTTATTGTAGTTATTGTTGTCGTAAACGTTGTGTTTGTTTTTGAAGAAATTGAAAATAAAAATGTGATACTCTGTGCTTTAAACACACTCACTTTAAACAAACACTCACTCACTTTATTCACTTTAGACACTATATGTATCTATTCTTAAAGAGATTTGCACTACATTCATACCTCATTTGCACCTTACCCTATGTTTTGTACCTCTGCATTGTACCTCACTGTTACTCATTTTACTCTGTATTGTATATTGTATATGTATATTGACTTTACTTACTTATTACTTACTTTCTTTTTACTGTATGTAGCACACTCTCAGGGGCTCATACAGAAACAAGCATTTCATCATAAAGTATTCTGTATTTTGTTGTGACTAATAATAAACAAACTTGAAACTTGAACTTGCTCAGTGAGGCAGTGAGGCAGAGTAGAGTCCTCTCTCAGCACAACACTGGCTCCGGAGAAACAGCCACAAACCAGTGCAAAGTGAATGGGGTCGCTGTACAAGCTGACTCTACCTTGTGTTGCACCGTGGAGGAAATTGATTGATTGATTGAACATTTTATTAACAGATTGCAGAATGGGTACAGTACAGTACAGCTCAATACACACAATTGTTATGGGGATGCAGACCAGAGAAAAACTTTCGTCTTGTTTACATCAGGGTCCCCCATTTTCAATTCATCATAACATATATGACATACATGACATACAGATAGACAGTACTGCTACATCTATACATTTATGACATACCAGATTTGCAAATACAGTACTGTTTGTGATACGAAAAGAGTCCAGAAAAGAGAGTATATACATTTGACATAGAAACTGTACATTGGAGGAGGTTGGGGGGGGGGGAGGTTGGGTAGGAGGAGTGGGTGGGGGACACTGTACAACTGAACAAGCAAAACTGTACATTTGAATATTGACAAGACCATACACGTGATTCTCATGAAATCTTGATTTCAAAATTTCAAACATAATTATTTTTAACAAACTTGCATCAACAAATTTCCTTTTCAAGCACTATAAGCCAGGTCTAGAGTATATGTGAATAATAATTAGAAAATATTTATTTACAATTTAACACGTTTTTGAACACATTTTCCAAAATAAGTCCTTCAAATTCGCATTACCGCAACAGTCTTAAAACTTCAAGACAATAAGAAAAGTGTATACATTTTCAAAGTTTTAAGAATTGATTATTAACAGTCATAGACACATACCTGAAACTATGAAATAATATATATTTTTAAATAATCATTTTTAGAATAGTTTGTCATATTACTCTCATTACCGCAACACCTTCTGCAGTCGACAACCTAATTTTTGTGATATTTCATGGAAACCTGCATTTTTCTTAAAATGTCATTGTAAACATGAAAGCACATAACAAATAGATCATGGACATGCCTTTAGAATAAAATTATAATTGTTCACTAAATTAAATAAACATTAAATTAACAGCTGTTGTGGTAATGATACATGGGTTTCGGAAATGAGATGAATGATTTCGGTAATGATAATAAGTATGCTAAGTGTTGCCAGACACAACTCGAGGCTTAAGAGCAAGGCTGTTGGTTATTCAAAGCAAACCACTTGGTGTGTCTGATTAGCCACAAACACCAAAGCAGAAAATTGGAAAGTTTCACCGCACCGTTTGGCTACAAATCGACTTTAAACAGGACATTTTGGTCCATAAGGAATGAATGGGAGAACATTCTAGAACATTTGTGATGTTACAGTATGATGTCATAATAGACATTCTAGAACATTTGTGTCACAGTATGCTGTCATAATAGGACATTCTAGAACATTTGTGATGTCACAGTATGATGTCATAATAGACATTCTAGAACATTTGTGGTGTCACAGTATGCTGTCATAATAGACCATTCTAGAACATTTGTGATGTCACAGTATGATGTCATAATAGACATTCTAGAACATTTGTTATGTCACAGTATGATGTCATAATAGAACATTCTAGAACATTTGTGATGTCACAGTGTTACAAAGGATCAGATTAAACCGAATATATATATTTATTGATTGATATATATTGCATAGTATTTGTATATCGTTTGATATCCCTTGTATATTCCTTGTACATATACACAGAATATCCCTTTAGCCTAGCCCAGACCATAATATTTCATTCTCCTATTGGACAGCGGTCCACAGGCGCCAGAGCCATGCCTCCGGAGTCAGGTTCAAAGTCACCGTCAAGACATGTCTGTACAAGCCCGGCCTTGCCCAGGGCTACGAGACAGAAATGAGGTTGGCACTAGTTTGTTCACCGTGCATATAAATATGGCGCAGGTGAATACAGAAGCACTTAGTCTTAGTCAAAGAGTTACCCAATAAGTTGAAGCCTCACCCACGATACAACGTGCGGTGAAGTATGGCCTGTTTGGCCCCAAAATAGAGCATTGAGACCGCGTGCGAATTAATAACTGAATTGTCAGAGTTTGGCGCTATACCGTCGAGTGCGACATATTTCTATTAAGTCAGTAATAGTCTATTTGTGTATAGTGTATCGTGCGGCTAAAGTTCTACAGTGACCAGCATCACCAACGCTTCCTCGTACCAGCTAGAGTGCTTATCCAGGCTGGGCTGCTTTCATGGCGCTTTCACCCGAGGATACCTAGACGAGAACCGTGTGGACATGTACACTGGATTATATTTGTTTTGGTCCTGTGATTTATGGAGCGGAGAATCGCCGACGCCTACACGTGTGGGATTTACCCTGTGAGGAGCCAGGTCGAGTCGGCGCCTCAGAGAGCCTGAGGCCGGCTAGCTTTCTTCACTGTGGAGCTACAGTCTACGGAGAACAGCTGTATTCGTCTGTGGATCAAGAGGCTATTGCACCGTCTCCTGTACTTGGAGTCTCCTTAGTCATCGTTGACCAGACTCTCTACTACCGACAGATCCTCTACCCCTGCTGGCTTACAACCGGGGGGACCCTTCCAGTATCTCCCGCTATATATTACTAGTGTACCATAGATATAATTCCCTAAGATTCAGGTTGTATAATTACCTCCTGCGTAACCAGAGAATGGACATTCATTATTGATTTGCCTACGCACATTCCTTTGCCTTATAAGCGCATCCAAAGTAACAGAGAAGTATATTATGTACCTTTTGCTGCAATAAATACTTGATTATACCTTTGTGTGGAACCGATTTCATTGTGGGAAGTGTTCATCATATTTATATATCATGTACTGTATGGCCAGTAATTAAAGTACATAAAGCGGTAGTGGTTTAATGATACCATACTTATCAATACAGTCAGGGAATTGTACCCCTCAGTTACAATTGGTCCTTCGAGCCGGAGGGTAACTAGTGTAATATTAATATAGTGGTATTAATATTGACATGGCCTATGATGAACACTCCACAAAACGGTTCTCCTAAAGTAGATCGCCCGCAGCGTAGACGGCAGACACCTCAGTACTTAGAGGATTACGTTGCCAATATACTACCTAGCTTTCCACAGACGGTAAACGCGGAAAAAGTAGATAGTAAAATTATGTCCGACCCTATCGACCAGGCTACCCCGCCAATAGAGGCCCTAGTGGGTTCTAACGTAACTGACCAAGCTCACGGTAGGGACCAGGAGGGACCGACATGACTTTACCCCCCGCCAAGACCGAAGAAGTAGTCCCCGGAGAGCTCCAGGATAAAGACAGCTCTCCAGGGATGGAACTCTACCCGCTACAAGAAGAGGAGAGCACCCCGGAGATGGATCTCCAGGACTCGCCACAGGAGAACAGATCTCCAACGAGTACTGCCAGGAGCGGATCACCTCAACCAGCGTCTTCCCCCAGCGAGGCGGACAAGATGCTGGCACAGGCATTCCTCGCCAGCCTAGCAGCCTCAACAGAGCGCGATCGACTCCAAGCACAGACGCTTAGTGAGCGCGAACATTCTTCCATGGAAAGAGAACGCCTTCAGGCGCAGCAACGGAGCGACGAAGATCGTATACGTCTAGAGATTAGACGCCTTCAGACGGAAGAGAATATGGTAAGGGACCGGGCCGAAGCCCAGCGCGCCGCCGCCGAAGCCCAGCGCGCCGCTGCCCAAAGAGAAGCAGAGCGCAACCTCGCTCTCACCAAGCGCGAAGCCGAGCGCGACCGATTACAAGCGCAGATAATGGAGCAGCTGATCACCAGGGCAACACCCCCTCCCTCCGCACGGGGTTCCAGGGCCTCGTCAAGACAAGGGTCAAGGGCACCCTCCCCTACCCGATCAAGCGACCCTGAGCCCGACCACCAGAGAGAGCCTATACCCCCCTCCGAACCCCTTCCCCGACCGGTCCAAGTGAGACCCAGCTACAAGGAAGAAACGGTCTACACCGCGGAGAAGCTAAATAGACGACTACAGGATCTAGAGGACCTGCCAGAGGAAGAAGAAGAGGGAGAGGAGGAGAGTCAAGCCCGACAGCAGCACAGTACTCCACAGGACCAGGAGGTCCAGTACAGCCCAGGCTCTACCCCCGCGGCTCTGCGCTACAGACCCCCGACTCAATTCACGGGTGAGCTTGACGCACGACCAGCCCCGAGGAACAGCACCTGGATACGCGGGCCATGGTACCCAGCAGGTACAAGCCCACCAAGAGGCGTAAGAGGAGACTCGCCTAGGAGGCCTCTCTTCCAACGCTCACCGATGTGCCAGCCATCCATGGCATCATACATTGGCACACCGACGTTTCCGGACTTCACCCACAAGAACAGAGCACAGTACACGGAGCTACGAATGTGCTTAGAGACAATGATGTCCGATGTAGCTGATGAACCGTACAAGTATGCTATCCTACTGAAGCACCTCAAGGTGCCCCGAGCGCACAATATAGCGCTGGCCTATGCCACCTCTACTACCCCATACACAGCGGCTCTAGCAGCACTCGACCAAAGATATGGACGCATATGGGACTACGTAATACAAGAGATAAGGCATATTGACCGCCTACCCCCAGCCACAGACAATCGCTCACTAGATGACCTGTCTATCAAGGTACAATCCCTGGTAGGGATGCTGGGGGCGCAAAGAGAAAAGGGTATGCACGAACTGTACGCGAACTCTAATGTCGAGAGGATTTTAGAGAAGCTTCCGCCCGCCCGACAAGAGCGCTTCAGGCGGCAAAGAGACCACCGTGATCCTAACGGTCCCGAGCCATCCCTCCTAGACCTAGCGGACTTCCTGGCGAGAGAAGTCAACAGCCTACGGTTGGATACGTTCATGCGGAGCACACCAAGCTTCAGAGAGGGACCTAGGAGAGCAAACGATGGCCGCAGATTGGTGACCGTCATGCACCAATCAGAATCAGTACCGAGCAGCAAGAACCACAGTACCCCCTCGATGAAAGAGAAGTGGAAGATGGTGTGCCCGTACTGCGAAAAGGAACACTGGTTGTCACAATGTGACACATTCAAGAAGATGACCGCCGACGAGGTGAGTCAATGGATAAAGTCCAACCGACGCTGTTACCGATGTGCGCGCAGTCACATGGCAGCCGATTGCCGCTTAAAGAAGAGGTGTAGTCGGTGTGACGGAGCCCACCTAGATGTCCTACACGACAGTAACAGAAGAAAGCCTGCACCCTCAAGCAGCACAAAGGCAAGTGTTATGTACATTGACCCCGCCAGCAGCGGGGGCGCCCGGGTGCTCTTAAAGGTGGTCCGCGTAACACTGAGTTACCAAGACAAGGTCATGGACACTTACGCCGTCCTTGACGACGGGTCAGAGAAGACCCTTCTCCTCGCGTCCGCTGCGGCCCAGCTGGGGCTGCGGGGGAGCGAAAACCAGATGACGATTCGGACAATAAGAAGAGATCTAAAGACGATAAAGGGCGAGAATGTCTCCTTCACTATCGCAGCAAGCAGGCAGCCAGAGAGACGGTATAGGATTACTAACGCTTTCACCAGCCAAGAAATAGGCCTGTCGCAGTACACCTACCCCATCGCCAAGCTGATGGATAAATATGTGCACCTGCGTCAACTACCTATACCGCTCATAGACGGTGCCACCCCGACCCTGCTGATAGGCTCCGACCATGCAGACCTCATCGTCCCGATAGACCGGGTCCACACAGGGCCCAGAGGCTGTCCTGCAGCAGTCGAGACCCGCCTAGGATGGACATTACAAGGCCCCCTCGCTAAGTCTCTTAACCGAACAGCAGCCACTAACTGCCTCCACTCCAGAGTGACAGAAGAAGACACCACCCTCCTACAGCATGTCGAGAGGCTATGGACACTAGAGACAATGCCCTTTAAGAACGAAAAGAAAGACATTCGTTCCAAGGAAGACATTTACGCTATAGCCCTCCTCGATCAGGGGACAAAGAGAGTCAAAGTCAACGGAGTGATGAGATACGCAACTCCACTCCTGAGGCGAGAGGGTATGCCTACCTTCCACGCCCCAAAAGAAGCGACGGAGCGGTATCTATTGAACACAGAGCGGCGCCTAGCCAGAGACCCCGCTCAAGAGACTGTGTACCGCGCTGAGATTAACAAGCTAATCACAGCGGGACACATAAAGAAAATTGACATTAAAGAGGCCGATCAGACGACCGAATCATGGTACGTGCCGCACCACAAAGTCCACCACAACGGCAAGGATCGTATTGTGTTCAACTGCAGCTACCAGATCGGATCACAAAATCTGAATAAAGAGCTCTTGCCCGGCCCAACACTCGGCCCCTCTCTACTAGGCGTGTTACTACGTTTCCGCCAAGACAAGGTGGCCATCAGCGGCGACATCAAAGGGATGTTCCTGCAGGTGAGACTAGTGGAGGAGGACAAGCCCCTGCTGCGGTTCCTATGGAGAGAGAGGATCGGGGATGAGCAACCAGCCATCTATCAATGGGAAGTCCTCCCTTTCGGAACCACATGCAGCCCATGCTGTGCTACGTTTGCACTGCAAAAACACGTCGCAGAGGACCCAGCAGCTGATGAAGAGGTCCGACAAAGTGTAGGAAATAGTTTCTACGTGGACAACTGTCTGCAAAGCGTCTCGACGCCAGAAGAAGCCGAGGCCCTTCTACTCAAGCTCCGCGCCTCCCTGATCAAAGGCGGCTTTGATCTCAGGCAGTGGGCCAGCAGCGACCCGCAAGTATTGCGCAGCCTCTCCCCCGAGGACAAGGCAGCAAGCAGCGAGACCTGGATGGCGACCATCCCAGGAGAAGCCCAAGAAATGACATTAGGACTAGTCTGGCGCTTCAAAACAGACTCGCTCCATTATAAACACACACCCCTGACCAAGGAGCAGGGAAGGTCGACTGCACTACCGACCACCAGACGGAGTGTATACAGAACACTCGCCAGACAATATGACCCGTTGGGATGTATTCTACCTTACACCACCAGGGCAAAGATGATTGTAAGAGCGTTATGGGACAAGGACCAGGGCTGGGACGACCCCATACCCGAACACCTTGCATCCACATGGAGAGAGTGGGAGACGGAACTCAGCTCACTCCCAGGTGTCAACATACGCCGCAGCTACTTCCCACCCACAGTGAGGCCGGAGACGTGCCAGATGGACCTGCACGTCTTCAGCGACGCCTCCGAAGTAGCCTACGGTTCGGTGGCCTCCTTGCGTGCCCGAGAGGAGGGAGGAGAAATACATACTGCTTTCATCCTGGCTCGCTCAAGAATAGCCCCACGAAAGCAACAATCTATCCCGCGTCTAGAGCTCTGCGCAGCCCTAGCAGGAGCGCAACTCGCCACGTTAATCCAACGTGAACTCACCATTCCGGTGCAAAGAACAATCTTGTGGTCAGACTCCACGACAGTACTCACATGGATCCGGTCTGATTCGTGCAGATACAAGGTCTTCGTGGGAGTCAGAGTCACAGAGATTCAAGATTTAACAGAAGTAGCAAGCTGGAGGTATGTGGACACAAAACACAACCCAGCTGACGTCATCACCCGGGGAATGTCCCTGGATGACCTCACCCATCACAACCTATACAGTGACGGGCCAGAGTTCCTCAAGCTCCCGGAAGAAGAGTGGCCTACACCCACCCCACGGGAAGCGAGTAAAGAGGAGGCCGAAAACAAGAAATCTATGTTCTGTGGATTGAACACACTCGTCTCCACAGACCCCGACATAGACGATTGCCTCACCCTAGAGAGTGCGCAGCTAAAGACATTCCTGTGGCACCACCCAGAGGTTCAGCTCACTACTGACATTACAGCAGCTGACTACGAAGAAGCAGAACTTCTTCTACTACAACGAGCCCAGAGAGACTCGTTCCCCGATGAGCTAGACTGTCTACAGGGAGCAAAGCCCGTCCCATCAGACAGCAGACTGCTCCACCTAGCCCCCGAGAGCGACGCCCATGGTCTCATCAGAGTGGGTGGTCGTCTGCGGAGAGCTCCAGACTTACCGGATGACGTCAAGTACCCGATAGTCTTAAACAGCCGACACAAGGTCACAGAGCTGATCATAAAGAAATACGACGAGGATGTGCATCACGCCGGGGCAGAGAGAGTCTTCGCGGAGATCAGACGTCGTTATTGGATACTGCAAGGGAGAGAAGCAGTGCGGCGCTTCCAGCGAACCTGTCTAGACTGTCGTAAGTGGCGAGCGCAGCCCAGTATACCCCGGATGGCTGACCTACCTCCCTGTCGCCTCCGACTCGGCGACAAGCCTTTTCACTCCACCGGTATGGACTGTTTCGGCCCGCTGTATATAAAGAAAGGAAGAGGAACCGAGAAGCGGTGGGGTATTGTATTCAAATGCATGACCACCCGAGCGATGCATATAGAACTCCTTCCAACCATGAGCACAGACTCATTCCTTATGGCCTTCCGAAGATTCACATCGCGGAAAGGCAAACCGTCTATATTATTGTCTGATCACGGGACAAACTTCAAAGGCGGAGAAAGAGAGCTGAGAGAGAGCTTCCAAGCTATGGGCCCAGAACTTAAGACCCACCTCGCTCCATCCCAGATTGACTTCCAGTTTAATCCCCCGAACGCACCTCACTTCGGTGGAACTTGGGAACGAGAAGTACGTTCAACAAAGACAGCCCTGTACGCCGTGCTTGGGGCCCAGACCGTGGCGGAAGAAGTCCTAATGACAGTCCTCACGGAGATCGAGGGAGTATTGAACTCAAAGCCCCTCGGTTACGTCTCAAGTGATGTAGCAGATGTCGACCCAGTCACCCCCAACACACTCTTGATGGGGCGGCTGGACCCCGCGCTACCACAGACAATGTACAGGCCTGAAGAAGCGAACGGCCGAAGAATGTGGAGGTACAGTCAAGTATTGGCTGACAAGTTTTGGAACAGCTTCCTACTCCACTATCTACCGTCTCTACAGACCCGCCAGAAATGGGTGAAAGAGAGAGACAATTTGACAGAAGGGACAGTCGTCATGATTATCGACCAGTCACTACCCCGAGCTATGTGGCCGGCTGGCCGCGTAAGCAAAGTGATCACCGGTGCCGACGGAAAGGTCCGAGCAGCCGAAGTGCTCGTCCAAGGACGGATCTACACCCGACCCGTGGCGAGGCTAATAGAACTGCCAAGGCTCCCCGATACTATCGATGACGACCATGACCCCATGACTTTGTGAACTGCCCGACCCCTCACAACAGACATTGAGTAGTGGACAGTGCGGTTAATCTGTCTCTGCTTAGCTAATTAGGTGGGACTAATTAGGGGGCGGCTGTTACAAAGGATCAGATTAAACCGAATATATATATTTATTGATTGATATATATTGCATAGTATTTGTATATCGTTTGATATCCCTTGTATATTCCTTGTACATATACACGGAATATCCCTTTAGCCTAGCCCAGACCATAATATTTCATTCTCCTATTGGACAGCGGTCCACAGGCGCCAGAGCCATGCCTCCGGAGTCAGGTTCAAAGTCACCGTCAAGACATGTCTGTACAAGCCCGGCCTTGCCCAGGGCTACGAGACAGAAATGAGGTTGGCACTAGTTTGTTCACCGTGCATATAAATATGGCGCAGGTGAATACAGAAGCACTTAGTCTTAGTCAAAGAGTTACCCAATAAGTTGAAGCCTCACCCACGATACAACGTGCGGTGAAGTATGGCCTGTTTGGCCCCAAAATAGAGCATTGAGACCGCGTGCGAATTAATAACTGAATTGTCAGAGTTTGGCGCTATACCGTCGAGTGCGACATATTTCTATTAAGTCAGTAATAGTCTATTTGTGTATAGTGTATCGTGCGGCTAAAGTTCTACAGTGACCAGCATCACCAACGCTTCCTCGTACCAGCTAGAGTGCTTATCCAGGCTGGGCTGCTTTCATGGCGCTTTCACCCGAGGAGACCTAGACGAGAACCGTGTGGACATGTACACTGGATTATATTTGTTTTGGTCCTGTGATTTATGGAGCGGAGAATCGCCGACGCCTACACGTGTGGGATTTACCCTGCGAGGAGCCAGGTCGAGTCGGCGCCTCAGAGAGCCTGAGGCCGGCTAGCTTTCTTCACTGTGGAGCTACAGTCTACGGAGAACAGCTGTATTCGTCTGTGGATCAAGAGGCTATTGCACCGTCTCCTGTACTTGGAGTCTCCTTAGTCATCGTTGACCAGACTCTCTACTACTGACAGATCCTCTACCCCTGCTGGCTTACAACCGGGGGGACCCTTCCAGTATCTCCCGCTATATATTACTAGTGTACCATAGATATAATTCCCTAAGATTCAGGTTGTATAATTACCTCCTGCGTAACCAGAGAATGGACATTCATTATTGATTTGCCTACGCACATTCCTTTGCCTTATAAGCGCATCCAAAGTAACAGAGAAGTATATTATGTACCTTTTGCTGCAATAAATACTTGATTATACCTTTGTGTGGAACCGATTTCATTGTGGGAAGTGTTCATCATATTTATATATCATGTACTGTATGGCCAGTAATTAAAGTACATAAAGCGGTAGTGGTTTAATGATACCATACTT
The DNA here is from genome assembly GCF_963971535.1 of Notolepis coatsorum. Taxonomy (NCBI): domain Eukaryota; kingdom Metazoa; phylum Chordata; class Actinopteri; order Aulopiformes; family Paralepididae; genus Notolepis; species Notolepis coatsorum. Next base: position 85,163,349 of record NC_140167.1, read on the forward strand.
ATCAATACAGTCAGGGAATTGTACCCCTCAGTTACACACAGTATGATGTCATAATAGAGGCATCACCCACACTTTCACAATTTCCCTGCCGGAATTGTCTAGTTTTACTTGCATCCCAAAATTTAGGTAACACAACAAATTACATAATTATGAAAACCTCTAATTTACTGTCTTATTTGTCAAGTTAACACAGTGAACCTTTTTAATGAGAGATTATTTCAGGGCTTGCCAACTCTCACTGACTGCAGTGACTGGATGCTTTCATAAAATTGCAACTAAGGCATTTGCATATCCTGTCAATCAAATTAAGAAAAAAATGCATTTGTTCAGCTCAACTCACAACTTTATTCAGTTTAACAACATTCTGTTTAAAAATACAATAAGATGCAATCAATATACAGAATAATAACAAAAACAAACAAAACCTTTTTCATAGAACAATCACTGGTTCAGGTCATATACTTCAAAAAGTGCTATAAATACAAAAAAAATAACTCAAACAATCACACATAGGCCTGATAAGCAAAATGTGCAACTCTGAACCTTGCTTAGATAATACAATCCATATAGGCCTAAGATAAATGTGTATATTCTTGTTAAAAACAAGTAGGCCTGTACAAAATGAAATAAAAAACAAGGACACAATCATGACAAAATGGTTGTCATGTATAAAACATGCTTAGACCTGTAGAACCCCCCACCCCACAACACGCATTTACACACACTTCTTTGTGTATTTAGCCCAGATCTCAGCTGAAACACTCAAATGACGTGCAGAGGATGTGGCAGGTAGTGGCTCCGGGATGACACATTTGATGTCATCCAAGTAATACCACACTTTCTCTCCATCGAACCTCCGAGATGGAATGTAGAATTTATTCTCTCCAGCACAATTCATCGTGTCAACTTCATATTGATCATCCACAATCTGTAAAGGACATAGGTAAAAGAAAAAGTACAAAACAGGACTCAGGATTTACCATTAACAAGTAACCTAGTGTCCATATCTAAAACTAGTTCTACATACCTGTGTGATGGTGCCAGGGAACAACTCTGCATCATACTCCACAAGGACCCACTTTCCCACGTCCAAAACAGGTCCTGGCTCTGCATTCTCCGTATCTGACTCCACATTCGCTCCTATGAAGGAGCACTCTTTTGGGAGAAAGCATCCACATGCACTGCCACAAAAGCAGGATACGTCCCGGGTCTGGATTACCCCTGGTTTTGTAGATGTCAGCTATAAACAGAAATTAAACAATAAATGTATTAAAAAAGCATATGAATCAATAAAGTTAAGCCAACTTATGACAATTAATTAATTAATTAAAACACTTAACAGGAGCACTCATTCAAGGGTACTACGACTATGCTTGCTCCTCATGGTACCAAAGCACCTCAAAGGCACTAAAAACAAGATTACAAACATCACAAAACAAACTGGTCAGACTACTGCTTGACCTTACTCCTAGAACCCACCTCACCCCTGCCCAAGTTAGTAAATTACATCAAAATGAACTGTTGATGATACACATTTTATTATTACTATGTAATTACAACGTTATGAACACTTATTACATGGCGTTTTCACATTCGCCGAAATGCTTGCTTGTGATTGGTCAATAGCCCCCCGACTGCGGTCATTATTTTTCAATAATGACCGCAGATTTTTCAATAATGACCGCAGAGCGCAGCTGTTCGCAATCAAGCCCACTGACACACTGTTTCAGTGCAATTAGACACTGCCGTGCCGGCGATGACAGGGGGCGGAGCGACGAGCGGAGCCGAGCCAGAACACAGAGGCTGCCCGCGATAATAATAATCACTTTATTTGGGCTGACAGAGCCACAGAACAACTGCGATTTGTCAAATGAATTAGGTATATTGTTAGTAAGTTAGCCATGTAATAAGCGGGATAATGTATAGCGCTGCACTGACAGCGGAGCCAGAGGCTGCCCGCGATAATAATAATCACTTTATTTGGGCTGACAGAGCCACAGAACAACTGCGATTTGTCAAATGAATTAGGAATATTGTTAGTAAGTTAGCCATGTAATAAGCGGGATAATGTATAGCCTACTCGGTCATTGTCGCAAAATAATTGACCTTCACTACGTTTAAAACACCTCGGCGCGGCACCTCGGTATTTTAAACTCCGTGCCGGTCAATTATTTTGCGACAATGACCTCGTAGCCATACATTATCCCTTACTTAATGTTGAAGTGTTACCAATTATTACTATTTAATGACAAAGTTATGTGATGTGTTACCAAATTCTCATTGCCGAAAGAGAAGTTATCATTACTGAAACACCCAGTAAAGTGTTGCGGTATATGAGAAGTGTGTTGCGGAGGATGAGAGGAGTTAGCATTTTTTAGCTAACAATGGAGAAGCCATGATGACATTGGCAAAAAAATGTCATGGTACATGTTAGGAACGTATTAACCTTTGTGTTGATCAAATATTGATGATCAAAACTTTTTTCAAACAAGTAATACTTCATGTTTCAGTAATGAGAAGCAATTTTGTCGTGTACAAGGGCTGAAGAGGTAAGTTAGAACTTTTAAGTGTTAACCATTGAGGTGACTTCACTTACCTAGTAGCCATCTTATAGCTGGTCTTCTTTGTGATGCATCATGGGACAATACAACTTTATTTAAAAAAATACTGTAGTCTTAACAGGTAGGTGAAAACTGTTGCGGAGAATGAGAACTGCATCCAAGGACATTATGTTTTCCACAAAAAAATCATTAATTTGTCAATTTAATTGTATAATTCATCATAATTTCCTTGATGACACAAATAAATAAACAATATTAATACAGTTTTAGAGAAACATTTTGAGTTTATTAAATATAAAATTAAGTCAATGTGCCATAGAAATCAATGTGGACGCATCGCGGTAATGAGAATTTAAGCACAAAATGTACTAAAATATTAAAATAATTAATTGTTATGAGTAAACAACTCATTGTACAAGAAGGAGCAAATTTTTATCTTTAATATTATGTTTTGTTTACTTGAATAAATGCTAACCTTTATTTAGAAAAGATCACGGCCATGGTAAATCATTGATTTCATGAGAATGACGTGTTTGGTCATTTACTGTACATTGGGGGGGGGGGGGGTTGTGTTAGGACATTTACGGTGGCCAGTTTCGAATTGCAGCCTCCCGTAGGTGCTCTTTAAGGGCGGTTTTGAATGTGGGCAGGGATTCACATTCCTTTACAGCTTTGGGTAGGGCGTTCCACATTGTTGTGGCATAATTGCGAAACGTGTTTAGTCCCTTGTTTGAGCCGAATCTGGGTTTAACATGATTTGTTGAGCTTCCTCTGGTGTAGTGGTTGTGGTATTCACTGACCTTTGGGAAGTATTTTGACATGTACATGGGCACCCCGGTCGTATAGTGTATCTTGTAGACCAGGCCCATTGCAAGTTGCTGTACTCTGTCGTCTACTCTAAGCCATCCTAGGTTGTCAAAGTGGGCAGGGGTGAGGTGGGTTCTAGAAGTAAGGTCAAGCAGTAGTCTGACCAGTTTGTTTTGAGGTGTTTGTAATTTAGTTTTTAGCGCCTTTGAGGTGCTTTGGTACCATGCGGTGCATGCATAGTCGTAGTACCCTTGAATGAGTGCTCCTGCCAGAGTCTTCAGGGTATTCTTGTTTACCAGTGAGGAGATCCGGTACAAGAATCGTGTTCGTTGGTTGACTTTCTTTTATTACATTGGATGCCATTTTGTCACAGGAAAGATTTGCCTCTAGGATGGAACCCAGGTAGGTAATATCTTCTTTCCTTGTGACCATATTGTCACCCACTGTAACTGAGAAGCCGTCGGTCTTGCTGAGTTTGTTATTTGAGCCGAAGAGAATGGACTCTGTTTTGCCCATGTGTAATGATAGTTTGTTATCAGCGAGCCATATGCAGATTTTGCCTAGTTCTGAGCTGAGGGTTTTTTCAACCTGTAACTTAAACCCAGACAGGAGCTCGACCCCATTGACTTTGCATTGATAGAGGATTCTACCGATCAACATCATCATTGGTAATTAAGAAATAGGGTTCCAAAAATCTGAACTGTCCCTTTAATGTCCTCTCTCCCTCTCAGTCGTCCTATTGTCTCAATAAAGAACCTTCTCTCCTGTGTCTCCTCGACTCTTGTCTCCCTCTCAGCCTTCCTACTGTCTCAATAAAGAACCTTCTCTCCTGTGTCTCCCTTTCAGCCTTCCTACTGTCTCAATAAAGAACCTTCTCTCCTGTGTCTCCCCTACTCTGTATCCCTCTCAGCCTTCCTACTGTCTCAATAAAGAACCTTCTCTCCTGTGTCTCCCCTACTCCGTCCCCCTCTCAGCCTTCCTACTGTCTCAATAAAGAACCTCTCCTGTGTCTCCCCTACTCTGTCTCCCTTTCAGCCTTCCTACTGTCTCAATAAAGAACCTTCTCTCCTGTGTCTCCCCTACTCTGTCTCCCTCTCAGCTTTGCTACTGTCTCAATAAAGAACCTTCTCTCCTGTGTCTCCCCTACTCTGTCTCCCTCTCAGCCTTCCTACTGTCTCAATAAAGAACCTTCTCTCCTGTGTCTCCCTCTCAGCCTTCCTACTGTCTCAATAAAGAACCTTCTCCCCTGTGTCTCCCCTACTCTGTCTCCCTCTCTGCCTTCCTACTGTCTCAATAAAGAACCTTCTCTCCTGTGTCTCCTCTACTCTGTCTCCCTCTCAGCCTTCCTACTGTCTCAATAAATAACATTCTCTCCTGTGTCTCCCCTACTCTGTCTCCCTCTCAGCCTTCCTACTGTCTCAATAAATAACATTCTCTCCTGTGTCTCCCCTACTCTGTCTCCCTCTCAGCCTTCCTACTGTCTCAATAAAGAACCTTCTCTCCTGTGTCTCCTCTACTCTGTCTCCCTCTCAGCCTTCCTACTGTCTCAATAAAGAACCTTCTCTCCTGTGTCTCCCTCTCAGCCTTCCTACTTTCTCAATAAAGAACCTTCTCTCCTGTGTTTCCCCTACTCTGTATCCCTCTCAGCCTTTCTACTGTCTCAATAAAGAATCTTCTCTCATGTGTCTCCCCTACTCTGTCCCCCTCTCAGCCTTCCTACTGTCTCAATAAAGAACCTTCTCTCCTGTGTCTCCCCTACTCTGTCTCCCTCTCAGCCTTCCTACTGTCTCAATAAAGAACCTTCTCTCCTGTGTCTCCCCTACTCTGTCTCCCTCTCAGCTTTCTTACTGTCTCAATAAAGAACCTTCTCTCCTGTGTCTCCCCTACTCTGTCTCCCTCTCAGCCTTCTTACTGTCTCAATAAAGAACCTTCTCTCCTGTGTCTCCCTCTCAGCCTTCCTACTGTCTCAATAAAGAACCTTCTCTCCTGTGTCTCCCCTACTATGTCTCCCTCTCTGCCTTCCTACTGTCTCAATAAAGAACCTTCTCTCCTGTGTCTCCTCTACTCTGTCTCCCTCTCAGCCTTCCTACTGTCTCAATAAATAACATTCTCTCCTATGTCTCCCCTACTCTGTCTCCCTCTCAGCCTTCCTACTGTCTCAATAAAGAACCTTCTCTCCTGTGTCTCCCTCTCAGCCTTCCCACTGTCTCAATAAAGAACCTTCTCTCCTGTGTCTCCCCTACTATGTCTCCCTCTCAGCCTTCCTACTGTCTCAATAAAGAACCTTCTCTCCTGTGTCTCCCCTCCTCTGTCTCCCACTCAGCCTTCCGATTGTCTCAATAAAGAACCTCTCCTGTGTCTCCTACTCTGTCTCCCTCTCAGCCTTTCTACTGTCTCAATAAAGAACCTTCTCTCCTGTGTCCTTTCCTGTCTTCTCTTCCCCTCCTCTCCTCTCCCTCCCCTCTATTCTCTCTTCTTCTCTCTTCTGCCATCAAGGAGAAGGAGAGGAGAGGAACAGAGGAGATGAGAGGAGTGTCACATATGCTCCTAAATATTTGTTCTGGTTCACTATTTTAAGAGCAAATGTGAGTGAAGCGCTCACACTGTCGAGTCTTGGCTTTAGGCAGAATCACAATATATTTGTGCATATAGCGTAGCTAGTCTTCAATAATGTTCGATTGGTAATCCATTTTGTGAATAGATTTGTTGAAACAACATCTTTGTTGGCAGACGGCCCCTTATCAACACTGCTGTCTAACGTTAGCAAGCTAAGAGTGCGTAGCGTGACCTGTGTAACATTGAGTAACTTTGGTTCTGCTGGGGAAGACCATTCATCACTGCATACAACTTGGCTTAATCCAAACATCCATTCAGAAATGTTGTATTATGAAATAAGACATTTGGGGATGTCTGTTCCCTATGCTCTTTCTCTGTCTCTATCTGTATCTCTCTCTCTCTCTCTCTCTCTCTCTCTCTCTCTCTCTCTCCTCTCTCTCTCTCAAAACAAACAATAAAAATATTAAAAAAAACAATAGAAACATTAAAAAAATAAAATTATAATAATAACCTGAAAGGCGTGCTCAGAAGTATGGCTGTAATGGCGTGATCAGCAGTAATGCAATGTCATAATTGTCGATTGATGGGAGTATCAATAAATAGACAGATTTGGTTATGTAGGCTATGCCATTGGGATGAGTCTAATTAATCTCAAGAGGACCGGGGAATGTAAACAAACGTGGGGCTGTTTGTAGAGCTAAATCTATACTTTATAGCAGGCCCGGACTGGCCATCGGGAGCACCGGGAGTTTTCCCGGTGGCCTGGCCTGCACAGATAAAAAAATAAATAATAATAAAAAAAAAAAAATTATATATTTTTTTATTATATATATATATATATTTTTTTTGCCAGGCCATTGTTTCTAGTTGTGGCGGCGGTGCGGCGCGATAGTTAGATAACCTAGGTGGGTGGGGAACAACCAGGATTTCACTGTCTCCAGAGTTGGAGAACTATCTGACTCTCTCTCACAGTGAGCTGTGGTGTTCCACAAGGAAGCATACTAGGACCGCTACTCTTCCTAATTTATGCAAATGACATGTCGTCAGCCTGTGACTGCAACTTGTTCCTGTTTGCGGACGACTCAGCCCTGCTGGTCTCTGACAAGAACAAATTGCAGGTTGAAAAAACCCTCAGCACGGAACTAGGCAAAATCTGCATATGGCTCGCTGATAACAAACTATCATTACACATGGGCAAAACAGAGTCCATTCTCTTCGGTTCAAATAACAAACTCAGCAAGACCGACGGCTTCTCAGTTACAGTGGGTGACAATATTGTCACAAGGAAAGACGAAATTACCTACCTGGGTTCCATCCTAGAGGCAAATCTTTCCTGTGACAAAATGGCATCCAATGTAATAAAAAAAGTCAACCAACGAACTAGATTCTTGTACCGGATCTCCTCTCTGGTAAACAAGAATACCCTGAGGACTCTGGCAGGAGCACTCATTCAAGGGTACTATGACTATGCGTGCACCTCATGGTACCAAAGCACCTCAAAGGCGCTTAAAACAAAATTACAAACATCACAAAACAAACTGGTCAGACTACTACTTGACCTGAACCCCAGAACCCACCTCACCCCTGCCCACTTTGCCAACCTAGGATGGCTTAGAGTAGACGACAGAGTACAGCAACTTGCAATGGGCCTGGTCTACAAGATACACTATACGACCGGGGTGCCCATGTACATGTCAAAATACTTCCCAAAGGTCAGTGAATACCACAACCACTACACCAGAGGAAGCTCAACAAATCATGTTAAACCCAGATTCGGCTCAAACAAGGGACTAAACACGTTTCGCAATTATGCCACAACAATGTGGAACGCCCTACCCAAAGCTGTAAAGGAATGTGAATCCCTGCCCACATTCAAAACCGCCCTTAAAGAGCACCTACGGGAGGCTGCAATTCGAAACTGGCCACCGTAAATGCCCAAAACCCCCACCACCTCCTAATAGACAGTCTCCTCCCCACCGCATGTATATATTCCCTCCCCGCCGTATGTATATTCCCCTCCCACCCACCCACCCCCTCCTAATGTACAGTCCCCTCCCCATCATATGTATATACTCTGTCAGGATCTAGGGGTAACAGTACTGTATATTTGAATACCGCCTATGTCACAAATGTATCAGTACTAAATACCTATATGTCCCTATGCCATAAATGTCATGTATGTTATGTATGTCATAAATGTCTATATGAATTGAAAATGGGGGACCCTGATGGAAACAAGACAAACGTCTTTCTCAGGTCTGCATCCCCTTAACAATTGTATGTATTGAGCCGTACTGTATTGTACCCATTCTGCAATCTGTTAAATAAAGTTTTCATTCATTCCTTCATTCTCTCTCACACACACAATGGAGCCGTGCTGCCGCTTGTGATTGGTGGAGGCGGGACCAGGCGATACAACTGATTGACAGCGGAGGCGGCGAATGGAATGGCAGATGGCACACCCACTTTTCTGAAAGGAGTTGTTGATTGATTGATTGATTGAAAACTTTATTAACAGATTGCAGAATGGGTACTAATACAGTACAGCTCAATACACACAATTGTTAAGGGGATGCAGACCAGAGAAAGACTTTCGTCTTGTTTACATCAGGGTCCCCCATTTTCAATTCATCAGGACATATATGACATACATGACATACAGATAGACAGTACTGCTACATCTATACATTTATGACATACCAGATTTGCAAATACAGTACTGTTTGTGATACAAAAAGAGTACATAAAAGGGATATACATTTGACGTGAAATCTGTACATTGGAGGAGGTTGGGTGGGGTTGTGTGGTGGGGGTTGGGTAGGAAGGGGTTGGGGGGGGGAATTGTACAACTGTTAAATCTGACATTACAAAAAACAATATGTGGTGGTTATGATTGGGGCTGAAGTTGAATAAACAATGTATGAAAGAGAAAGTCAAAATAATTCCAAGATAATTCAAAGATTACACACCTTTGCCACATTGGCTACAAACATAATCACTGCAAAGTTATCAAAAAAAATAAGAATCTGATCAGACACAAGGGTTAAGTTGTTGTTCCCTTTCTAATTTCCTCAAAAACATCTAGTCTAGTTAATGTGATCAATATTATTTGACAATTGATGCTTTTTGTTGGAAATTTCAGTCAGTGAGCTCATACTTTGAGCTCATTTTATAGTTAAAATGATTGAGACAACGCAATCTTCTGTCTTCGTTGTGCATGCATGCGTGTGCTCACCACATGCGATACATGTGTCACTATTCTGGCAGTGGCTACTGTTATTATAGTATTGTAATGAAAGGTCTGTTATTTAATGTTTGTGTAAAGGGCTATTTTAACCGTTGATGGGTAGTGCATCAGTAAAGTGAATATGGTATTGTGCTCTTGCTCTGTTTGAATAGGTGGAGAGCAGGGGAGGAAACTAACTTTTTGGCTTACCAGCCAACTGGCGGGTATCTGATTTTTTTTACCAGCCAAATAGATTTTTTACCAGACAAAAAAAATCGCTAATTGTGATAATTACTTCTTTGTACGTCTTCGTCTAAATTGATTTTCAATCATAGTAAATTAATCACACTGTCTCTACTCTTCAAAATATTACATCATTAAATCACATATTAACATGAAAGAGGGAACTATTCTGGACTGGGTTGGGCTGAACTGGGCAGTGAAAGATGCTGGGTTGGGCTGGTCTAGGTTATACTGAATGATGAATTGAAAATGGGGGACCCTGATGTAAACAAGACGAAAGTCTTTCTCTGGTCTGCATCCCCTTAACAATTGCATGTATTGAGCCGTACTGTACTGTACCCATTCTGCAATCTGTTAAATAAAGTTTTCATTCATCACAGCTCAACTACTAGGAATGTGTGTCTGACTCTTAAGTGCAGGAAATATTCATCAGAAAGGGGGGACATGATGGAGGGAATGGAAAGAGCAGGTTTGACAGGAGCAGGGTTGAAGGGATTGATTGAAAAGTTTATTAACAGATTGCAGAATGGGTACAGTACAGTTCAATACATACAATTGTTAAGGGGATGCAGACCAGAGAAAGACTTTCGTCTTGTTTACATCAGGGTCCCCCATTTTCAATTCATCATAACATATTGGAGTGTGGAGGAAGTGGACAAGGCATTAAGCAAACAGGACTGAAATGGGGGACCCTGATGTAAACAAGACTAAAGTCCTTCTCTGGTCTGCATCCCCTTAACAATTGTGTGTATTGAGCTGTACTGTATTGTACCCATTCTGCAATCTGTTAATAAAGTTTTCAATCAATCAATCAATACTGGGTTGGGCAGTGAAAGAACCAAGCATTTCACTGTAATGTAATAGCTAAATAAAACAACTTGAACTTGACTTGTTACATTTGCACTCTGGTTGTATGCCAAATGTATTCTGGTTGTACTGTACTTGTGCTGTAAGATGACAATACATTGGAACCGAATCGACAACGCTAGGGGTTCAGCAGGTGTGTTCTGAATGCCAAATATGACAACATCACCGTTGTGAAGGGCATATGGGCGAGTGGTGATATGCTGGGAAACCCGGTAATAATAAAATGTCACTCGGCTGCATTTAAGCAAAGCCGCTCAGTATAGTCGTCCACTATGTTGAACGCGCGTTATGGTAGCTTGTTACATGCTAGGTAGCTAGCCGGCTAATGCCGGTTGACTTGTCATTCTCATCCGACTCGAAGGAGACGCGTCGCGTGCTGTTGTTCGCCCCCATGTCAGACCGCACCGATATCCGAAAGCGACGACTCTACATGCAATTATTTTCATCCACTCATGTGTTTTTGTAAGTTTGTCTACGTTGTCAAGCCGGCTGCCGGTGGCAGGAGTTTGTAGGTCTGCGCGCAGTGGTCTGTCCACTTCCCCTAGATGGGCGGCATCTTCTAGAAAACGAGTGTTCATTGGAGGAGCTTAGAGCGCATCTGTACAACGATGATGTTCATTGGTTATGGTCTGATTATTATGTGGCGCAAATGGGAGGAATCAAGGGGGGAGTCAGAGTTCGGTTTGTGTCAGTGAGCGAATCAGCAGATTGCAGAATGATTTTTTTGTTTTGTTTTGTAATTACTAGTACTCGCCAGACTGGCGAGTGCTCTTCATGAATTACTCGCCAAACGTAAAAAATACTCGCAATTGGCGAGTAAAGTGGCCTAATTTCCTCCCCTGGTGGAGAGAGTGGTTAACTGTATTATAATAGTAAATAGAAAAATATGTTGTGCTCTTGCTTTTTTCTTTTTGAAGGTGGAGAGTGTAGCATTGCTAGTGCCACAACAGTTTTATTTGAGGTTCATAACAGTACATTGTACTAAGCAATTGTTGGCTCATTAGTTTGTGATTCACATGCACTAAAATTCACCAGAATGCAGGAAATTAAGTCTTTGTAACAAAACATTTCCGGGTGGGGGACCCCCAGACCCGCCGCTTAAAAGGTGGCCTGATTGGGGCTATATTTCGCGCTATATCTCCCGGTATGAATTATTTCCCCAGTCCGGCCCTGCTTTATAGTATTGCTATCTGTCCATTCTCATTGTCAATTGAGTCCATAAACCGTCCCTTCAAAATGGCTTAAAGAAAAAAGATTTTCATCAATAGGTTCTCATTTTATAGCGCTGTGAATATAAGCTTTATAATATTAATAATAATAATGGATTGGATTTATATAGCGCTCTTCGTGACACCCCAGTGACCCCAGAGCGCTTACAGAGTCCATTATTCGTTCATACACAGTTATACCGGATTTGGTCTAGTATATTTCCTGGAAGCCGAGAGCAGGGCTAATAGCTAATAACGTTAAATCCAATGACATTTCGGTTATAGATACGCTCCAGTTAAAACTCAAACTGCATATGATCGGTACGATCCTTACGCATGTATGCATGAAAGGGGGGGGGGGGGGCGGGGGGGGCCGTTTCTGATTATTGATCACCAATAACCGCGTTAGCCTCATTAGCCTCCTAGGCCGAACGCCTGGATGGCTATCAAAACAAGGCCCGATCGGGATGTACTTTACGTGAAAAAGATCTTACCGTGGTCCGGTGGGATGTCCCCCAGCATTTCCCCGTTATCGATCGTCATCTGGTAGATCGATATGTCCATTGGCTGATGATAAATCCCCTTATTGCATGGTGAAATCTGCGATGCAAAACGTAATCCAAGCTACATGCTACACATCCAGAATCCTGCTACTGGAAACTTAAAAAAAAAGAGTCCACCGTTTGGCCACAGGGAACACTGCATTATCGCGATAGCGCCCCTAAGAGGATCTGGCCGGTATTGCACCTTCTCGAATTCATAGAGTAGGGTAGATCTGCAGTGCCGCTCGGCGACCTAGAATAGGTTATTAAAATGGAATAAAAGCAATAACAACTTGCCACGGATTTATCCGTGCCTCTGTCCATAACCGTTGGAATCGAAACACGGATAAATACGTCCTTGGGCGCCATTGTGTTAAGAAGCACATATAAATGACAAACTAACTTAGTTAATTCATAAATAAATAGCATGGTAATAATATGTAGGTTATTTATCAATCTCCTGCTGTGTGGGTTCTCTCATTCATAACAATGGAAGCAATAACAGCAATAACAAGAATAATAAGAGCTTAATTCCCTCTCCTTCATTTCGTGTTTATTTCCCCCCCTTCCTGATATCTGCCAACAGTGCTGGCAGTGTTTGCACTAGTATCTCATCCGCGCAATGTCCTTAGTGAATGGCTCGCAAAGACGGAGCAGATACCACGCGCAAATCGCGCCCAGTTAAGGGTGCTACTGTATCAGCACCACGCAATCCATTCTTTGTGAATTCGCCCCTGTCTTTTCTGCAGTTCAGTTGTGACAAGAACCCTCCCTCTTGAAACCAGCCATTCAGAATTGCTGCCACAATCGTCATAGTAGTAAGACATTGTATGTTCGTAAGATATCTTGATAAAATGCCTGTGTACAAGATGGCAGCTTGCACATAAATCTTCTCTTTTCTACCTACAATTTTCGGACAACATTTTTAACATCAAGACTGCTATGCTATTGCTGGATCTTGAGTCATATTTGACCTGTAACGTCTCGTCAGAAAGTTGCATCTGGATTTGGTACAGGCTCGCGCACCACTGCTAGATGTACGATAATTATCGTATTTGTACGATAAAAGCAGCTCTCTCGTTACAGGACTAAAGCAGAGAGGCTGCTAGAATGCATAATCTGAGCAAGATACTTCAATGACATGTTTAGAGGACCTCAAAGACCTTTATCAACTTGTAGAAAAATACTCAAATATGTCCCCTTTAAATAATAGTTAGTAACAGCTGCTGCTGCCTTGCTCTGCAGATCTCAGGCGACTTGGTCTGGAACCACAAACCCAGAGGACATGCTGAACAAAGCACGTTTTCTACTTTTCCAGAACATGATTGAGTGCAGTGTGCTTTCTTCTTATATTATCTTATCTTATCCGAGAGGCAGTGTTGGGAAAGTTCACTTTCTACATGAACTAGTTCAGTTCACAGTTCACACATTTTAAAATGAACTAGTTCAGTTCATAGTTCATAATTAACATTTTGAACTAAAGTTCATGGTTTCAAAAATGAACAAATGTATAGGTTATAGTTCTTTTTTCAATACGTTGCTGCAAGCTATTATTTGTCAAATGTATTGCCACAACCCAGAATACTGGCATTTCCATAATGCTTTGCTGCCGTCCATTCAGTCCACACTAGTAGCAGCTGCAGCTTTCATCTCTACAGTATATTTTCAAAAACATGAGGAAAAACGTAATCTAAATATACTTAAAGTACCAAAAGTGAATGTAGTCATTGTGCAAACAATAAACATATAACATTATAAACATGTGCCGACATAACTCTGTACTAACACAACACGAGGTAGGAACCAGGCTGAGGTATGAAACTAAGGTTGTACCTCAAAGTACAATATTCAAAGTGCAAAACATTTACTGACTTTAACTAAAACTCTTTTAAATGCTCATACTGTACGCCGACGCCGCATAGAGTCTGACTCTGAGCGAGTGCAGCGCCTTCTAAAAGTGTGAATGCTGCTGCTATACAACTCCCCGACTCCCCGAAGCCCGTTTACGCTGTGTTTTAACTGGGTTTTCGGCTGAAAGGCATATGAAATCTGGCACACTTTTGAACGCCGTTATAATATAGTGCTGAGAATGAACGCACTTTTGAACGCCGTTATACAGCGCTGAGAATGAACGTGTTCTCAATTACATTAATTTAGCGGAAATACAGTATGTTCAGTTCACGTTCGCCCAAAATATGAACGCGTTCATGAACGATCGTTCATTGAACGCGTTCAGGTACATCACTGCCGAGAGGACACAGTGCGTGCTCAGAGCGTCTCGGAATATGTGAAGACATCTTTTTGATTCAACCTAGATTCACCACAGCCCTCTCTCCACCACCCACAGTCCATTGCACTGCATCCAGTTGCCAAGGCGACGGTCTGCTTGCGCCCGGTGCCCAGGGTGCGGTCTGGGACAGCGGCTCTCTTAGTTATGGAGGTGGTTTGGAAACTCAACATGACCACGTTTCATGTTGAAACTAGCCTTCCACCTCTTCTCCCTCGCTCTGTCTGTCTTGCACTCTCCTTTTCTCTCTCTTTTTCTCTCTCTGTCTCTCTCTCTATCTGTCTCTGTCTGTCTATCTTTCTCTCTCTCTCTCTGTGTCTCTCTCTCTCTCTGACTGACTGTCTGTCTGTCTGTCTGTCTGTGTGTCTCTCTCTCTCTCTCTCTCTCTCTCTCTCTCTCTCTCTCTCTCGCTTGCCTTGTGGTGACATAGTGAGTCAGAGGATTGATCTGAGGCTGATGAACCAGACCCTGAAGTAAACTCCTGTGAGGGGGCGAGGTTAGGACCCTGTGAGGGGGGAGGTTAGGACCCTGTGAGGGGGAGGTTAGGACCCTGTGAGGGGGGAGGTTAGGACCCTGTGAGGGGGAGGTTAGGACCCTGTGAGGGGGGAGGTTAGGACCCTGTGAGGGGGGAGGTTAGGACCCTGTGAGGGGGGAGGTTAGGACCCTGTGAGGGAGGAGGTTAGGACCCTGTGAGGGGGCGAGGTTAGGACCCTGTGAGGGAGGAGGTTAGGACCCTGTGGGGGGAGGTTAGGACCCTGTGAGGGGGGAGGACATGTCACCAAATCATTTCTGTGGAAATATCTAGGTTAGAGGAAACTGTGTCCACAACTCTTGAAACAAGTGGTGCTGAACCAACACAACTCTTGAAACAAGTGGTGCTGAACCAACACAACTCTTGATACAAGTGGTGCTGAACCAATGTGACCGATCGTATGTTACTCCTTCTGCGTAGTGTAATTTGTCGATGCCCCGAGGGAGAGTCTCCCACGGGTCTCCCACGCCGTGGGCGACAACATAGACCGCTGCACTAAGAGGTGAATTCACTCCTGGGTACCGTATCTATGTGTCTTTTAACCCTGTTATGGGGAAGTGAGTTTAACTCGCAGCCCGCTTACTGCCACAGTCACTTCTCAACACACGTGTTTATCGTGACTGTGGATATTACTCACGGACCTCCGTTACACCAACACAACTCTTGATACAAGTGGTGCTGAACCAACACAACTCTTGATACAAGTGGTGCTGAACCAACACCGTTTTAAAGGAAAGACAACGTATTGCTGTCACTCCAGTCAATCTAACGAGAGTTCATGTTCTAAACATTTGAGTGGAGAGTCTGTTTGTTGCGTGCTAACATGTTGAATTGAATGTGATTTGAAGTGAAAATAACTAATTTAATATTTGGGGTGAGTGTGTGACAAATAAGTGGCCCAGATTTTATGTTCAGGTAATATAAAATGGTTCTGAGTAAGTAGAATGTTGCGTGTTAATTAGGCCGGTTGTGATATGAAGCTATCAAAGCATAGCGGTACATATACAGCTATAATATGAAGCTAGCAAAGCGTAGTGGTACATATACAGCTATAATATGAAGCTATAGCGGTACATATACAGCTATAATATGAAGCTAGCAAAGCGTAGTGGTACATACAGCTGTGATATGAATCTAGCAAAGCGTAGTGGTACATATAGAGCTATAATATGAAGCTAGCAAAGCATAGTGGTACATATACAGTTGTGATATGAAGCTAGCAAAGCGTAGTGGTACATATACAGCTATAATATGAAGCTAGCAAAGCATAGTGGTACATATACAGCTGTGATATGAAGCAAACAAAGCATATTTGTACATATACAGCTGTGATATTAAGCTAGAAAAGCATAGTGGTACATATACAACTGTGATATGCAGCTAGCAAAGTGTAGTGGTACATATACAGCTGTGATATGAAGCTAGCAAAGCATAGCGGTACATATACAGCTGTGATATGAAGCTAGAAAAGCATAGTGGTAGATATAGGCTACAGCTGTGATATGAAGCTAGCAAACCGTAGCGGTACATATACAGCTATAATATGAAGCTAGGGGACATTTATGCACATGTATTGGGACTGCCCACCAGTTAAGATATTCTGGGAAGAAGTGACCCAGCAATTATCAAATCTCTTAATTCTGAATATACCTGTACACCCCTCTATATTACTGCTGAATGATGTTTTTGAATATGCAGTACCTATACAACAAAAGAGATTGGTTTTATCTGGTATTACAGTGGCTAAAAAACTGATAGCATCACGATGGTTTCAACCGAAAAAAAATTGCCGAAAGGTCTGGATTCTTACATATCTCGATGTGATTTATCTAGAAATATCTACAGCAACAATTTTGGGCCTCAATGAATCCAAATTGACAATGTGGTTAGAAGTGGTGGAGAGAATAAAAGCTAGCATTTAATGGTAGTGTTTGGTTAGGAGCGAAGGATAATGGATGTATTATCCATGGGGGGGTCCAGGGCGGGGGGTGCGAGCAGGAGCATATGTGTGTATGTTACGAGTGTGCTTCTTCGGCATGGTGAACCCAGGTAGCAGAGTGAATACGATGAGAGATGAGACAAGAGTCGACGTGGTGACGATACAGTTTACTTTCACAAGACAGGATACAATACACGACTGACAAACACAGGTAACATTTAACAATGAACCAGCAAGTGCATGCTGGCCCAGAACACTTAAATACAAACACTAATTAGACAGAGGGTAATTACTAACAGGACACAGGTGTGGTAGACAGAACTAACAGAATACAGAGCACACAGGGGGAACAATAACAATTGTACAAACTGAGACAAACGAGACTAAAACATATTTACAAAACACATACAGGGGAACACAAAACTTAACACAATGGAAACAACAATGACAACATGGACAAAGAACATAACAAATATAAATGGCAGATGAGAATGTTAAGTAGGTGTGTGAGCTGATGCCAGATCTGCCACATCTGGCTCAGCCCACCGGTTGCCAATGTTATGTTGTGAAGGGTATTGATGGGGGGTTGTGAGTGTCTGAGTCCTGGACCGACCGAACCGGGCGGAGAGTTGCCGGTTGGTCCCACAGGACCGGGGGAAGTGTTACAGTACCCCGCCCTTGAAGGTCGACTCCCAGGCGGCCTAGCAGGCCCCCCGGGAACGGGAAGGGTGGGGGGGACGGAAGCCGCATCAGCGAAGAGGTGTGGGGGGAGGAAGGGGGTTCGAGGGACGGGGCTCGCGGAAACTGGATCGGGGGGAGGGGGCTGACGAGGAAGACTGGAACAGGGAAGGATGGAGGGTAGAGGCGACGGCTCCGGAACGAGACCTGGGGCTGGAGTCTCCTCGGTGGCGAGACCCACCGCCGAACCCCAAACCGGAGGCTCCCTGGCGGCAGGACGCGGTGCAGGACCCCCGACCGGGGTCCCTCTGGCAGCGGAATTCGGCGTCGTCCTCCAGGTCTGCCATGGTGGTAGCTGGTCCTCCGGAACCTCCCAGGGCTGAGGAGACCTCGACCAGGCCAGTGAGGAAGACCTGCGGTCCTGGGAACCCCCTCCCCTGGGGCTGTGGCGTCGGGATCCGCGCTCCTTCCCAGACGCTCCCCTGCGGACCAAATCCCAGGATCCCGAGCGCGAAGCTTGCTCCGTCTCTCCTCTCTGCCGGGTTCAGGTTAGGCTGGTTCATTCTGTTACGAGTGTGCTTCTTCGGCATGGTGAACCCAGGTAGCAGAGTGAATACGATGAGAGATGAGACAGGAGTCGACGTGGTGACGATACAGTTTACTTTCACAAGACAGGATACAATACACGACTGACAAACACAGGTAACATTTAACAATGAACCAGCAAGTGCATGCTGGCCCAGAACACTTACCACAGGACCGGGGGAAGTGTTACATGTGTAGGGGAATAGATAGCAGGTATTAGGGGTATATCTTGTATAAGACATTTATCCAAACGATGAGTTAACTGATGTACACTGTTTTACAATGCTTGTATATCTAATCGTGTGTTGTCATGTTTGTTTATGTGTTTGTTTAAAAAATAATAAAAAAATAAAATACAAAAAAATATGAAGCTAGTAAAGCATAGTGGTACATATACAGCTGTGATATGAAGCTAGAAAAGCATAGTGGTAGATATAGGCTACAGCTGTGATATGAAGCTAGCAAACCGTAGCAGTACAGATACAGCTATAATATGAAGCTAATAAAGATAATAAAAAAGGGGACTTAAGAATTCCCAGAATCGAGGCTCTTAACTAACTTCTTTTACCAGCCTCCCGGAACCGCTCCGAAATACAATCTAAGCCGTCCCGAAATGAATGTGGACCGCCTACGTTATCATAAATTAAAATCATTCACAGTGACCTTTAACACTTTGAGTGCCACGGGTCCGGTGCCCCGGAACCCTGTTGCGTGCCACCACCCACTTCAATGATAGAGCTCTCATATTTGCGAACGCATAAACTATATCTTAAATTATGGCTATGTGTATAATATGGCTGTCGCTTATCAATGACTTGTTTGCAGTCAACATTGTCAAAACGGATTGTTTTTTAATCGGTTCATTTCCGTTTTATACCATTTTGAAAAACGCTCGTTTCTTGAAAGTTTCAGACATTTTCAGAAGATTCTGTGATAATCGCCCTTTACTGGAATATACTGGAATACACAAAAAACGTTGTCATTTTTCGGCCTATTTATGAATCGTTTTCAAATAAACGCTAGATTATCGATAGTATATGTGTACTTATGAACGCTAGAGAAGCGGGCTGAAACATCGATTATCTATTTCCTGATTAGCACACACACACACACACATACACACATAGGGCCCACGTTGATATATCTGTGAAAAAAGCTCTGATTTATTCCAAGACTGGTAAAATAGATTCCTTACCTCAGATTATTCCAATTCCTGATCGCCATTCCAAATATCGATCGCGTTTATTGATCCAACGCTGGGTACTGGAAACACACATTATCCGCTGTTCTGGTGGTCGGTGATGACTTCGATCGTCTCGGGTTACTTGTCTGACAAGTAAAATGTGGAAGCAGGACTTTTTTTTCTCCATGCGTTTCATTCAATACAATCCAAAGGGGTGCAGTACCATCCGAAGAGACGATAGGGGGTGGTATTTTCCCAATGGAGCTCAGAGAGAGTTCCAGTGGTAACGTGAGGCTAGATTGATGAAATATGAATGGAAATCGCTAATGAAAAAAAAAAGATCAAAAACGAGATCTCTCGTCTCTCTGGCACTCAACGGTTGGCATGAACTAACGAGAAATCTTGTCGTTGGCACTCAAAGTGTTAACATAAATAAAACATCATACAAATGGTAAATGGTGCATTTATATAGCTCTTTTATCCAAAGCGCTTTACAATTTGTTCCTCACATTTTACCCATTGACTCACACATTCACACACTGATGGCGGAGGCAACCATGCAAGGTGCCAACCTGCTCATCAGGAGCAATTAGGGGTTAAGTGTCTTGCTCAAGGACACTTTGACAAGCTGCCCGGGAGGAGCGGGAATCAAACTGGCAACCTCTGGATTACCAGATGACTGCTCTACCTCCCGTCCCACTGTCACCCCATCATAAGAATGATTAGAATATCAATTGTCAACATTTCTATTTAGATTCATCTGAAAAGATTAGATTAGGTACTAGAGGTGAATCTAAGTCACACCACAAAGAACTCTCACAAAGCGAGGATCATGGATGAATCACCCTTCTGGAACACCGTACCAACTGAAATAAGACACTGTGCTACCTACCACACCTTTACAAAGAAACTCAATACCTGGTTATTAACCAATCAAACATGTAATCACTTTTAATCATTTCATTGTGTATTTTATTATTGCTTTTATTATTATGTTGGATTATGTTGTAAATACTGTGTTGTGCTTTTAATGTTTCTGTTCTAGGTGTATTGTCGGTCTCATAACATCTTGCCAAAAGGACTACAGTTGTGAATTAGCCAGCTGGCTAAAACTGACACATTTACAGAAATGTTTATCAATGTGTACTGTCCTTTAAAAAAAAAAAAATGAAACTGAAACTGAATCACTGGGGCTCGCTTTCCCAAAATCAAGTTCCAACAAATCCAAAGTAAAGAAGAATTCATTCCAAGTCATGTAGTCAGAATCCTCCCAGCCTCGTGTGCCTTTTCATAATCATGAGCAATCGCAATCCACAATTACTGTCATCACTTTGGATAGTCGTAATTGCGTATTGCCTCTGGACAACACACACACCCGAGAGAGAGAGAGAGAGAGAGAGAGAGAGAGAGAGAGAGAGAGAGAGAGAGAGAGAGAGAGAGAGAGAGAGAGAGAGAGCTACTAGTACAATTACGAACACACACATTTTACAGTCTATGGAATGCACTCATTCCTGGGGAAACAACGTCAGGATTGATAAGATGATGATAATAATAATACACTTTATTTGTATAGCACCTTTCATGCAAGAATTGCAGCTCAAAGTGCTTCACATCAGTAAAATAGACATACAATGAGCATAAAATAGACAGAATAAAAACAATGCAGAGAATAATAAAAAGGGTCAAAAGGGTGATTCACCTACACAGAAGAGAGTCAGACTAAAGTCACCAGACTGCCCACAGCTCTCTGATTACACCTATAATGAACAAATAATGAACAGACACGTATGTTCTTTATGCTTTCAGCTAATGCATTGAAGGCAAAACTTTATTATTATTTTTTTTACCAAATACTATTTAAATTAGTGATGGAATCTATTCTCCCTGCCACACCGAACCAGAGATCCCGATGTGAACAGAACCGAGATTTGTATGACCTGTTCCACTCCTAGTATGTGTGTGAGTGTGTGTGTGTGTGTGTGTGTGTGTGTGTGTGTGCGTGCGTGCGTGCGTGCGTGTGTGAGAGAATGTGTGTGTGTGTGAGTGTATGTTTATGTGTGTGCGTGTTGGTGTGTGGGTGTGTGTGTGGGTGTGTGTGTGTGTGCGTGTGTGTGTGTGTGTGTGAGTGTGTGTGTGTGCGTGCGTGTGTGAGAGAGTGTATGTGTGTGTGTGTGAGTATGTTTATGTGTGTGCGTGTTGGTGTGTGTGGGTGTGTGTGTGTGTGTGTGTGTGTCTGTGTGTGTGTGTGTGTGTGTGTGCGTGTGTGAGAGAGTGTATGTGTGTGTGTGTGAGTATGTTTATGTGTGTGCGTGTTGGTGTGTGTGTGTGTGTGTGTGTGTGTGTGTGTGCGTGCGTGAGTGCGTGCGTGTGTGAGAGAGTGTATGTGTGTGTGTGTGTGTGTGTGTGTGTGTGTGTGTGCGTGTGTGTGTGTGTGTGTGTGAGTGAGAGAGAGAGAGAGAGAGTGTGAGTCATGCCATCTTACCCACAGGCCCTGATTGACCAGTCTACTGTGAAGTCTGGTATAAAAAAAACTAGGGCAGGACACACACACAGAAACAGACACACACACAGACACACGTACGGAGGCACTAGCACTTTATATTGTACACACACACACATACACACACACACACTAGCACTTTATATTGCATATAGATTCAGTTTTGCTTATGCAGTATCTCCTCTAGCATTCTGCTTAGATATGGACTTTATTTCCCTGTGTCCCGATGATGGACCTGCGTTTATGTACTAATGTTGTGGTTTGATGTTGTGTCCCCATGTGTTAATGTTGTGCTGCTTTATGTGCAGAGAGAGAGAGAGAGAGAGACAGAGAGAGAGAGAGAGAGAGACAGAGAGAGAGGGAGAGAGAGAGAGAGAGAGAGAGAGAGAGAGAGAGAGAGAGAGAGAGAGACAGAGAGAGAGAGAGGGAGAGACAGAGAGACAGACCACTTGACTGACAGTGTGGCAGTCGGTCTTCCATGCTGACTCAGGCAAGGTCGGCCATATTGGCCAGATGGTGGTTCAAAACTGAGACGTCAAACTTGAATCCTGTTAGAAAACGATGCTTTTGGCCTTTATCAGCCTTCATCTGCCCTTCCGTGAAGTCTTCTGCGTTGTGTCTTAGTTGTTGATGTTGAGGCAAACGTTTGGTGGAATTCTGTCCTCCCACACACTGGCATATGCAAACATTTTCTGATGATACTGCTCTTATCGGTATCATCAACAAAGGTGATGACCGGGCCTATAAAAACGAATTTGTCCATTGGTGCGAAGCCAATTTCTTGCAATTAAACATAGAAAAAACCAAGGAGTTGGTTATCAACTTCAGTAGGAAGAAGGTGAATGTCTCTCCTGTCATCATTAGGGGGCAGGAGGTTGAAATAGTCCAGTCCTATAGATATCTTGGCGTTCACCTGGACAGTAAGCTGGACTGGAAGCAGAACACAGATTCTGTGTTAAAAAAAGCCCAGTCTCGGCTCTTTCATTTGAGGAAACTTCAATCCTTCGACATCAGCAGGTCACTTCTCTATGTATTCTATCAAGGTATCCTGGCTAGTGTCCTGTTTAATGATGTTCTCTGCTGGGGGGGCAGCATCACGGTTTCTGACAAAAAAACGTATAAATAAAATCATTAAAAAGGCTGGCTCAGTGATTGGCCTTCCTCCTGATTCCCTGGAGATCATCATAGCCAAGCGAACCAGGACTAAACTGAACGCCATTTAATCTTTTGAAGGCCACCCACTGTTCAGTATTTCCGATGCTCTGTGAAGCTCATTTAGTGATAGATTGTTGATGCCTCAATGCTCTACTGAGCGATTGAGAAGGTCCTTTGTTCCTGCTGCCGTTACATTTTTTAACGAACACCGATAGCACTGTGTTTAGAGGCTCTCCCATTGTGTTGTGTATCCTGTAATGTATTGTATCATGTAACTGTTTCTTTCAATGTTTGTATATGTGTATTCGCTCTGGTGGCAAACCATGTTTCCCCTCTGGGATTAAGAAATAAACCATACCATACCATACCATAAACTGCATATAACTCTCCCACCAGAACGTGTGTATACAGTACTTTCATACTCATTATAAACTTCATATAACTCCCCCACCAGAACATCTGTATACAGTACTTTCATACTCATTATAAACTTCATATAACTCCCCCACCAGAACATCTTGTATACAGTACGTTCATACTCATTATAAACTGCATATAACTCCCCCACCAGAACATCTGTATACAGTACGTTCATACTCATTATAAACTGCATATAACTTCCCCACCAGAACATCTGTATACAG
Source organism: Notolepis coatsorum (assembly GCF_963971535.1). Taxonomy (NCBI): domain Eukaryota; kingdom Metazoa; phylum Chordata; class Actinopteri; order Aulopiformes; family Paralepididae; genus Notolepis; species Notolepis coatsorum. Next base: position 85,186,862 of record NC_140167.1, read on the forward strand.
TACCTTCATACTCATTATAAACTTCATATAACGTCCATAACTTCCACATCAGGATCTTCCTACTGACTGACTGACTGACTGGTTAACTTCTCTCCTTTTTCTCCTTCCCTCTCTCTCTCCTTCCCTCTCCTCTTCTCTCCCCTCTCTCTCTCCTCCCCCTCCACTCTCTCCCTTCCCTCTCTCTCCTTCTCTCCCCTCTCTCTCCTTCCTTCCACTCTCTCTCTCCCCCTCCCCTCTCTCCTTCCCTCCACTCTTTCTCTCCCCCCTCCCCTCTCTATCCTTCCTTCCACTCTCTCTCTCCCCCTCCCACCTCTCTCCTTCCCTCCACTCTCTCTCCCTCGCCTCTCTCTCCTTCCCTCCCTCTCCCACCCCTCTCCTTCCCTCCCCTCTCCCCCTCCCACCTCTTTCCCCCCTCCCCTCTCTCTCCCTCCCCTCTCTCTCCTTCCCTCCACGCTCTCCCCCTTTCCCCTCTCTCTCCTTCCCTCCCCTCCCCCCTCTCTCTCCCTCCCCTCTCTCCTTCCCTCCCCTCTCCCTCCCCTCTCTCTCTCCAATCTCCCTCCCCTCTCTCTCTCCCTCCCCTCTCTCCTTCCCTCTCTCTCTCCTTCCCTCTCTCTCTCCCCCCTCTCTCTCTCCCTCCCCTCTCTCCTTCCCTCCTTCCCTCTCTCTCTCCCCCCTCCTATTTCTCTCACTCCCCTCTCTCCTTCCCTCCTTCCCTCTCTCCCCCCTCCTCCTATCTCTCTCCCTCCCCCCCCCTCCTCTCTCTCTCCCTCCCCTCTCTCCTTCCCTCCACCCCCCCCCCCCCTCTCTCTAGTTATACAGGTCACATAGAGGATCTAAAGGTCCAGACACAGAATCCAGAACTGACCGTCCGCCACAGCGACTCTGTGCTTAACGTGTTGAAAGAGAGGCTGCTGCAGCTCACACAGGTAAGAACCCTGCTCCTCCTGAAGAGAGGCAGCTCACACAGGTATATGAACCCCTATAGAGGGGGTGGGAGGGGTTCTCCAGGATAGCTCCTCATAGAGGGGGTGGGAGGGGTTCTCCAGGATAGCTCCTCATATAGGGGGTGGGAGGGGTTCTTCAGGATAGCTCCTCATAGAGGGGGTGGGAGGGGTTCTCCAGGATAGCTCCTCATAGAGGGGGTGGGAGGGGTTCTCCAGGATAGCTCCTCATAGAGGGGGTGGGAGGGGTTCTCCAGGATAGCTCCTCATAGAGAGGGTGGGAGGGGTTCTCCAAGCTAGCTCCTCATAGAGGGGGTGGGAGGGGTTCTCCAGGATGCGTCTAGTTTTTTACCAACAAACTTGCATTTTTCCACGATCTGATTGGCCACTGACGTTTCTGGTCATGTGACATCTGCGCCAATCGCGTGACGCCTGTTTCTGCGCCTATTTCTGCCTCTAACAGCCTGCAAACTACCTAACGCCTAGTTCTATCACTGGTTAAGCTACCTAACGCCTAGTTCTATCACTGGTTAAGCTTAGGCGACTCTTTCGAAGTTGGTTAAGGTTAGAGTTTGGAATCAGGGCTGGTGTTCTATCGCCCTGCTCTAAGACAAACTCTAACCTTAACCAACTTCGAAAGAGTGCCTAAGCTTAACCAGTGATAGAAACAGGCGTCACGCGATTGGCGCAGATGTCACATGACCAGAAACGTCAGTGGCCAATCAGATCGCGGAAAAATGCAAGTTTGTTGGTAAAAAACTAGACGCCTCCAGGATAGCTCCTCATAGAGGGGGTGGGAGGGGTTCTCCTGGCTAGCGTCCAGCTTCCCTCTCATCCTCCTCTCTGCCACCACCTCTAGTCTGACCTAGTTACATGTCTAGTTACACCTGCATGCAAAGCGCTCTCTGTGTGTTTGTGTGTGTGTTCTAACAGTAACAATTCCCATTTCTTAGCTGAATTCTTAGCAGTCAACCAAGGCCCTGAATGAGAGAGAGAGAGAGAGAGAGATACAGACAGACAGACAGAGAGAGAGAGATACAGACAGACAGACAGAGAGAGAGAGAGAGAGAGAGAGAGAGAGAGAGAGAGAGAGAGAGAGAGAGAGAGAGAGAGAGAGGGGGATTTAGACGTATGTGTTCAGTAATCAGGATGATGAAGGCGCCCGGAGGCGGAGCCACAAGCCGCGCCCACAAATCCTAATCCTTAATACATCATAATGACATCACATATCTTATACTTATTACTTATTATAGGTCATATCCAGAAGTCATTGAACTCCATTGTTGTCCAGAAAAATGCTATTACAAGTCACAGAGCTGTACTGTTTGTTTTGGTCAGTGTAATTCATCAGAGAGCTGTACTATTTGTTATGTTCAGTATAATTCATCACAACTGTACTGTTTGTTATGTTCAGTATAATTCATCACAGCTGTACTGTTTGTTATGGTCAGTATAATTCATCAGAGAGCTGTACTGTTTGTTATGTTCAGTATAATTCATCACAACTGTACTGTTTGTTATGGTCAGTATAATTCATCACAGCTGTACTGTTTGTTATGGTCAGTATAATTCATCACAGAGTTGTAATGTTTGTTATGGTCAGTATAATTCATCACAACTGTACTGTTTGTTATGGTCAGTGTAATTCATCACAGAGTTGTAATGTTTGTTATGGTCAGTATAATTCATCACAGCTGTACTGTTTGTTATGTTCAGTGTAATTAATAACAGCTGTACTGTTTGTTATGGTCAGTATAATTCATCACAGCTGTACTGTTTGTTATGGTCAGTATAATTCAGCACAGCTGTACTGTTTGTTATGGTCAGTGTAATTCATCACAGAGTTGTAATGTTTGTTATGGTCAGTATAATTCATCATTGTGACGAACACAAGCATCGTAGTTTTCCACCGGAACTACTTTATGAAGTGACAGTGAACGCCTTGAGTCTGCACCGGATAGATAGATAGATAGATAGATAGATAGATAGATAGATAGATAGATAGATAGATAGATAGATAGATAGATAGATAGATAGATAGATAGATAGATAGATAGATAGATAGATAGATAGATAGATAGATAGATAGATAGATAGATAGATAGATAGATAGATAGATAGATAGATAGATAGATAGATAGATAGATAGATAGATAGATAGATAGATAGATAGATAGATAGATAGATAGATAGATAGATAGATAGATAGATAGATAGATAGATAGATAGATAGATAGATAGATAGATAGATAGATAGATAGATAGATAGATAGATAGATAGATAGATAGATAGATAGATAGATAGATAGATAGATAGATAGATAGATAGATAGATAGATAGATAGATAGATAGATAGATAGATAGATAGATAGATAGATAGATAGATAGATAGATAGATAGATAGATAGATAGATAGATAGATAGATAGATAGATAGATAGATAGATAGATAGATAGATAGATAGATAGATAGATAGATAGATAGATAGATAGATAGATAGATAGATAGATAGATAGATAGATAGATAGATAGATAGATAGATAGATAGATAGATAGATAGATAGATAGATAGATAGATAGATAGATAGATAGATAGATAGATAGATAGATAGATAGATAGATAGATAGATAGATAGATAGATAGATAGATAGATAGATAGATAGATAGATAGATAGATAGATAGAGTATGAAAGAGACCTATTTCAGAACACACTGCCTATTGAGTAACAGAACAGACAACGAGGAAGGGAAAGAGAGGGGATTTTAAAGGGGAACTATCTTATAAATGGCCTTTTTGAGTGTTTAGCATTGTTTCCTAGCTATGTGAACTTATATTAATATGATCTATGTCTCAAAATTCTCATATTGGCGCATTCTTCCAATTCTCCTCTCACAATATTCACCCTCACTGAACTGAGTCATTTGAAAATGTGCCCTATATGTGATGTCATAAAGACACCGCTGCATGTTAATGTTCAGGCGAACCAGAACGCGCGCAGTGGTTTAGGAGCCCAGGCTCAAAACAGCTCGAGATCTTGAGGTAGAAAAATGCTGTTTTTGAGGACTTGATTAGAAATACAAAACAATGAATAAAAAAATATATATATATTACAGAAGTGTTCCATAGACTCACAGGAATTGTGTAAAAGTGCCCAAATAGTGAAAGAAATAGTAAAATAGTTCCCCTTAAAGGGGATACTGCGGGAGATTGAGAGAATGGCGAGCCGCCCCAGAACCATGTCAGTGGTGCAGAATCGTGTATTGAATGCAGTGGTTCGGTTGTGCTGGATAGGCCGAACCATGGGAATAGGAGGCAGGCCCGGGTATGAGGAAACAAAGGGGCGCACGTCATAGTGTGGCTTCTCCAGCAATTACTATATAATCGTTTTTGATGGCGATGGTGGTGTCTAGGCCGGAGTGTCATTTTTCACATAAATTAGGTAAACGCACACTGTACACACTGTACACACACACACACACACACACTGTACACACACACACACACACACACACACACACACACACACACACACACACACACTGGTACACATGTAGTATGTAATCAATTATGCATGAAGTCTGTTGTCACAGCTGGTATATTCAGCCTGGCCCCCTGTGTCTTGTTATTTAACACACACACACACACACACACACACACACACACACACACACACACACACACACACACACACACACACACACACACACACACACACACACACACACACACACACACACACACACACACACACACACAGACACACACACACACACACGTGTTTGTTTATGTGAAATATGGGGACATTACATAGACATACATTCTGTAAATCATAAAACAAAATCAGGACATAAAAGATTTCCTCATTTGGTAGCGTGTGGAGTCTTGAAATTGCTCTGATTCTTCATGTAAATGAGGTAGACACACACAGTGTTTGAACTAGGTCAGGAGTAGTAGTAGTTCAGTATAAGCTGATTGTTTGAACCAGGTCAGGAGAAGTAGTAGTAGTAGTAGTAGTAGTAGTAGTAGTAGTAGTAGTAGTAGTAGTAGTGGTGGTGATAGTAGTAATAGCAGTAGTAGTAGTAGTAGTAGTAGTAGTAGTAGTAGTAGTAGTAGTAGTAGTAGTAGTAGTAGTAGTAGTAGTAGTAGTAGTAGTAGTAGTGTTACGGCGTGAAGGTAAGAGCTTAGAGTACCAGTTGTGGTGGCAAAGATGAGACGGAGAGTTAGTTGCTCTTCACAATAGTGTATCCTTTTATTTCTAGGATGGCACTTGAGCAAAGGGAGATACAAGATAAGACGCCTGGCGCCAACAGGGGCAAGGCAAAAACAAGAAAACTAAATAATAGAATGCAGGCGATCAGGAATCAAGAGAACGTCCGTTCTAGTCCTCGGTACTGGTACTGGAGAATTGTGAAGATCCGACGGGGAACAGAAAGGAAACAGAGGTTACTTAAGTCCACATTCCAGACATTCCACACGCACCACAGGGTGACAGCAAATCAGGGAACACAGACAATCAGTAGCAATTAGAGAGCAAGTGACAGACGTCAGAATGGTGGCAGGATTCTCAGGCCAACAGGCCAGAGAACCCAGAACGTTACAGTACCTCCCCACAATGAACGGCACCAGACGTTCACCTACAGATGAAGCGTTTAGTTTTCCTGGGCGCTTTGCCGCGACGTGAGCACGGTTATATCACGTCGGAAATGAATTAGGAACCCAGGCTGCTGTTCTATTTTATGCCGCCAGGAGGCGCAACGTCATTAGACGGACGCTACAACGTCCTACACAGTATACTGTATAACGATCTGTATGTAAATGTATATATATTAATTCATTTTGCGCGAATCCACACTTCATTTCCCAGACCCACTTTGTTTTAACCAGTTAAAACCTGTCGATTGCTAGTGGAGGTTCATATAAGGGATATATAATGGATATTTTCTGTCTAGTACCGTGGTCTAGTGCTTAATGCCCATTCCTTTCAAGCCGACGCCCGGGGTTTGGATCCCAGCGGGTATTTTTTTATTTATAAAATGAAATTGCCCGCAACGATGTGCATAATACAATAGTAATAATATATAATAAGAATCCAACCAATAGAGCGACATTGTGCAATAAACAAGTAAACAAAGTATGGCATATTTTACAGTAGGGCACTTTGAAACAACCAATCACGTTGCGCGATAGCACGAGCGATGCATAGTCAGGAAGTAATGTTAGAGCTGAGTTCACTCATTCCGAACGGCGAAATGTAAAATGCTACCCAAGATTGTTGCGTTTCGTTATAAAAACTATGCGGTGATAAACAAAACGAATCGCAGTATGCAAAACGTGCGGTTCGAGGATCACAGTTGGAGATGCAATCATGCAACGTCCAACTTCGTTCGACACTTGAACTAAGAAGGTGCACAAAGATCGGTAAGTGAATGAACGAATGAATGAAAACTTTATTTAACAGATTGCAGAATGGGTACAATACAGTACAGCTCAATATACACAATTGTTAAGGGGATGCAGACCAGAGAAAGACTTTCGTCTTGTTTACATCAGGGTCCCCTATAGTAACTTGGCTTGCTACTGTACAGTAGCTACAGTTAAATCAATGAGCCATCGACAGTGTGCTAACGTTATCATATACTCTCTTTTTTAGACTCTTTTTGTATCACAAACAGTACTGTATTTGTAAATCTGGTATGTCATAAATGTATAGATGTAGCAGTACTGTATCTGTATGTCATGTTATGATGAATTGAAAATGGGGGACCCTGATGTAAACAAGACGAAAGTCTTTCTCTGGTCTGCATCCCTTTAACAATTGTGTTTATTGAGCTGTACTGTATTGTACCCATTCTGCAATCTGTTAATTTTTTTCAATCAATCAATCAATCAATCAATCAATCATTACATCCAAGATACACGGCTGCTGTAGTCTTGTCTTATAAAATACATAAACAATCAGCAATGTCTCGCTTGATGAATGGCCAGCAGTAGCCTAATTAATATTAATAAAAGTATTATCATTTTAATAATTGCGAAACGTGTTTAGTCCCTTGTTTGAGCCGAATCTGGGTTGAACATGATTTGTGGAACTCCCTCTGGTGTTGTGGTCGTGGTATTCACTGACCTTTGGGAAGTATTTCGACATGTACATGGGTATCTTAGTGGTGTAGTGTACAGTATCTTGTAGACCAGGCCCATTGCAAGTTGCTGTACTCTGTCGTCTACTCTAAGCCATCCTAGGTAGTCAAAGTGGGCAGGGGTGAGGTGGGTTCTAGGAGTAAGGTCGTAGTCTGACCAGTTTGTTTTGTGATGTTTGTAATTTAGTTTTTAGCGCTTTTGAGGTGCTTTGGTACCATGAGGTGCAAGCATAGTCGTAATACCCTTGAATGAGTGCTCCTGCCAGAGTCTTCAGGGTATTCTTGTTTACCAGAGAGGAGATCCGGTACAAGAATCTTGTTCGTTGGTTGACTTTTTTTTATTACATTGGTTGCCATTTTGTCACAGGAAAGATTTGCCTCTAGGATGGAACCCAGGTAGGTAATTTCATCTTTCCTTGTGACAATATTGTCACCCACTGTAACAGAGAAGCCGTTGGCCTTGCTGAGTTTGTTATTTGATCCAAGAGTGTGTATTGAGCCGTACTGTATTGTACCCATTCTGCAATCTGTTAATAACGTTTTCATTCATTCATTCAGGAGCAAAGGTCAATGACCAAACACACCCAGACTACATACCTGTATTCCCTTCAACATCACAGTCTACACCATCTACGTCAACAAACATTAGTCGCCATGAGCGGCGTGAAAAAAGGAGAGTGATGCAGCCAAGGAGGATGGTGACCAACAGAGAACCAAGGTCGAGTCAAGCTCCTTGACCGCTTCATCTGTGGACAGCAACGACACCAAATGCAAGATGATGACAGGTGTTACCTGGCCAGTGCTTCAGCACTTGTTTTCTTTCTTGCACACAGAGAAGACAAGGAGCACCATAATCTCACCCATAGATCAGCTATTTATCACCCTTGTCAAACTGCGTCACGACATGTCCTTTGACCTCATCTCCCACATCAGAGGTGTGTCAAAGGCAACAGTCAGTGATGTGCCCAACGGATCATTTCAGTGAGTGAGCGATTCGATACACGCTCACGGCAATGAACCGATTCACTGATTCGACTCACGGTTCAGTGGCGCTTCCGGATCCCGCTGCGAATCAAAAACTATAAAAAAATTTGGCAGATGTTATACATACAATTATACATACAATTGTTAAGGGGATGCAAACCAGAGAAAGACTTTCATCTTGTTTACATCAGGATCCCCCTGTTTACATCAGTAATCATCGGTAACATTTAGAATTGATTTCAAGGTCCTCCTCCTTATATACAAAGTATAAACATTGCGATCATCTACTATTGAAGGTTCCGAGTCACAGTCTAAAGAAAATCAGTGATGCAGCCTTTGCTAACTAACTATGCACCAAAGTTATGGAACACACTATGGACATTAGGGAAGCTAGATCTCTTAATATTTTCAGAAATAAGCTAAAAACGTACCTCTTCACCATAGCCTTCTAATACACCCCGCTGTTGATTGTACTGTAGCACTATTTTACTCTGGCCATTCTATTGCATAATTTTACTATCTATTCTACTATTCTATTATTGCACTGTATTATTGGTGTGCAAACCAGTCAACTTACAAAAAAGAGCCTGTTGGAGGATTTCAACAAGATAAATGCGACAACATTGCAAAATATTTCACTATAATATTTCAAAGTGAAGTAAAAAATATTATAATAATTATTTGATCATGTTAAATAAGTGTGACTGACTGAGTCCACATTACAGTTCTACTTTTGTTTTGATGTGAAAAGTGATGCTGCATAAGAGGACTGCATTTAGCACTGACTGAGAAAGTACATATTACAGTTCTACTTTGCATTGCATGTAATTTAGAATACAGGCAAATAAAAGTAATTTAGTTTAAAGTACAATCTTGGCTGTCTTTTTCTCTCAACGCTTCAATAGGTAGATGACTAAATGTAAATGTAATATCAAATTTTAACAGATTGCAGAATGGGTACAGTACAGTCCAGCTCAATACATACAATTGTTAAGGGGGTGCAGACCTGAGAAATACTTTTGTCTTGTTTACATCAGGGTCCCCCAACAATTAGCATTTCAATGGTGTGTTGCCACACCAATGGGGGGTTGCCAATCCAATGTCACACCTACTGTACACCTAAGTGAGAGAAGCTCTCTCATTTCATGGAAGAGTAGAAGACAACCAACAGTTGCACTTTCTACCTGCGAGGCAGGATACATGGCCTTAGCATCAGCCATACAGGAGTGTATGTATTTGCAACAGCTACTCAAGGGTATTGATGGATGTCAGTATGCACAAACCAAGGTTTATGATGATAACCAAGGAGCTATTGCACTAGCCAGGAATCCTGTAAACAGGCAAAGATGTAAACATATTGATATAAAATATCACTTCATAAGAGAAACTGTGAATAGTGGGAGGATATGTTTGGAATATTGTCCTACTGACAACATGATTGCTGATGTGATGACAAAACCAGCCACTAAGCTACAACTGAAGAAGTTTGCTCAGTATTTGTTTGGCACTTAGTTAGAGTGAAAGAAAAGCATGGATGTGCCAATATGTTTTTTTTGTTGTTGTTTATTTTGTATTGAAGGCCAAAGAGGGAGAATATATATATATATATATATTTTTGTTTTGTACCACAATAAGCTAAGTTCGAGTGGGGGTGTTAAATATATTATTATTATTATGTGCGCCCTTGCTCATTTGTGTTCTACAGAGGGCGATGTAGTAAATCCAGTATGTGACGTCACTGACGTTTCCTTTCCATTCCTGTTCCGGTCTATTATTTGTGAATGATTGTTGTTGATATATAGCGGCACCGCAAGGAGAAGAAGAAGAAGGTTGACATGGGCAAAGTGTTCATCAACATCTCCATCGGCCTGTGCATCTTCAGCCTCGTCTGGTTCTTCTATGCCCTCTACATGCGCTCTGCCCTAGCTAAACAGGTGGTGACAATCCACCCCTCACCTCCTGTGCTTGACGCCAACAGCACCATGTTTGGGAAAATGTATGCCGCAATTCATATCTTACAAGAGATGCATTGATGTATGTGCAGGCTATTCTGCCTCCGTCTGATCAGTATGTAAAAATCACAAAGTTGGGGATATGGATGGGAATATAATTCACTGATTAAAAGAAAAACCAAAAAAAGAAGCTAAACTCATTCTGTCTCTAGTATTATTTGTTCACGCCAACTGTTTTGGAGATGAGGGTGGAAGTAATTTGGCAGTCTGACATTAATTGAAGACTGTATTAACAGATTGCAGAATGGGTACAATACAGTACAGCTCAATACACACAATTGTTAAGGGGATGAATGAATGAATGAATGAAAACTTTATTAACAGATTGCAGAATGGGTACAGTACAGTACAGCTCCATCTATACATTTATGACATACCAGATTTGCAATTACAGTACTGTTTGTGATACAAAAAGAGTCCAGAAAGAAAAGAGTATATACATTAGGCATGGAAACTACATTGGATTGGGTAGGTGGGGGGGGACTGTACATTGGATTGCAGAATGGGTACAATACAGTACGGCTCAATACATACAATTGTTAAGGGGATGCAGACCTGAGAAAGACGTTTTGTCTTGTTTACATCAGGGTCCCCCATTTACAATTCATCATAACATAATGACATGCATGACATACAGATAGACAGTACTGCTACATCTATACATTTATGACATATCAGATTTGCAAAATACAGTACTGTTTGTGATACGAAAAGAGTCCAGAAAAGAGAGTATACATTTGACATATTATTATTGTATTGTGATATGTTTTGTTTCATGTTGAAAATAAAATAAAAATATTTGATCAAAATATCGATATCGGTGCATCCCTAATTATTGCTGATGTGATTATGCTTCTTGCCACTGCACAAATGGCCTTCTGTACAAAAAGAGTCTAAAAAAGAGAGTATATGATAACGTTAGCACACTGGCTCATTGATTTAACTGTAGAGTAGCAAGCCAAGTTACTATGGGGGACCCTGATGTAAACAAGACGAAACGTTATTATGCACATCGTTGCGGGCAATTTCATTTGATAAATAATAAAAAAAAAAATACATATATTAAACCGGCTAGGATTCGAACCCCGGGCGTCAGCTTGAAAGGAATAACCTAAACCACTAGACCACGGTACCAGACAAAATATATTATCCATTATAAATAGAGCCCACCTACTGTAGCACCTCCACTGCTAATTCGACAGGTCTTAACGGTTTAATTATTTTATTTCAGCAACATTGCGTACACAAACCTATTGTTACCAAGAAGCATTACACTAACGCTTTCTTTTGATGAAATGAATGGAAAAGAGAGCCGTACTGTACGTCGGCCATCTAATGAAGTTAGATTTGACACGTTGTTTACTTGTTTATTGCACAATGTCGCTCTATTGGTTGGATTCTTATTATATATTATTACTATTGTATTATGCACACGTTTAACTTATTCATTCTTTAATTCAGCAACATTCATTCATGCAGTCTGTAGACATACTGTAGGACGTTGTAGCATCCTATGAATGAAGTCACCAGCTGTGCGGAGCTCCTCCAATGAATGAACAAAAAGCCGGCGCGTCGGGCAGTTGTCACCAGCTGTATGAGAGCGCCCCCGCTGGTCATTGTTAACATTAACCATGCCAAGCGACGTGATAACAGCAGGCAAACAGCTGCTCCTGGACTTTTCCCAGCTGTATCTGTAAGGGCCTCGGGATGCAGCCGCCGGAAATCGTCGATCAGGCTGGGATCTAAGATATCCCTTTGAGGCACCCAGGAACGCTCTTCTACCCCGTACCCCTCCCAATCCACCAAGAACTGAAACCCCCTACCCCTCCGCTTACAACCCAGGATCCTCCGCACCGTGTAGACAGTCTGACCATCAAGGATGCGAGGCGGAGGAACCGCAGGAAGTGGCAGGGACAAGGGCGATGAGAGGAATGGCTTCAACAGGGACACATGAAACGTTGGATGATCCCGCAAGGAAGCTGGAAGCAGCAGCCTGTAAGCCACAGGGTTCACCCGACGAACCACTTTAAAGGGGCCTATGAAGCGAGGAGCCAGCTTCCTGGATTCCACCCGGAGAGGGAGATCCCGGGTGGAAAGCCAAACCCGCTGCCCAGGACGGAAAACCGGAGCCGGACGGCGCTTGCGGTTAGCCTGCCGCTGAGCCTTAACAGAGGCCTTCTGCAGCGCCATTCGAACCCGGTTCCACGTCCTGCGACAGCGAGCCACATGTGCCTGGGCCGATGGCACCTCAGCCTCCTGCTCCTGTTCGGGGAACAGAGGAGGTTGAAAACCATATTGACACTGAAAGGGAGACATACCAGTAGAGGAGGAGAGGAGGGTATTATGCGCGTACTCTGCCCAGGCCAACCTCCTACTCCACGTCGCCGGACAACCGGCAACGTAACATCTCAGGACACCCTCCAGATCCTGGTTGACGCGCTCCGTCTGCCCGTTCGACTGCGGATGGAACCCAGACGACAGGCTGACGGAGGCGCCGAGGCCGGAGGCAAGATTACGCCATTGATTTCAGGATCGTGGCCCGGGAGGCAGCTTGGCCTGAGGTCCCCTGCTGTGTCTTGTTCGTCCAGGGGCTCTCCGTTCGGATGAGGGATGAGCTCTCCGTTCGTGAGTTGCCGGAGCGGTTGGATGGCATTATCAACCTGGCCATCCGAATGGACAATCGGCACCGGGAGAGGGAACGTGAGTGAGGAACAACGGCTCAGGTGCGTGTCCCTTCTTCTTCCGGTGTCGAACCGGCAAAAGCGGCCACACTGTGGCAGGTTGTCGACCCACTCTCCCATTCTGCCGTAGCCCAGGAGAGAGCCCGACCGGTGAGGAGGGTGATGACATAGGCTACACAGGACGCGTGAATACTTTCCCTAAGGGGGTTGCACTTCCGTGTTCGGTTTGCGCGGCCTGATTGGCCACTGACGTTTCTCTCAGCGCCCAATCGTGTTACTCCTAAATAATGACATAGGAGTATAGCCATGCATAAGACTCCCATGGTCAATGCGGTTGTTGTGTTTGTTGATGATTGTCTGTTCTTTCATGTTCTACGCGTATGTTTTTTAAATAAATGCCCAGTCACGTGCTTTGTCGCCACCTGTCAATCTGTTCTGTTATTAGCCTACACCAAGGTCCTTGATGGAAATAAGTTGATATAGACTTTATTCTGTCAACCTTGACAATGTGCTATTGATGTAGACTAATCAAAGTATTTTTAAATGCTTTATGTCTAATAAACTAGACTAAATATATCCTATAGAACAGATTTTTACAGCCTAATCTAAAACAGATTGTTTACACATTGGTTCAAACATGATCACGGAAGGTGACAACCCTAACATGTCATGTTGTGTCACAACAGAATGAGTAGGTGAGTGTGGCCTACAGAAAGTGTAATCTATTGACCTAATCAATTCGGTAGAAGAGTCTGGTGGGCGAGATTATGCATGACCAGCCTGTGATCTAAAAACTCCTGCCTGTGGCTGAATAATGAAGCCCAAAGTCACGTCACGCGCAAGAGCATATTACCTACTTATGCCGTGCTCAATATTAAAACTCACTGCTCGTCCACCCAACGTAAACAGAGCAGAGATAAGCAATAATGAAGTCGTGTTTTGAACATTTATGTTGTGTTGATGGAATCACGTTAATATAGAGAGATGAAAACAATACAATACGTTATTTCGATTGATATGAATAGCTAGTTACGTTAATATAGAGAGATGAAAACAATACGTTATTTATATTGATGTGATGTCGATTGATATGAATAGCTAGTTACGTTAATATAGAGAGATGAAAACAATACGTTATTTATATTGATGTGATGTCGATTGATATGAATAGCTAGTTACGTTAATATAGAGAGATGAAAACAATACGTTATTTATATTGATGTGATGTCGATTGATATGAATAGCTAGTTACGTTAATATAGAGAGGTGAAAACAATACGTTATTTATATTGATGTGATGTCGATTGATATGAATAGCTAGTTACGTTAATATAGAGAGATGAAAACAATACGTTATTTATATTGATGTGATGTCGATTGATATGAATAGCTAGTTACGTTAATATAGAGAGATGAAAACAATACGTTATTTATATTGATGTGATGTCGATTGATATGAATAGCTAGTTACGTTAATATAGAGAGATGAAAACAATACGTTATTTATATTGATGTGATGTCGGACTTGGGCTGTGGAACTGAAAGCTAGGCGCGATTGTTAGGAGTAACGCGATTGGGCGCTGAGAGAAACGTCAGTGGCCAATCAAGCCGCGCAAACCGAACACGGAAGTGCAACCCCCTTAGGGAAAGTATTCACGCACACGGGACATGGCAGTGGGGAACAAGCGTGGCTGCAGCTGGAACACGAGTGAGCACTGGGTGACAAACTCCCGACACCACTCCGGAGCTCCCCCGTAGCGGCCCGGCGGCGTCAGCCGTGGCTCCCGAGCCTCTTCCTGGAAGCCGGGGTGCGACCTTCCTCTCTCGCCGCTGGCAGACGACTCCTCCGGCGTGGACTCTGCTGCTGTCATCGCCCCGGCAGCCTCCGACCGAGCGATGTTGGCCGTAGCCAATGCTGAGTTGGCCGTCTCCTGGGAGGTGATGGACAGACCCCCCCAGGCGACCCAGCTCGGCGCTCACCTGCTGCTGGTGGGCTGCCTGCCACGAGCCCTAAGGAGCCCCACGAGAACCCAGAACGTTACAAGTAGTAGTAGGGGAGAACGGGGGACATTGTCACATGGGTAGGTTGTCACATTCATTATATTTCACCACCAGAGGATCCTGTCTCCCATACTTTGGTATTTAAATGTCCAGAATTGGGGTCAGAGTTCACCTACATTGTCATATTTGGAGTGAAACTGCTGAATTTGAGGTGAGAGGACTTTTTGTGTTTTTCATGTCCATTTGTAAATATTCCGCTCCTCAGTATCTTTCTTCTAGGCTTTTACACAATTGGTTTATAATGAAACAGTTATTACCCTTAAAAAGTGTGAAGGGATAGCTATAGTTTAGATTGTTGTTAGCTAGCTAACTAGTCGTTAGATGGCTGTTAGCCTTGATGCTATCAAGACATTCCAGTTGGGGTTGGTCGTCACATTTTATTTGGGGTTGGTTGTCACATGTTGTGTGTAGGCTATTATTGTTAGGCCGATTTATTGTGTTCTTATTTTGTTATATAGGATGGCCTAAAGATGTGTTTCCTGTTTATGTTCATTAAGATGCATTAAGTTATGTATTTTTCAACTTGTCAATGCAATTAAACGTTCAAATTTAGTTCTGCCTTCTTGTCTACTCTCAGTCCTTGCCCCACAATTGTGGAATGAACTACCCACCCCAGTTAGGACAGCCGAAACCCTTCCAATCTTTTGCCGTCGACAAAAGACGTACTTCTTCAATCATTATCTGGAATCTAAATCTTGTCTTCTTTTTAAGATTTTCCCATTAAAAGTTTTAAAACACATGGTGACAACCAACCCCATAGTGTGTGACAACCATCCCCATGATGGGGTTGGTTGTCACAATGTGTCAGAGTGTCTTTGATAGGTGATTAACTCTTTGTTACAATACGTTGGAAAATGAGAGGGATACACATTTCAAGCCAACATCTTAAGCTTCAATTTAATGTAGGAATGACTATTGAAAGATGTTTTGATTATGAGCAATTCACACTAGAGTAAAAAGTGTGACAACGTCCCCGTTCTCCCCTAGTGGTAGTAGTGGTTGTGGTAGTAGTAGTAGTCAGTGTTGTAGTCGAGTCACTAAATCTTGAGTCCAAGTCGAGTCTCGAGTCCCCAGTGTCCGAGTCCGAGTCCAAGTCATCAAGGTTGAGTCCACTCCACTCCGGCAGTCAAAGAGCTGACATACAAATAAAAAAGGTCTACATTAAACATAAATGACACAGAGGCCACCGTTTCAAAGGGAGTTTATTTACTTTGTGACACAATAGCCAAACAATGCACTAGCCATCAATATCTTATGCCAAATGCTTAGGGCCTAGTAGTCTAAATACTGTTTAAATTTGACTATGTAGGAGGGAAATACTGTTTAACAGCATGGGTGGATTTGATTAGTCGACAAATTAAGTTTTGGGACCAAAGAAAATTAATGTTAAGTATATGTATCCCCAGAGAATCAGTTTAATAACTATATAGAGCTCCGGAGTCATGCTAGCTCTACCTCCCAGCATGCTCTCTGTCCTGCTGACACTCCCTGTGGGGGAATGAAATATTCATCATACAGTCACATATTACGCCTCACATTATTAACAATGATACACTGATACACGTGCACACGCACACACATTAACAAAGGGCATTTGTTAATAGTATTCAAACATGTGCACGCACACGTGAGGTGAGAGGAGGGCTAGAATATGAAGCGGCAGGAGAGAGGGCGCGAGAGAAAGTGTGCTTTAAAGTTCAAACATACAGTATTGTAGTTCATCAGCATTTGTGTGTGAGTGTGTGCGAGTGTCTGTGTGTGTGTGAGTGTGTGCGAGTGTGTGTGCGTGTGTTTGTGTGTGTCTGTGTGTGTTTGTGTGTGCGTGTTGTCTGTGTGTGCATGTGTTTGTGTGTGTGTCTGTGTGTGTGTGTGCGTGTGTGTGTGTGAGTGTGTGTAGGTGTGTGTGTGAGTTGTGTGCATGTGTGTGAGTGTGTCTGTGAGTGTGTGTGTATGTGTGTGTGTCTGTGTGTCTGTGTGTGTGTGTGTAAGTGTCTGTGTGTGTGTGTAAGTGTGTGTGTGAGAGTGTGTGTGTGTGTCTGTGTGTGTGTGCGTGTGTTTGTGTGTGTGTCTGTGTGTGTGTGTGCGTGTGTGTGTGTGTGTGAGTGTGTGTGTAGGTGTGTGTGTGAGTTGTGTGTATGTGTGTGAGTGTGTCTGTGAGTGTGTGTGTGTAGGTGTGTGTGTGTCTGTGTGTGTGTGTGTGTGTGTGTGTGTGTGTGTGTGTGTGTGTGTGTGTGTGTGTGTGTAAGTGTCCGTGTGTGTAAGTGATCACCATGGTTACCCATCTCTTAAGCTGCAACGTCCCACATATGGGACGTTTTTCGGACTTTTTGCAACCGGCACTTTGGCGACCCCTAGTGGCTCGGGTGTGCATATTTTGTAATACAATATATATATCGAATTGAAGGCTTATTTGTTGCCTGTCGATAGCGACAAAATCCGTTCAGCGGTTCTCGAGTTACATGCCGGTATTTGAGGCTTGTGCAAAATACCACTCCGACTCAGGCTGCAGTAGTTCCGTCAATCTAGATCCAATCTCGAAAATGATTGTGGAGGGTTGTAGCCAATGAGTGTGGCTTTCCAACGATACCCCACATGGGTATAAAAAAAAAATTAAAACACAAAAACAGGAAGAGAAAAACAGCCGAATGAATTGAAGTCTATGAGAAAACTGAGTACACAGTTTACCAAAATCACTCCTAATCACTCATTTCTGAATGGATCTTTATGAAATTTGGACATGTACTACATAAGGCTTCAGGCTATGGATCTCGGCTATGGAGTTTTTTTAAGCCATACCACCTTCTGGGAAATACTACTAACTACTACAGAAAAACTTGAGTAATACGTTTTTCTACAACTCAAGTTCAGACCTATGTTACTCTATTACGTTAGCACTAAAAGTGAATCTTCTTTTTGGAATCAGAAACTTCAGAATGTAATCTTTCAAAAGAGACCAGGCTCATGCATGTGCTATAAGTATAAAGTCTGTTGTTTTGGTTTGCAAAAAAAGTATGCAGTCCTCAAAAACGAAAACTAAAATGGCCAATTTTGGAGGTGCCTGTTTCGTAAATCAATAATAGGTTTAAATACGGAGGCTCACACCACTGCATGTCACATCTGGTTCATCTGTAGAACAAGACTTCATGAAACACACACACACACAGAGGTCAGGCAGCAGGTTCAGAATTAATTGAGGTCATCCTGTCTCTATATAAATCAATATAGGATTCTATTTTCATTAACAGATATAGTAAATGTATATGCAATGTGCACACACGCATACACACACACGCGCGCGCGCACACACGTGCCACATCCGGACCCATCACACTCACTATCGATGACTCAACCATCACCCCCCCCCCCCCCCCCCCCCCCTCTGGTTCAACCATCACCCCCTCCCCCCTGGTTCAACCTCGGCATCATCCTCTCATTCGACCCCCATGTCCGCTCCATCATCAAAACCTCATACTTCCACCTCCGCAACATCGCCAAAATCAGACACTACCCCCCCCCCCCCCCCCCCCCCCCCGCCACTGAATCCCTCATCCACGCCTTCATCTCCTCCCGCCTTGATTACTGCAACTCCCTCCTCACTGGCATCACCTCCTGCTCCCTCCATAGACTCCAGATGGTCCAGAACTCAGCCGCCCGCCTCCTCACAAACACCCGGTCCCGTGACCACATCACTAAAACTTTTTGGAGATCGGGCCTTCTCACGCGCTGCACCCCGACTCTGGAACACCCTCCCTCTGACCATCAGAGACTCTCCCTCACTCTCCACCTTTAAATCCCGACTCAAAACCGACCTGTTCTCCCAAGCATTCAACCTTAACCCTACCACCCTCTTTCAACCTACCACCTCCCTTTCCCCTTCCGTACTTTCTCTCTGTCTCCTTTTGAAGGAGGGTAGGGATTCACATTCCTTCACGGTTTTGGGTAGGGCGTTCCACATTATTGTTGCATATTGTTGCAATGCTTGCCTCAACGACTATCGCCCTGTAGCTCTCACCTCCATAGCCATAGCCATGAAGTGCTTTGAGAAGCTAGTAAATGGCTACATCTGCTCCTCCCTCCCCATCAACATGGACCCCCTGCAATTTGCATACCGCCCCAACAGGTCCACAGAGGACGCCATAGCCCATGTGCTGCACACAGCAGCATCACACCTGGACAAGAGGCAGGGGAACTATGTGAGAATGCTATTCATCGACTACAGCTCGGCATTCAATACCATAGTCCCCTCCATACTCATAGCCAAGCTCAGGGACCTGGGCTTGAACTATGACCTCTGCCAGTGGGTCTTGGACTTCCTGACTGGCAGACCCCAGGTGGTGAGAGCAGGCAACTGCACCTCCTCATCCATCACCCTCAACATAGGGGCCCCCCAGGGCTGTGTTCTGAGTCCCCTCCTCTACTCCCTGTACACACACGACTGTGTGGCTCAGCGGAGTAGCAATACAATCATCAAATTTGCTGACGACACAGTGGTGGTGGGCCTGATCTCTGCCAACGACGAGAGGGCCTACCTGGAAGAGGTCAAGATCCTGGCGGGATGGTGCCAGGAAAACAGCCTCTCCCTGAACGTCAGCAAAACAAAGGAGATGATTGTGGACTTCAGGAGGTCGGGGGTCAAGGACTACAGCCCCCTCAGCATCGACGGGGCACCGGTTGAGAGAGTCAACAGCTTCAAGTACCTCGGAGCCTACATATCCGAGGACTTGACATGGACCACACACATTGACAGTGTTGTGAAGAAGGCACGACAACGCCTCTACTTCCTCAGGCGCCTAAGGAAGTTCCAAGTCAGTCAGAAGATCCTTAAGAACTTCTACTCATGTACAATAGAGAGCATCTTGACTGGCAACATCACCTCCTGGTTTGGGAATAGCACTGCACAAGACCGAAGCAGACTACAAAGAGTGACACGTTCAGCCGAACGCACAATTGGAGGGGGGCTCCCCACCCTCCAGAACATTTACAACAAGCGTTGCAAGGGCAAGGCTAAGAGAATCATTAAAGACTCCAGTCACCCGAACAACTGCCTCTTTGAACTGCTGCGGTCAGGCAAGCGATACCGGAGTCTCAAGGCGAGCACAGAAAGACTCAGAAGAAGCTTCTATCCCCAGGCCATCAGGCTGCTAAACGAACAATGAACACTACACAACAACAACCACCAAACGCACATAGCACACACATCCACACGCACACACTCACTTTAAACAAACACACTGTAGCACCCACTCCACACACTTTATAGCACACACCCACTTTAAACAAACACACTGTAGCACCCACTCCCCACACTTTATATTTATTGATGAAGGATTGCACTACAACTCGTACACCTTACTGTAAATTGTACCTAAATTGTACCTCATCCCATTTCTGCTTTGCACTATA